>NW_025999990.1:40080151-40110352 GCF_001458135.2 Marmota marmota marmota | reverse complement strand
TTTGGACACCAAAAAGACAAAAAAACCCATGCAGCCCCAGGCCTGTGCCCAAATTTAAAAAATAAAATAAAAATAATAATGAATGAAAAGAAACTAAAACAACATAGAATATCCACTAGAATATAGGGAGAGTGGAAACACTATTAGTGGTGAGAGTGGGAGTTATCTGTTTAAAATAACATAGTTTGTCTTTTTAATTGTGAATCTCACTAAAGGGTATGGAAGTGCATATATATTTTGGCTCGGTAAGGGGCAAAAACACAAGAAGGCCATTGTGTGGCCAGCTCCATTCATTGTAGTAGTGTCCCTCACCCAGAGAGAGGTTTGGTGACCTCCTGCTAAGAACATTTTTGCTTATTAAGGCTCATCCAGTAATCCATCCAACATAGTGATGTTGAATGTTAATACCATATAAAGTACTGAGAAGAGGTTTTAAGGGTATATGTACACTGTTCATTTGTTGACTTTTTTTTTTTTTTAAATCAACTTTCAGAATGAGGAAATTGAAGCAATGGCAGCCATTTATGGCGAGGAATGGTGTGTCATTGATGATTGTGCCAAAATATTTTGTATTAGAATTAGCGATGATATAGATGACCCCAAATGGACACTTTGCTTGCAGGTATATATATATGTATATATATATTTCTTTCTTTCTTTCTTTTCTGCTTCTCTACAGCCATTTTCCAGTTACAGTATTGACTATGACTGCCTATAGAAGCCTCATGATTATTCATGCATGTGTTATTTTCTAAATTATCTTTGTTGTTGGCTTTTGTTTTGATTGATTAAACATGTAGATAGTTAAATCTCAGATCACCCTCAAATTGTGCATGCATTGTTTCAATCTTTCTTCTTCCAATTCTTTTCATTTATTAAATGTGTTCATGTCCCTTGGACAGATTTGAGTTTCATTTCCTTTCATTATCCCATTCATATAATGGGAGAGTTTCTGAACCTGGAAGGATGGCTGATATTTAAAATGAACAATAGGATAGCAATGTAGATGATCCATACAGTAGATTCTCTATTTCTTTATTAATTGAGAATCAGTTATAGTTAGGATAAAATAAATGAAAAAATTAGCTGTAGCTTTCTCTCTTAGTACATCTTCTTTGATGACTGCCTGTATTTTCAACATAAAGGGTGCTAAAGTTGAGTTTTTTTATTTTTGTAATAAAACTTATTTGAAAATATATGGTTTCTATAAGTTTTTCATATATAATATTTGGTAGATTTTTGAGGGGTGGGTGTCAGGGATTGAACTCAAGGGTATAACCACTGAGCCACATCCCCAGCCCTATTTTGTATTTTATTTAGAGACAGGGTCTTACTGGGTTGCTTAGTACCTTGCTTTTGCTGAGGCTGGCTTGAAATCCTGATTCTCCTGCCTCAGACTGCAGAGCCCCTGAGATTGCAGGCATGTGCCACTGAACCCAGCTCATATTTAATAGATTTTTTTTAGGGTTTGTTTTGGGTTTTTAAAATTTTTTAAAGTATTTTTTCAGAAAAATATCTGGAAAATTTTATAGTGTTACTCTATCCATTTGTGGTCAGGGCATAATGCCCCTGTTACAAGTTTTCCTTTTCCTTTCAAATATTTTCTTTACCCTTATTCTTTTTGGGGGCAGGAAGGGTACTGGAGATTGAACCCAGGGGTGCTCTGCCACTGAGCTACATCCACAAGCACTTTAAATTTTTTTTTAATTTTGAGAGAGGTTCTTGCTAAGTTGCTGAGCTTGGCCCCAGACTTTGGAGCCTCCTCTATCAGCCTCATAAGTCACTAGGATTATAGGTGTGGGCCACCACACTCTGCATTGTTTGCCCTTATTTTATTTTTTATTATTATTATTTTTACTTTCTCTGCAAATAATTTGTTTTACTCCTTAAAATACTGGCAGCATCACTAACAACATATTCAATGTTAGAAGCATAAATTGGTGATTTTCTTCTGAGATTTAACAAACCAATGATTATAAGTTTGGCAGGATAGAAATTTGTTCAGTGGCTAGTTTTATAAATATAATTATTTTTGAACGATAATGAATTGTTAAACAGATTTATTTTTAAACTGCATTCTAGGTGATGCTACCAAACGAATATCCAGGTACAGCTCCACCTATTTATCAACTGAAGTAAGCTATATTTATTTCTAAATTTATATTTTTTAAAAAGATATTTTCAAAGATATTTCTCTGTACTATGCATTGCATTTTATATAAAATACTTTTATTAAAACAGAGATTAGAAACACCTTTTCGATTTGGTGTAGAACATTTAAATAAAAAAATCAAATTACCTAAAAACACATTGAATTATGCCGCTTAATATAAAAGAGAATCCCTGAGTTCAGAGGGGTTAAATAGCTACAGAATTTTCTTTAGAGATGGGGAAGAAAACCTTTCTCTTTATTCAGCCTAATGATCTGGAAATCCTGACCCTTCAAATTTCTCCTGACCTCTGTCCTAGCCACAAAACAGTCTGCTTAAGACTTCTTCCCTTCCAGGAATTATCCAGGGTACTTCTCATGGTTCTCCATGTTCTCTCTCCTCCTTGTTATTGAGGAACTATTTTCTTCTAAGTCCAAGCTTAATCTTTATGAGTCATGACCTGTTGATGCAAGCAACCTGGGATCTACCTTGCCTCCTTAATCTAGTAGTATGTATAAACCACGGGAATAGATTTGCATAAAAATCTGTTACCAAAAATTTTTACTGACTAGTGGGATTACTTTTTGTGTTAAAAAAAAATGTATTGCAAATGATAAAGGAATGTTTGCAAACAAATGTTCTTTTTCAGATCAGAAAAAATATTTTTTCATTATTTTTAATTTTTTTATTTGTAGTTGCTACAATATCTTTATTTATTTATTTTTATGTGGAGCTGAGATGAACCTAGTACCTCACACGTGCAAGGCAAGTGCTCTACTACTGAGCTACAGCCCCAGCCCCAGAAAAATTATTTTTATAGTCATTTGATGAACAGCTTACTTGTTAGAGTTGTTGAAACACCAGTTAGAAACAACAGTTGGGAACTTATGGTATTGTAGCAAATATTGTGAATCTGGAAATTTAGATTCTAGAACCTGTTCTGCCACTTATGTAAACTTGAGCAGGTTTATGATACCCTTTGAAATCACCTTTGTTTTTTAAACCATTAAAACTGAATAATAGAAAAAAGACATACAAACCAAATGGCATCTTAACAGTCTATGCACAAAAATGTTTCAAACTCAAAATAGCTCTCTTGCAGAATTCCAGGATGTGAGACCAAAAAAGCAAACTAAATCGATAAATATACATATAGTTTATATACACAGTAGATTCGGTAGAATAAAAATGACCATGATTTCTGATTTCTTAAAAACTGAATTTAATTTTTGTTGGGGTTTTCATAGTTTCTTGGGAGAATTAAATGAGTTAACGTCAGTATGAGCATTTTGTAACTACATAGATGTATACAAACACAAAGAAACATTTTAATGTTTCTTTGTGTTTGTATACCTATGTACTAATCAGTAATTTCTGTTTGAAATGTTAATGCAGTCGTTGAAAAATATTCTTCATTGTGCTTTATTCATTCTTAGTGCTCCTTGGCTTAAAGGGCAAGAACGTGTGGATTTATCAAACAGCCTTGAAGAAATATATATGTAAGTAACAGGTGATTAAAAATATTCTGTTAGTGATTCTGTTTTGTGCCCTACTGAGACTGTGATATGTTAGTACCTAAATTCAGAGATTTTTCTCTCTCTCCCCCCACCCCCCACACACATACACATATGTATTTTTTGGTACCCAGGATGGAACTCAGGGCCACTCCACCACTGAGCCACATCCCCAGCCCTATTTTGTATTTTATTTAGAGAGAGGGTCTCTCTGAGATGCTTGGCACCTCACTTTTGCTGAGGCTGGCTTTAAACTTTTGATCCTACTGTCTCAGCCTCCCTAGCCACTACATATACTGTATTTTCATAGCATATGTAGAATGAAATTGATAGAAGAATTGTAACCATAATTATTTATTAAACTTCCAAATGCTTTTAAAGATAATTTCTCTTTTTTTACGCCATAAGACTCAGAGTTTATTGATATGGTTTTTCTTCTTCCTTCCCTCATTCCTTCATCAACAAATATTACATGGCAAGCACTGTATTAAATCCTGGATACACATGGTTAACAAAACCCGAAATGATTCCTTTTTTCCAGGGCATTTAGAATTCACAGGGAGGTGGAAGATGTCTTTATACATTGTAAAATGAATGTAAAACTAAAGCTGTGATAAATTCTATGAAAGGAAAGTAGATAGTACTATGCTAACTGAGTTTGAAACAAGACCTATCCTAGTCTAGGAGGTCAGGGGCAGCTTGTTTGACTAAGAGCTAAGTTAATTAGGTGACATTAACTCCAGTGAGAGGCCTCAGAATGTACAATGGCCCTGTGTCAGGGAGCTTGACACCTTTTAGGAAACAGTAATGGTTATATCAGATGGGAAGAGAAAGGGAGGGAACATGGTGAGAAATGACCTGGAGAGGTAGGCAGGGAAAATCCTGTGGAGTTTTGTTAGCTATGTTAAGGATTTTTGTCTTTATCCTGAACATAATTGGAAATAGAGGAGAGTTTTAAGTGGTAGGATGCCAGTGATAAGATTTTCGTTTTGAAAAGATTATCCTATTTCTAGGATTGGAAGACTAGAAAAATGGAGACTGATTGGAAGGCAGCGAAAATGGATGTGGGACATCAGTTAGGAGGCTGAAAAATTATTACAAAGAAGATAAGATAGATTTGGATTAATTTTAATTATATATATATATATATAAATTTATTAAGACAAATAATATTCTGGAATATCATTTTTTTTTCCTAATCCAGGAACTAGTAAGGATTCTATTATATGTTCTAGGTGGCCACCCCATTTGGTACAGAGAGTACTCCTTTTGTGTCCCTGGGATCCAGGCCAGGTTTCTTTTCCTCCCAAAATATTTAATTAGAACATGGTAAGTCATTATGGAATCCATTTGACTTGTTCCTTTCTAAAGGAAGTAGTGCCTTTCTTGGATCCCCATTTAGTGATTCTTTTATCCTTGGCCTATAAATGTTATTTTCTCAACTAAGTGTTTTTTGATATCTGTCTCTAACCTAAACTGGCCACTCCCACTTTTGTGCTTAAACAAACTTCTTTGTGTAATTCTTTATTTGCTAATTTATTCTGTCTTAGAGTAAGTTAAGTTTACTGCAAATTTAATCAGAATTGATGTCTTGATATATCTGATGGTCATTTTTCAACTCTTATCTTACTTGATCTCTGTAACTTAGTGATATTGACTACTTACTTTTTTCTTGAAAATCTTTCCACCTATCATGTTAAACACATTTATCAGTTAGATTTTTCTCCTACCTATGCAATGTTATACAGTCTTAAATGGCTTCCCACTTACCTTTACCCTATCTTCAACGTCTTTCCTTTTACTAAGGAATACATTTCAGTAGAACATAACTTGCTTGTTCTCCCTAACTAGTTCTTCTGAGCTATTTGAGATTTAAGAAAGTTCAGAGATTATAAAGTAGTGTGTTTTAAAGAAGGAATATGGGTCATATTGTCTTGTTAGAGTGTTTGAATAATTTCAGTCCAGTGATATTATTTTCACACATGTGGTCTAAATAGAAATACACATTATATGGTATTTTGAATAAAAGCAGGTGCTATGGTACATATCCATAATCCCAGCTACTTGAGAGGCTGAGGCAGGAGGATTGAAAGTTCAAGGCCAGCCTGGGAAACTCAGTAAGACCCTATCTCAAAATAAAAAATAAAGCCAGGCATGGTGTCACACACCTATAATTCCAGGTACTTGGGAGGCTAAGGCAAGAGGATTGCAAGTTTGGAGCCAGCTTAGGCAACTTGGTAAGACTTTGTCTCAAAATATTAAAAGGGCTGTGATATACCCCTGGGTTCAGTCCCTAGTACTAAAGGATGTTGCTTGGTGGTAGGGCACTGCTGGGTTGAGCCTCATTACAACAACAATAAAATTTTCTGTGACAAATTTTAATCATATTTTCCATTTAATTCCAGCAGAGGGCATCAAGTGAAAAATATTTTTCAACTTCAAAAATTAAACATAACATAAATGTAAATTTTTAATGATTCTAGTTTTTATGATCCTAAATATTATCACATTAAGATTCATATATTTCACATCATTTTGAATGGTAAATTTGATTTTTGCCTAGGTGAAAAGATAAATTATGGTTAGTTCCCCTTATGGAGAGAGAGAAAAAATCAGAAAAAAAAACCTAGTTTTTCCAGTAAACATTTATGGAACATCTCATTGTTAGGCATCCTATTAGGAATTTGGGATTTAAAATTAAGAGGAATGGGTAACAATACAATATAGTGAGAAGATTACTAAGTGCTGTGTACAATAACACTTTTTGATGTTTTAGTAATGAATTAGAGAATGTGGATAAGGTTGTGAAGGAGATTTTTGCTTGCCAGGTAATTAAAGGGGAGGACTTTTCTGGTAGAGGGACCTATAAAAGCAAAATCATGTTGGGTGAGAGGCAACCTGTTAATTTTTGGAATTTTGCAAGTCATGTTAGTCAGCTTTCCTTTACTCTCACAATACTTGAGATAATCAGTTTATGAAGAGAAAAAGTTTATTTTGACTCATAGTTTTGGAGTTTTCAATCTATGCTTTGTTGGCCTCGTTTCTCTGGTCCTCTAGTGACACATCATAGCAGGTAGGCATGGTGGAGGAACACTACTTCTCTCACTTATCTCATGACTAGAAAGTGAAAAAGAGAGGAAGAGAGCTGGTGTCCTACTGTCTCCTTCAAGGGCATGTCCCCAGTGATCTGACTTATCTCCCTCCAGGCCTCACCTCTTAAAGGTACAACATTTACTTTAAAAATCCGAGAATTAATTTTTTAAATTTCCTATAGCTTTTTTTATTGTTGTTGTTTGTGGTGCTGGGCTTTGCACATGCTTTACATCCCAGCTGTTCTTCACATTTTAATGAATCACGGAATCATAGGTTTTAGTGTTGAGTGAGGCCTGTCAAAGCAGAAATTACACTGGACAAAGTTATACAGACAAGAAAGACTTTTCTTCAAATTTATTGGGATAAGGAAGGAGAGGCCAGAGCTAAGTTTGGACCTACCTAACTCTTCTGAAATGAAAGGCAGGAAAGTTTTTAAGGTCTGGAAAGAGCTATGGGAAAAGTACTGCATGTTAGGGGGTGGTGAATCAGTGGATGTATCGGACATTTTGGGTTATTACTGATTATAATGGTGCCCCTTGCAGTTAGGCTCACAGACTGAGAGATAAGGTCACTGTCTTCCTTGAGGTTTGTATTTCTAGGGGTTGTCTGTCAGGTTCTTGAGATGTATCTGAGTTATAAAATATGACAAGGGTCTTCTATAAAACAATTCATATATATTTTTAAAAGGTAGAGAAAGAATTTACAATAACAAGTTTTCCAAAGAAAATGCTCTAAGAAAAAGAAAGCTTGAGGCATAAAAACAGAAAGTAACCTGTATAAGCTTAGGCAGAGGATAAGTCTATTCTGGACCAGGCTTCTGTAGTCAGTTTTGGAAGTAGTGTGACTTTTTTATGTCTGTATTCTTATCTGTAAGAATATTATCTGGGGATGATAATATTGTGAAAATTATATGCGTTTTGTAATTTAATTTTATTTATCATTAAATTTGTCATCAATTTATCATCTGGGGATGATAATATTGTGAAAATAAAATGACACAACCCATGTAATGTACTTTAGTTAACAGTAGCAGTGCTTTACTCAGCTTTACATCTCTATAACAAAATACCTGAGATAATCCAGTTTATAAAGTGACAAGGTTTATGCTGGCTCACAGGTTTGGAGATTCCAGCCTGGCCCCCTTGCTTTGTGTCTGGTGAAGCAGCATACATCATGGTGGGAGTGGATGACAGAATACAACTCCTTATATCATGAGTCAGGAACAAATAGAAAGAGGAAGGGGCCAGGGTCTCACAATCATCTTCAAGGACATGTGCCTAGTGGTCTAAGGATGTCACATTAGGCCCCACCTCTGAAGGACTCTGCCACCTCCTTGGACTGCCACCCTCCCCAGGGTTAAACCAAGCGTTTAACAGTAGCCCTTTCAGGAACATTCAAGATTGAGACTATAGCAAGTAGTCATCATTTTTGTTGTTCTTATTAAGAGACTCATCTCATTCAATTTTATCATTTTGAAAATGTAATGACTGAAACCCAGATCGGGTGATTTAAGGTCACACAGCTGATAGCATTATAGTGCAGAGCTTTACCATTAAAGTCAACAAATGTAAATATTATACAATTAAAGCTACACATATTAGAGCCATAGGTAAAATTAGAATTGTAACTTTGTTGTACTCTTTCTAGATTGGATTGTTATTTGAGTTATTCAACAAATAGATCAGATAAAATATCAGTTATTCAAGTTTAAACAAATTTTGTTGCAGACTTTTTATCTTTAGCTTCTTTTCTATTATTTGACTTTGTAGATAAAATTTTAACATTTCAGTCTGTAATGGGTAGTTCTCCAATTTTGTACCAGAGTTCTTAGGATTTAGACTTCCTTTAGGGCTCTTTGAGGAAGGGGATGAGAGGTTTAATATACAGGACTCAGTTTTTGTTAGTTTAATTGGCTTCTGATTCTGTAAAAGATTTCATTGCAACAATAGCAAAAGTTTGAAGGCCACTCTTACCAAATTTTCTTGGATACTTTAAAGATAGGAATACACTGTTGTCACTAGAGAAAATACAAATATAAGAGTAACAACAATTATGAGCAAAAAAAAAACAAAAACAAAAAACCAAAAGATAGACAGCCCCCACCCCAATCCTGCTTTTAGTAATGGCCTTTGGGTCTAAGGGAAAGAATGATTTCACTTTATGTAGGAAGTCTTTCACACCCTGTGACTTCCTTATGCTGGCTTTTCAATAGCAGTCCTATTAAATGCTAGTGAAGAAAGTAGCCAATAAATGATGCTGAACAGCAGTGCTGTTTTATATTCCTCTGCAGGAAGCCATGGGCCAAGGGAGAGGCAATCTGGAGTGAAAGTTTAATTTTCTTTGTTATTGGGGAAAAATTACTTATTAATTATAAAAATCTTTCTAAGGATTTTTTAAGTCTGAATATGAGTTTATATTTGCAGAGGGATGATTTTCCTGTCTCAAAGAGTAGATGTAAGGATTAACTAAAGTAATATACATAAAGCATTTTAACATATCTTTTATGTAGAAAATGTTCAGTAAACACAGGTGCTGGTGTCACTGGTTAGGGTGATGATGATGTTGTGAAGAATTCAATAGCATGAGATTAGGAAATAGAGTTATATGTAAAACTAATAATTTGCTAGGGTAGTGATTAAAAGTAATGAATAAAGAAACCCCATCACCTCACACTCTATCATACCCACAAGTCTATAGGTAGTATGGGATGCATAGGAGAGGCTCTTGAAAGATTTGTTGAATAGGACTGGGGATGTGGCTCAAGCGGTAGTGTACTCGCCTGGCATGCGTGCGGCCCAGGTTCGATCCCCAGCACCGCATTAGAAAGAAAGATGTTGTGTCTGCTGAAAACTAAAAAATAAATATTAAAATTCTCTCTGTCTAAAAAAAAAAAAAAGATTTGCTGAATAAATTGAGAGAGGTTCATTTGAAGTTTTTCATTTTTTTTAAACTTTAAGAGCTTGTTTTAAAATTATTTATTTATTTATTTTTAAAATATTTATTTTTAAGGTTTAGGTGGACACAATATCTTTATTTTACATTTATGTGGTGCTGAGGATCGAATCCAGTGCCTCATGCATGCTAGGTGAGCACTTTACCACTGAGCCACAACCCCAGCCCCCAAATTTTTATTTTTTATAAGCAAGAATTATAGACTTTTAGAAACAAAATGCTGTAAACCTTTCATTTTATAGATGAGGAAACTAAGACTCAGAAAAATCAAGTAGCTTATTTACCTAAGGTCATAGCTCTCCGTAGGAGAGCAAAAATACAGTTGACCTGAGCTTTGAACCTCAGTCCTGGGTTCTTAAATCAGCTTTGGGCTTCTTAAATTGCTTAGAAGACTGTCTTGGATAAGTTAATATATTTCTGTAAAGTTTATTTTCTCATTTGTGTTATGGGGAAGTAATACAGAAGACAATGATAAGGATTAAAGGTGTTGATGTATGTAATGAACCTGGGGTTTAGTATGTCCTTAATACATTTTATCTTGAGTGTCTGATGAACTCTTTTGAGAAGAATGGATAGTAGTAGAAATTGTTTAAAAGAAATTCACCAGTGTTCTCAGTTGATATATGGAGGGTTTGATAATTATTTGAAAGCAGTTTTTGTTTCATTTTCTTCTGCATGCTTGTTTTGAAATGGTGGGTGCTGATGAGTAATGATAGAACAATTTCAAGGGAGAACTTTTAAAGGAAGGTAAGATATTGCTATGATGTAGTGGGGTGATTTTTTTAAACACATACTAAAACTAACCTAAAATTTGAGTTATTACTTAAAGAACAGATAGTTGGCCATTTCTTTATTGTTGTTTCCATCATGCAACATAACTATGGACATGTCTCTAAGACCCAGGACACATTTCTTTTTCTCAGTGATTCTCTGAGACAGTTTTCATCAGGGGCAGCCAAACATTATTTGTAACCAAAGGAATCAGTTAGGCAATAGGATATTTTGTCAAAAACAAGGTATGGCTATAAAACTTTTGAATTGATTATCTTTTAGATCTTCTGAATTGACTCCATGAAGGAGTTCCCCATATGCTTTGCAATTTTATTTGTTGAAATAAGTATCCTAAATGATAAGTTGTACTGAGTAAATGGTTGGAAGTTATTCAGAAGTTTAGAAAAGTAAGCAGTGATTAGACACCAATACTGAAACTGTATCTTCTTATAGAAGCAAAATCACATTTAGAACTACCTAGTGCATTCAGTTCAAGTTTAGAAATTTTCTTTCCCTTCTTTGGTTTTAACTCTTCTGTTTATTGTAAGTAAAGCCAAGTTAATTTTGGAGTTAGTTGGGATTTTAAATGTTGGTATAAACAATCTATATTAAATACTCAGATACAGGGTTGGTGATCTTTTTATAAATACTTTTGAATAAGGCATGGTTAGATTTTTAAAATAATGTCTTGAATTGTAAATATGTTTCTGTTTTCTTGAATTTGAGAAGGGAATTTTTTTTGAAATAACAATTTTTTTTTCTCTTGAATTTTGTTTAGACAGAATATTGGTGAAAGTATTCTTTACCTGTGGGTGGAGAAAATAAGAGATGTGCTAATACAAAAATCTCAGATGACAGAACCAGGTAGGAATGAAAAATATATCAATGCTCTTTTAACTTATTATGGTAATTAAATTTTCACAAAGATATTCTAATTGAAGTTTTACATGAAAATTTATTGTGTGTGGTTTGTATATAATAAAAATTTCCCTGGAAAGTTCATTTACCTGTGGTAATTATGGTTATTCTTTTTTTTTTTTAAAGCGTTATCTTCTTTATTTTCATATTATACTTTTTTTTCTTTTGGTACTGGGGAATTACTCAGGGATCCTCAACCACTGAGCCACATCCCCAGCCTTTTTTTATATTTTATTTAGAGATAGGGTCTCTCTAAGTTGCTTAAAGCCTTGCTAAGTTGCTGAGGCTGGCTTTGAATTCGTGATCCTCCTACCTCAGGCTCACGAGCTGCCAGGATTATCCGTTTGCATCACCATACCGAGCAATTTTCATATTATACTTTTATAGAAATAGTTTTCTGGTGAAACAACTTATGACCAAATCTGTTCTCTTTTATTTCCATTAAGGTAATATGAACTCTATAACATTCTTCATGAATTATGCACTACATAAATAGAGTTTAGCTTCAAATGAATCTACTCCTTATAGAAAAAAAAAAAAAACCTGAAAAGAATAGTGACCAATATTAGGATATAGAATTTAATTTTGAGTATAATTTTTGAAATATAATTCATATGCCATAATTATTCACCCTTCTAAAGTATACAATTCAGTGGTTTTAGTATACAATTCAGCCATCACCACTAGTTGTAGAACATTTGGAAATTGATATTTTGCTTTTTATTAATCTTTCATTAAGCTTATGACAACATAGAAATCTCTAATGTCTCCTGTTCACATTTAGTAGTCTGTTCCATTTACCACAAAAGACTTTTTAGAGATAAAAATAACTCTAAAAGTACTTTTAAATAGCATTTTATTGATACCACTGGTAGAATTATTTTTAATTTGGAGGCCAAAAGGATTTTTAAAAAATCCAGTAGCTTATTCTTACTAATTGTTTAGAGGGTTATTTACAGAGAACCAATTCTTTAGGCCTCCCTCAGCAAAATTAGTTTACATTTAGAGTTGATAATAGTATATATATGTTTTTAGAGAATTTTTCATTTTTTTATAGAGACAGATATTTTTATTGCTTTTATAAAATCAGAGGTAAATGACAAAGATATTAAAACCATATAATAATTAATTTTGAAATATTTTCCACAATTTTTTATAATACATGTTCTGATTTTGCAGCATTTTAGGGATCTGTGAGAAAAGTGACTTCAAAATTCCCCAAACAGTAATAACTTCTGCCAGCCTGCCTTTAGAGTTAGAACAAGTGCAGAAATGGAATGTATATCAATAAACATTTAGGACTCCAAAGTTTGGAGTACTCAACTTTTAGGAAATTTGAAAATTTAATCTTAAAATTGACATTTTCCTTTTTCCACCTGCAACCACAGTATATAGTTAAGTCACTCTTTCAAGTTTTAGGGTTCTTGATTTGTGTTGTATAATTCATAATTTTGAATTTTTAGAAATTTGATGGTTTTTTCTTTAAAATTGTTTTGGGGCCAGGTGCAGTGGCACATGCCTATAATCCAGTGCTCGGGAGGCTAAGGCAGGAGGATCTCGAGTTCAAAGCCAGCCTCAGCAATGGCAAGGTGCTAAGCAACTCAGTGAGACCCTGTCTCTAAATAAACTACAAAATAGGACTGGGGATGTGACTCAGTGGTTGAATGCCCCTGAGTTCAATCCCCAATAGCAAAAAATAAAATAAAATAAATAAAATTGTTTTGCATGGGGCTGGTGTTGTGGCTCAGTGGTAGAGTGCTTGCCTGGCATGTGCGAGGCAGTGGGTTCAATCCTCACACCAAATAAAAATAAATAAATTAAATAAAAACAAAAATTTGTTTTTGCTGATATTACATTAAAATGGAAGGATTAATAATAATTCTGAAGAACTAATAAGGGTAAGAGATAGTGATCAGGATGAGAATTTTCTTCTTTAGGGAATAGTTTATCTTTATTTTACTGTTAACAAGTACAAATTTATTCTTTATTGTTTTTCTAGAATAAAAATTTTAAATTTGAAGTAATTATACATAACTCCAATTTTTTTAAAAAAAATTGAACTAACTTGCCAGGGCACATGCCTATAATCCCAGCAACTCTGGAGGCTGAGACAGGAGGATCACAAGTTTGAGACAAGCCTCAGCAACTTAGTGAGATCCTTGGCAATTTATTGAGACCTTGACTCTAAATAAAAAATAAAAAGGGCTAGGGATGTAGCTCAGTGATTTAGAGCCTCTGGTTATGTCCCTAGTACCCCCCACTCACCAAAAAAATTGAACTGACTTCAAATTTACAGATAAGTTGTCAAAATAGTACAAAGAGCTGTTTTATATTCTTCACCCTAACTTCCTATTAACATCATACATTACCTTGCTATAATATCAATAACATAGTGCAGTACTGTGAAGTAAACCAAAGAGCTTATTCATATTTCACCAGTTTTTCCACTAATGCCTTTTCTGTTGCTTTAGGACCCTGTCCAGGATTCTGCATTGTATTTAATTATGACTTCTCTTTACTCTGTTCTATAATCAGTTCCTCATTCTTTCCTCTACTTTTATAACCTTGGACCCTTTTGAAAAGTACTGATCATGTATTTTGTAGAATACCCCTCAGTTTGGGTTTGTCTAGTTGTTTTCTCATGATTGGAATAAGATTAGCTATTTTTGGCAAAAATACCACAAAGATGATATTGTGTCCTGTATAAATACATCATTTCTAGGAGTTCATAATATCAGTCTGATGTATTATTGATGATGCTTACCTTGATCCTTTGGTTAAGATGGTGTGTGCCAGATGTCTCCACTCTTAAGTTACTGTGTTGGGGTTTTCCAGAGAAATGGGTATGTTCGTGTGTGTGTATATGTCTGTGTGTCTTTGTGTGTACAGAGAAAGAGATTTAAGGAATTGGCTTATACAGTTGTGGAGGCTTTCAAGTCTTAACATCTGCAGGGTAGGCCAGCAGCTGGAGAACCAGGGAAGAACTGATGCTGCAGTTTCAGTCCAAAAGTAGTCTGCTGGGAAAATTCACTCTTCTGGGGAGGTCATTCTTTATGAATAAGGTCCACCTTTGTTATGGAGAGCAGTCTGCTTTACCCAGAGTCATTTGATTTAAATATTAATCTCATTAAAAAAAATACCTGCACAGAAACATCTAGAAGAGCATTTAGCCAAATATCTGTGTACCCTGACTTGGGTACCCAAGTTAACATGTAAAAGAACTATCATAATTAATACCTTTTAACTTTTCCTTTTCCTTTGTGTCTTGTGGGAAGTTCTTTTCTACATAGATTTGTGATTAAAACCAAGCTTTCGATGTAGCTTTCTGGTCTTTCCTCTTCTGGAATCCTGTTTTTTTTCTTTACNTTTTTTTTTTTTTTTTTTTTTTTTTTTTTAATTGAGACATGATGTCCCTTAAACTTTTGGACTGACATGATCATTCTGCCTTGGCCTTCTGAGTAGCTGTGATTATAGGCATGTGCCAAGGCTATGCTAATATCCTGTTCCTTAAACTTTCATTTACATTTTAGTATCCATCAGAAGATTCTGTCAGCAGTAGTTATTACTATGTTGTTTGCCTAATGATGATTCTCCGTTTTCTTCATTTATTCATTGGAATTCTGTTGTGAGGAAGAGGAATTCTGATTCCTTCTGTTGAAGAATGGTGTTTAGAGTCAAGACCTAATTTTTTTTAAAAAATTAATTATTAATTATTTTTATTTATATATAACAGTGGAATGCATTACAATTATTATTACATATAGAGAGCTCAATTTTTCATTTCTCTGGTTGTATACATAGTATACTCACACCAATTTGTAAGACCTTATGTTTATGTAAGAGTGATTTTATAATTGCTTTTTTGTAATCATGAAGTCTCATATCCACATAGGCCCAGATGTGAAGAAGAAAACTGAAGAGGAAGATGTTGAATGTGAAGACGATCTCATTTTAGCATGTCAGCCAGAGAACCCAGTGAAAGCATTGGATTTTGATATCAGTGAAAATCAACCAGGTATAATGTCACTAAGTAGTTTCTTATGAGGAGTGTGGGGCGATAGTGTTGTGAATTATTCTTTGGCATCTTATGGAAATTTAGTAAACACTCAGGTGTTAGGAAGTAGTTATTAATTTGCAGACAGATTTATTTTTTTCCTGACTG
Organism: Marmota marmota marmota; assembly: GCF_001458135.2. Lineage (NCBI taxonomy): Eukaryota > Metazoa > Chordata > Mammalia > Rodentia > Sciuridae > Marmota > Marmota marmota. The sequence continues at coordinate 40,094,792 of NW_025999990.1, read as the reverse complement.
TTGACCATTTTGGTGTTTTCCCAGGTCTGTCAAAATGGTGAGGAAAAAAAATAGAAATTTCCTTTTTTCCCCTGGCTTTATAGAGTTTTGACTTAATGATGGGAGATATCAAAACTTAAAAAAGGCTGTTAATGTTTTCAGTTCATATTCTGTTTTTGTATTTCAACTTTCTCCTGATGTTTTGGACTTCAATCTATGCTCACAAACATAAATAAGGTAACATGGAAAGTAGAACTACTGAAATAAAGCTAGTAAAATACCATTAAAAATTTAATTTTTGTTTCAGCAAATTTGTTTCACAGTAGTATTCAACTTATAAATAGGTTGATGTGTATATAGCTCTATGTGCATATGAGAAAGCATGTTCTGGTTTAATATTTTTAAAATTTTCAATATTATCATCTGTTTCTTTTAAGTTTCTTACAAAAACATTTATAGACCAGAGGAAATATGCGTTTGGTTAGAAGATGAGCAGTTTACTATGTTATTTTACAGTAGCTTTTAAAAACAGTATTCTGAAAGTTTAAGGTTTTTGAAAGGTGGTGCTCCAGGGCTAGCAAAAGAGCATGAAGTAGAAATGAAAGCGGGCGAGAGGATCCAGAGCTCCTACTTGTGCTTCAACCAAAGTAGCTCCATTTTAATCATTTATATATTCATGGATTTGACATAAGACTTCTGGGAAGCAGGATCCAACATTTAAAGAAAAAGGGTGAAAAATCAGTTATCATAAATAGCACCAATAGGTCAGTAATTCATGTTGACTTGTATGCTATATTTGATTTATTTGTATCAGTATAGAGGCCAAAAGCAATTCAAGAAGAGGGCAGAACAGGGGATGTAACTCAGTAGTAGAGCACTTAGAATGCACAAGGCCCTAGGTTTATTCTCTAGCACTGAAAAAAAAAAAAGGCAATAGCATCCTACCAAAACCTGATTTTTTTTCTTCATTAACTTCATCCTAAATGAGGCAGTTAGTAGCAACCAGGATGGTTAAATTTCTCACCAGATTTAAGGGTTAATTAATGATGCTTAAACTTTTTGAAGAGACACAATAACTGGCATCATAGTACTCTTCATGGAATACCATTTGGCTATAGTATTGATGTATTCCATTTTAAGAAATGGAAATATTTGTTATAAGGAGATATATTGTAGCTATACAATTTAAAGTAACAGATTTCTCAACTCAGAGGTCTGTGTCCATAGATGAATAAGGAAGTAGGGGTATATTAGCAGCTGTCAATCTTTACACTCTTAAAAACTACACATTGTATTATTAAAAAAACTACATATCGTATTATTATATGTCATACCAACTTTGTTTGCTGTAATGCTTCAAGATTTGAGTCTCAATCCTACTATCTCCACTGAGTGACATTGGCATTTATAAATCAAGTATTTTTATCTTATATACATTTGAGACTTTTTACTTAAATTATAATTTAAATTTAATTTTGGTAAATTAAAAAAATTTAAAATTTAGTAATTATTAATGGCTATTTTAATTTGCTGTATAATTTAAATTTATTGCCTGATTTCCTCTCCCCCTTTGCCAATTTTTCAGTATTTGAATGTAGGACTTTGAAAAATAAAGCAGGTTTATTCTTTAAATTTATAGAAATAGAAGAATTACCTCCGATTGATCATGGCATTCCTATTACTGACCGAAGAAGTACTTTTCAGGCCCACTTGGCTCCTGTAGTTTGTCCTAAACAGGTAAAGTTAGCTCACTTTGATGTTATTTTGCCAAAGTAAGTCAAGTAAATGATTTTGCAGTAATACCTTTATTTTTGCTCTAATGTTTAATTTTCACATAAGATAAAAAATTATTTGGGGCTGGGGTTGTGGCTCAGCAGTAGAGTGCTTGTCTAGCACATATGAGGTGCTGGGTTCCACCCTCAGTACCACATAAAAATAAATAAATGAAATAAAGGTATTGTGCCCAACTACAACTTAAAAACAATTATTAAAAAATAAAGAAAAAAAGATAAAAATTATTTGGGACTATTTCCCTACTCCCAAATTACTGTGAATCATAGAAGATTAGTTTTGTTTCTGTTGGTCACAAATTTCAAAATTGTACTTGGTCTCTTGAATGGGACTTAACCCTCCAGTGAATCTAAGAAAAACTCATTTTGTCATTACAGAAAATTATAATGCTTAATAGTTGGTTTAAAAGAATTATTTGCCCTTTTTAGTGGGAGTTCTGTGAAACTAAGTTCATTTGACAGTTGCCCAACAAAGAGAAGAGTAGCCAAAAGGGCTGAGCCCAGTCTTTCCTGCTTCCTGGCCTTTCTGCTTCCTGGTTTTAGGATACCTTATTTCCCTCAGGTGTCCTATTCCTATTAAAAGATAAAAAGGGGACTTTTTTAATCAAAAACTATTCCTAGGTCTTTTCCCTTCTCACTCTCTTTTTAGCAAAAATCCTTTTCTTCTTTCTTGTTGCTATAATGTAGTCCAGGTTAAACTTAATTGATGTATGAGGCAATTCCAATTTGATGTATACAAGTAAATAATAACAATAATAATAATAATAATAAAACAATAATAATGTCTCATTATTTACCACAAGTTTTAGGGATCTGTGTCTTCCCTTGGTTTTCTGTTCTCCTCTTGAAATTCTTTGAAAAGACCTTTTAGGAATACAGTTCTTTGTACTAGGTCTTTCATTTCTCTTTTAATCTCTAGAAGAGGAAGTTCTTTTCTACATAGATTTGTGATTAAAACCAAGCTTTCGATGTAGCTTTCTGGTCTTTCCTCTTCTGGAATCCTGTTTTTTTTCTTTACCCTTCAATCAAGGTCCCTTGTAGACATTCGTTTCCGAATCTGTTCATCCTGGATCCTCTTTTCGTTTTTCATCATAGTCACTTAAACTATATGAGCATTGAAACAAATCATAGCGGTCATTTCCTACTTTACTTTATGGATCAATTGACTGAAGCTGGGTATCGTGATGCATGCCTGTAATCCCAGCTACTCTGGGAGGCTGAGGCAGGAGGATGGCAAATTCAAGGCCAGCCTCAGAAATGTCTCAAATTAAAAACAAGAAGGATTAGGAATGTAGCTTAGTGGCAGAGCATTTACCTGGCATGTGCAAAACCCTAGGTTCAATACCTAGTGTCTCTGTCTCTCCTTTCTCTCTCTCTCTCTCTCTCTCTCTCTCTCTCACTCTCACACACACACACACACACACACAGTCTGAGAATCTAAAGGGTTATAAAATGATAAAGACAAGATTGTGGAATTAATGGTTCAAATTGGCCTGTACAATTTTAGCTCAGTTTTTGCTGCCTCCAGTATTTCTTTCATACTCCTTGCCATTTACAAGTCTTCTGAAAATATGATCACATTTTATTCTCTTCACTCCCCCGTTCTCCCTCACATACATAATCTTTGCTGATTTCAGTTGTCTACAAGGGAAAATGTAAACTTCTTTTGCGATATGATCCTAGCTTATCATTCCTGACACACATATCATCTCATTCTTCTTCTTAAATAACAGCTACATGAAATTTTCTGAACCTTTCATTTTATGTTTCTCTTAGAATATCTAGTTAAATTTGAATTTCAGGTAAACATTATAACATGGGAGCATATTTTTACTTATGTTTGTTTATATTGATCCATATTTGTTGTTTATCTGAAATTTGAACTTAACTCAGTGCTCTTTATTTTTTTTTTTTAGTATTTATTTTTTAGTTTTAGTTGGATACAATACCTTTATTTTATTTATTTATTTTTATGTGGTACTGAGGATCGAACCCAGGGCCTTGCACGCACGAGGCAAGTGCTCCACCTCTGAGTCATAACACCAGCCCCTGTCCTTTATTTTTATTTGCTAAATCTGGTCATATTATATTGCATGTGTGTATTGCACATGCTGTTTCCTCTGAGCAGAATCTTCTTGTCCCCCCTGCCCTGCTTTTCTCGGTATTTGGGATTAAATGCAGGCACACCATACATCATACCAATGGGACACACCTCTAACCCTTTTTAAATTTTATATTGAGACAGAGTCTTGTCAATTTCCCCAGGCTGGACTTGAAATTGCAATCCTCTTGGCTTAAGCTTCCTGACTTGCTGGGATTACAAACATGCACCACCACACCCAGCTCTTCTTCCCTTTTGATGGAAAAGAACTGCCAGTTATTTTCTAAGACCTGAGTCTACTTATCACACTTGGAACATATCATTATCATATAATTACCACATTGAGTAAATTTCAGAGCTGATGTTTAGAAGTTTTTACATTTGCATTTAAAATTCTCTGTATGGGTAAGAATTTTTCATATACAAAGCCTCAGACAGTTCATGCCTAAACTAATCTGTTGATAATTAGTGCTAAAAAAAATACCAGGTCGGTCATTTTTATACTGATTGAGAGTACTCATTTCTGCCCCTACACTGAGGAGGAAACTTTGGAAATGGCCTTTTCAGAATCTAGAAGATGCTTTAAAAGACTGTTTATTTTAATACAATATTAATATTAATATGCTTTAAGATTTTTTTTCTAGCATTTATTCACAGAACCAATGAAAAGCATACATTACCTTTTTTATATTATTGCTGTTTTGAAGGTGAAAATGGTTCTTGCCAAATTGTATGAGAATAAGAAAATAGCTAGTGCCACCCACAACATTTATGCCTATAGGTAAGTGATTATCACAATTTTTGGAATATGCAATTTGTAAACAAGGGTTGGGAAATGATGCATAACTAAAAAACCACTATATGTGTTTTTTTCCATTATAATAGTGATAGCTATGTGGAATATTTGGAAACTGCAGAAAAGGGGGGAAAAAAGAATTGGAGGGAAAATCTAGCATTTTCTGACTTTAAATGTCAACTGTAGTTTTATATATTTTCTATGCAAACAATTTTTTTCAGTGGTTTACCCTTATATTCTTTATTCTTAATTTAACAAAAGCATCCTCCCAGGTTGTTAGAACTACTTGATAAATACTATTTTAATTACTGTTATTTATTTGAGGCTCCATACCACAATTTATTTAAACATTTCTTTTTTGCTTTAGCTTTTCATATTTTCCAACGTTATAAATAATAATAGTACGTGAACTTTTTTTTTAGTGAAATGGGCTATAATTAGGAAAAAAAAGTCATATTTTTTTTTTAACTGAATTTTATTTATTTATTTGTTTATTTTTGGTGGTGCTGAACCAAAATTGAATTGATTGAACCCAGGGCCTTGTGCATAAGAATAAATTCTTAAAGAGTAGAATTATTAAAAAGCATGAACATTTTTGAAACTTCACTCATATTGCTAAATTTTTTCCAAAGGTGGTTTTCAAAAGTTTACGCTCCTGTGAGGAGTGGATTAAGAGTGCTTCTTTTACCACATTTAGTTTTGAATACTAATGTATACAAATCTGCTGATTTGTAAATGAAGACATAAAGGGTATATTTTTTAATATGCAACATAAGACAACTTAAGGACATAGTTTAGGCCTAAAATAAAAGAATATAAATACAGGGATTTGGTGCAAAATTAAAATTCGATTGAGACCTATTTTAAAACCTAGGCTCTTCAAAACTCACATTGAAAAGTAGTACTTTGGAGATGTGAGATTTTAATTTTATTTATTTATTTTTTGTGGTGCTAAATGCGTATTAATTATATACTTTTCTTCTAAACAGTATTACTGAACAGAATTTTAATATATTCTTAATGATTTAAGGCCATTGGTGTGAAAATGAATGATTAAACTTTGCTCTCAGTAGTTTGTGCTGTAAAAATTATTAATAATAGTTACCATTTGTTAATTCCACATGCTTATTTAGTGCACACTTAACAGTTTATGTAAATTAATTATGATTATTTCAGCAATTGTACCAAATATTATCTTTTTAAAGATCCTATTGTTACATGATTAATAATTAAAATAAATGTAATTCAATTTTACTTCTTTTTATTTTATTCCTATGTGGCTTCAACAACCTTGTACATAATGTTGACCCAAGTTATCAAAAAATATGTGCTGATTATTCTGTTTCAGGCCCCAGTTTTCTGATTATTTCTTCCTCAGCCTCCCTTCTGTAATTGATTTTTGGAAATGAAAGAACTGAACTTGTCAGGATTGTGTATCACTAAAAAGACACTAAGTGGAGGCTTGGGGAACCCATTGGGAGTAGAAACAATGAACTTTTTTGACTTTGAGTTGTATATTTTGAATGCATAGGGTCCTTTTAAGACGTCACTGCCTGGTACTGGGCTGTGTTCCTTTTGTAGTTGTGGGGCGTTCTTCAGGCTACTGTACACACAGCTGTTGGATGCTGTGTCATCATCTTCCTGGCATGTGAGGAAAGGGTTAGTGAAAATTTCTATAGATCCTTTTTTTCCCTATAATCTAACAGTACTGATTTAAATAGTCAAATTTTCTTCATTTGTTCCATAAAATAATGGGATTAGATTATAATTGCAAATCTAATCTAAACCAACCCCTGGCTTCTTTTCGTCATTCTTAAATTTGTCATATAAATTTTTGTTTAATAGTACTAATTCACTTTTCCTTATATGAGGTCAACTGTGAATAAAAATAGAGCCTGCTCATAGTAAGTAGTCAGTATTTTTGGATGAATAAATGAATGGATGAATAGATAAATGGATGGAAGGATGAATGAATGAATATTATTACTGTAATCTATGGTTAATATAATTGAATTATGTATGTAGATGAGCTTTTATAGCTTTTTATGTTTATTTTAAAAGTCCCCAACATTTTATGGCTGTAGTTGGGCAGGTATCTTTACCACATTAGTCATTTCACATGATATCATTGTAGGGGCCTAAAAAATCCACTAGATGGCAGGCCTAAACTGGTACTACACAAGAACACACTAATAAATATGTTATATATTTTATATTTAATATGCTTATTTGTTAACTATAAATATAAAACAATATAAAAGATATAAATAATGTATTTATATTTATATATATTTACCTATAACACTTATTTGACAAGGTTATTCTACTAATAATGATGTTACTCTGCATCATTATTCTGAATAACTTTTCCAGTGACTTAAATGATAAAAATACCATGATTATCTCTAATATTGATAAGCATCCTGGAACAGATTTTAAAGAGAAAAATAAGTCTTTTAATTCCTACTTAGAAAGGGGAAAAGAAAGAAATGATTGATGGATGGAATGAGAGGAAAATATGAAATACTGACTTATGGTTGTATTAATCTTATGTGATTTTTGTTTCACTGAATCTTAGGCTTTTTGAAGACAGGAGTATGCTGTTATTTTTTTATACCATTTTGTAGTGATTATCATTATATTTCTATATAGTATATTCTCAATAAATATTTTTCAGTGAATGCTCTTTATTACTCATGGATTTGATGTTAAGGGAAATGTCGTGTGTAGATTAAATTTCCCATAAAAGTAGCATCTCTGATATACAGGAGACACCTTTGACTCTTAGTTTTTCTAAATATATATATTTTTTAAAAAGGTGAAACATACTGGATAGTAAATTATCCATGAATTTTCAAGAACAATTTTTTAAAACAAAAATTTTGGAAGTAATCAAATTGATTACAACAAGTATCGAGTGACTTCCACTATAATACTTTCAGTTTCAGAGTGTAACCTCGTTACATGTATTTCTAGGATATATTGTGAGGATAAACAGACCTTCTTGCAGGACTGTGAGGATGATGGGGAAACAGCAGCTGGCGGGCGTCTTCTCCATCTCATGGAGGTAGGTGTTAAGTTAAACTTTGTGAGACCTATTCTGTACAAGCCATAAAATTTCTCAATAAAAGAGCTCCATTTAGGAATAAATAAGTCAGTTAAATGTTATAAATTAATAGTTAATTTTTAAACATCAACTGAAAATTTTAATGATTGGTTACAGGGGAGAAAGCAAATGGTTTATAACCAGTGCTTTGTTTTCAAGGTATAGACAATAGAAGATTTTCTTCAACTTTAAGGAAACACTCTCTCTTTCTCTCTCTCTAGGACAGTTTCCTCTTCTCTTTTCTGTTTTATCTTTGTGGATCTCCTATTAGTTGAATATTAGAACTTCTGTATTAATGGAAAATGTTTCTTTTAAAAAATTAACTTGTCCATCTCATAGTCTTTATGTTCTAAGACATTTTCTTAACTGTCTTTCAAAGTTTCTGTTGAATTAAGAAAAAAAAAATTTTTTAGCAACCATGTATTTAATTCTTAAAAGTTTTTCTTGCTCACTATTTTTCTTTTTTCATAGAATCCTGTTCTGGTTTTATGGATGCATTATCTTCTAAATTTCTCTACATATATTAATTAGAGCTTTTTTCCCCCAGATGTCCTCACCCTTAAATGTTTCCTGATCCATTTTAGTTTGTTTATCTTGTCCTTTCTCTTTCATGCTGCTGGATTTTCTTCATCTGTCTGGTGATCATTGATTGTGCATTAATTTTAAGAATGGATTGTTTTTTTCCTAAGGTAGTTACTGTGGTTTCTTCTGCTAAAGTCTATGGAGCTTTGTTTCTTAACTAAGCCTTTCCCTTGAATAGGAACTCTGATGTGGGCCTGTACATTGGTGGGCTTCACTTTAAGGGCGGCATTTGACAAATGTCAAACTGATGAAGACTTTATTGGTAGGCATTAGATTACGTGTGCAGCCCATTTTCTCCCAGAGCTTGTTCAGAAGCAGACTGTTTTATTTTATTTTTTTGTCATTTTGGCCTAGTGGTAAAAAGACTACCTAAAATGTGCTATTGTGGTTGAAGTCATCAGGAATTAAAACTCTGCCTGCATGGTCTCCCCTCCTGTTTACTCTGCCATGTTGCCCCAAAGTTTGGAATTGAAGGACACTGGAACATGGTTTTGGTTTTCCAAATCCCCTTCTATTCCAATGTGTTACCCTTGAATTGTTAGATATCTTAGTGCATACTCATATGACTCTGCCATTAAGATCACTGGGAAATTTTATGTGCAATTTTATATGTGGGTTATTTCCTTCTTTTTAAAAACACATTTGTACATGTTTATCTGTGTATCTAATTATGCTTCTGGAAATAACAGATTTTGAATGTGAGGAATGTCATGGTGGTAGTATCACGCTGGTATGGAGGGATTCTGCTAGGACCAGATCGCTTTAAACATATCAACAACTGTGCCAGAAACATACTGGTGGAGAAGAACTATACAAGTTCACCTGTAAGTTGTTATTGATATCTAGTTTGTTTGTCTTTTTATTGTTGTTATCATTGGGGGTTGAACCCAGGAGCACTTTACCACTGAGTTACATCCCCAGCCCTGTTTGCTTTTTATATTGAGACTGGGTCTCACTAAGTTGCTTAGGGCCTTGCTAAATTGCTGAGGCTGGCCTTGAGCTTGGGATCTTCCTGCTCTGCCTTCTGACCTGCTGGGATTACAGGTGTGTGTGGTGCTAGGGATCATACCCAGGGCCTTGCATATGCTGGGCAAGCACTGTACCACTGAACTACATTCCAAGCCCCAGTATCTAGTTTCTTAAGAAAATTAAGAATGAATCAGAGTGTGAATGGTACATTATTAGTAAAATCTTTAGACTAGGAAACTGGACCCTTAGACCCTAGTCAGAACAGGATAGTCATGTGACCTTGAACAGATCACTTCATCTCTTTGAGTACTGATTTTATAGGTTCATGGAGTTTACATTAGGAAAACTTTTTAACAACCAACTAGTTTTCCACTAAAATTGAGGCCCAAAGAGATTGTAGGTAAATGTCACATGGGACTAGGTGTTCTTTAAACATCTATAAAATTCTAAAATTCTGTTAGTGTCTTCCTTTGCCCCGGGCATGCCTTTAGATACTTTCTTCTTTATACTCTTGAGTTTATTTTGTTTCATGTTTTAAGTGTGTTCGTATCTATTTTATTAAGCTTTATTGCTTTACTTGGGAAAATGGAAATAGATTAAATAATGTTGAAATTATTCAAATATAAATCTACTAAACACTATTTATCTTGATTATCCTTGATGGCCTTGAAAATGCTATAATAAACTAAGTGAAACTGCCCTGTAAGACACACAAAAAAAATATCAAAGTAGTTATACCCTCACCATTATATATAGACTATATTTATGATTACATGTAAGCTTTCATCATCATGTGAATGATGCTGCACTGATTTGTGTCTTTTTCAGGAGGAATCCTCTAAGGGTTTGGGAAAGAACAAAAAGGTAAAAAAAGACAAGAAGAGGAGTGAACATTAAAACCTGAAACTATATGAAAGGTTAATTTGCCTATACACACATTCCATAGTCATCAAGGAATATAATGTACAGAGAGAATATCCTCGACTGCTCAAGTCAGTCAATTCATTGTGGACACCAGCATTATCTTTTCCTTCTTGGTTATATCATATGCCAAAAATAGAGAACTTATTTTATATTCATGTATGTTTTAGGCTTATTTGGAAGAATTAATCTGAACTTAATCATCACTTCATCTAATTTTACGAAGGTAACAGTTGCCCAGGGCAGTACCAGAATTAACTGTCCATTTCAGTACATGACAAGTGCCTTTGTTAGGTGGGGAAGAAATGTCTCCAGAGGAATATAAATACCCGATTTCTTGTCATAGGGATTCTCACACTGTTAAATGAATATTGCCTTTTACTGCTCTTTATGGCTTATTGGAATAGGAGCTCATTGAAGATTGATCTTGGAGAGTTTCTTCTTGTGATTTCAGTTCATAAGTATGTCACTTGTCATTTTATAGTGTTCATCATTGAGTAATTGATTAAGTGAAAATCCAGCAGTATCCATCTGCAGTTATGTGTCAAAGTGATAATTCATCTAACATATTTGTTAGCCTAAGTGTTATGCCTCGATTTCTGTCACAAATTGGTGATTGTGTAATTTCATGAAGTGATTTTCTAGTTGCAGCCTTTTTTCATTTAATTCTCGTAATGTTAAACAATGAATATGGAGTATCAGTAGGCTCCTTTCATCCCTGAAATGTGTTGATGTAATATTCTGGTTTCTTTTAACAACCCCAAAGTACCTTTCTTGTGATCCTCATTGAGAAATTAGAACCATGCTAGAAGCTATACTATGTTTAATGGGACATTTGTATAATGGGATAGAGGTGTCAGAATGACACTGGAGTAAGGCCATGAGTATGTTATAAATTTGATATACATTTCCCATCAGTGCTCCAGCAAGCTTTTCCAGTTCCATGATTTTGTAGAGAGAAGAGGAACAAATCTTTAAGTTGGAAAACAGAATCCTTTTTTTTTTTTCTATTCTTAGCAAGTCGTCCTTTTTAAAAAAATTAATATTTTATGAAAATTACTTCTAGACAGTAAATTTACCTTTGAGATATAAAAAGTTGTGAACTTTTTCCCTTTCAGATATGATTACAATTGTTAACAGTTACTCAGTCGATCACAGATTTGTCTGGCATTCTTCTCCCAAGGGAGAGGACAGAAATTAGGAGGCAACTTTGAAATGGTACTAGAGCATGGAAAACATCAGAGGCTGGACAGATTTTTTTCTTTTTTTCTTTAATATTTCACCTTTAAAAGTGCCAACTAGGGATTTCTAGTAATAATCAAGTAAACAACTTTACACTAGGATGAATTTGGAGATATAAAATCTTATTTTTCAGCATTATTTAATGTTATGAGTTATCAAAATTCAAAGGATAACTTATATGTATTTGGAGCACTTACCTTGGTTTCCATGAAATGTTAAGTACGTCCTATGTATTAATTGTTAAAATTATTGAAGAAATTAGAGGCTGTTTATTAACATTAGAATAATTTTACAATATTGGTATGTCAAAACTGAAGGGTGAAGAAATAGCAAACATTTCCTGCAGAATAACAAATCTGAGTTGATTTTAATTTCTTTCTTGATATTTTATGTAGCATTATTTGGGTTTTTACAGAAAACAAAACATCTCTTATATGTATTATCTCATTTTCTCTTTAAAAAAATCTTATTTTTGATTCTTTTTACAAAATTACTAACCATATTTTACTGAATAAAAAACCCCCAAATCTCTTTTCCTAAAGTCAGCTGGTGAGAGGAGAGATTCAAAATTCTTCATCATACCCTTCATTAATGGTAGAGTATTTCACAGTCTATCATTAATGAAAACCCTAATGAAATTATGTTTTTATCTCTATTTGAAATTTCTATTAAATAGAGGATTTCTGATTATCCAGGTAATAATTTTCTTAACTAGATCTATGCTATGGATAGATCTATAATGTTTTGTAGTCTGTTCTGTTAGTTAAAAATATTCTCCTTATCCCAGTACATAAAAGCAAGTCACATATACTTTTTAAATGGGGATAGCAACAGCTGTACCAAAAGTATGTTCTTGAGGGTATGGATCATGAAACAGCCTGTTTAAAGAGAATTATGTCAAACTAATCACAACCAAGAAAGAAAAGCATAAACTGGATACTGTTTGCAGGGCAGGTGAAATTTAATGAGAAAATTGTATAATCACTTCTAATTTCACAATAGAGATAATCATTATAAACATTTGGTATGTACATTTATTATTTTTTCTTATGCATGATTTTGTATATATGGCTATTTTTCTTTCCATAAAATGGTATTAAACTGTATATACTGTTTTGTATCCTACATATTTCATATAGAAGTATATTGTTAACATTTTCCCATGTCAATAAATATTCTTCTATGGCTTAACTTCTTATGGCTGCATTGTATTCTATCTTCTTGGTATGCCATTATATACAAACTAGTCCCCTAGTTATTTCCAGTTTTTAAGTTTTCTCACCTTTTCACTATTACAAACAAATGTGGAAAACTGCATCATTGTATGCAAATTTTTGTATGCATTTCTGATTATGCCCTTATGAAAAACTAGAAATGGAGTTCCTTGTTCAAATGTTTACACATTCTGTTAGCTCTTGATTGGTTTAGCCCAAATTCTCTCTAGAAAAGTTTTATCAATTATACCCTGTTGAGAGCCACAGCCAAAGGGGCCCCAGCAAACTTCCAGCTGCCAGCAAACTTCCAGCTGCCGGCTGATGATTGGCTCACAGCGGCCCCAGCAACATCTAGCTGATTGGCTCCTCGGCCCCAGCAACATCTAGCTGATTGGCTCCTCTGCGGTGATGCTCATTGGACTGTTTCCCTGCCCTTTCAGACCACGGAGCTGCTCATTGGGGGACTTTTTTTTGGCTCCGCCCACGTTACCCAGCCAATCGGCCTCAAGAGCAGGAGGATTGTGGGAGGTGGAGAGAGGCTTGTGTGGGAGAGAGAGGCTTGTGGAAAGCCGGTGGTGGCAGTTGAGGCTCTGAGGGTTTTTCCTGAGAGGCTGTTTTGTTTGGCGTGTGTGGTTCTAAAAATAAAGTTAGTTTCTTTTGACAAGTGGCTCCTGATTGTGCCCAGCCAGACTGCGGCATTTGGTGGCTCGCACGGGGAGCGACTGAGGGTAAGTGAACTGCTCGCCCCTGAGGGCAGGGCAAGAGGATGGGTAGCCATTTTAAGATTCTTCTTTTGTTATTTTGTTTCACTTTTGTTTTAAGTTGCCTGTCCCTGGAGATGTGTAAGATGGAAGAAAAACCGCTCACATCTGAGGAACAGATAGGGAGAAAGGACGGATGGACATTTCAGGAGGCTATTATAATGATTTTGTGTTGTTCCAATTTTGTTTCACTCTGTTTCAGTTTTGTTAGGCGTTATCTTGTTGGGTTGTATTATAGTAGAAATACGGGATCAGAAATTAGTAAAAAACAAACTGAAAGAGTGTTAAGTAAATTGTTAGAGGAAGGAGGCATCTCAGTAAAATCAAGAACAATCAGGGCATACGTTGATACAATACAAAAATGTAGCCCATGGCTTTTTAAGGAGGAGTTGTTAAATATATCACAATGGAACCATCATGGTGAAGATTTAAAAAGAATAGAAAAGAAAAGCCCAGGGACTCTGCCAGTTGGCACATTGCCATTGTGGACGTTCATATCTTGTTTGCTTAGTCCAAAGCCTTCAGTTCAGACAATGGTAGAGGAAGAAGAAGACATAATGATTCAAGTAAAAGAGAAGGTCTCTCAAGTTAGTCAGACAGAGGAAAAGATTCAAGTAAAAGAGAAGGCCTCTCAAGCTAGTCAGACAGAGAAAGAAAGTGTAAAACAGAAAAAGCCATCAGGGGGAAAGTTACAACAGGAGACTGCTACTAACACCTTTCTATCACCAGAGGACGTAAGTGTCCAACTAACAAGGCCACCTCCATATGCTGGGAGGTCCCCAACCCCCGCAGTTGATAGTTGGGATCCTGAGACAAGATCTCAAATATTAACATGCCCTGTATTTGAGGCAGGAGGGCAGCGATTTTACCAAGTTTTAAATTTCAAAACAGTGAAGCAGCTAAAAGAGGCTGTAACAACCTATGGTCCTCAAGCACCCTTCACTGTAAGCATGGTCGAATCCATTAACAACTTGAACATGACGCCAGCAGATTGGGCTAATATGTGTAAAGCTGTGCTAAATGGAGGACAATACCTGTTATGGAAGGTTGCCAATGAGGAATTTTGCAAGGAGACGGCTAGGCGAAATGCAGCAGCTGGTTATCCTCAGAGAAATCTAGATATGTTGTTAGGAAAGGGACCTTATGAGGATCAGCAGCAACAAATTGCATATGATCCTGG
>NW_025999990.1:40007098-40079248 GCF_001458135.2 Marmota marmota marmota | reverse complement strand
AATGTAAATTGTTAAGAAAATTGTTTTCTTTTAGTGCCTTCTGTAATGTTACATAATTTTTTCTTTAGCCATTATTGCCAGAATTCCTATCTTCATCCCAGTGCTGGTGAAGTCAAAGATAAAACCAATCTACAGCTTCTACAATAGCCATCACTGAACTGCTTGCAGAACTTGCCTGGACACATTGTGAGCTCACCTGTATGCATTGTGAACTATCTGTTGGTGCAGCGACTTGTGGTAGTGTTGGGGTATTTTTGCTGATGATGTCACCGGTGGTACAATTATTCAAAGGAGCCCTCAATTGGCTTAATGTCATGGCATTTTGCATCCTCCTCTACTAGTGATGGTCTAAAATTTGGGGGCCAACAGAGGTGAGGCAAAGAACCTCACCCCCCCACTGGTGCAAAGGCCTATCCACAAGTATAGCTGTATGCTGGACCGGTAGTCAGTGACGGGTATGATCCAATTGCAGTGGTACCAACCTAAGACAGGAGGCTGACGCCTAGAGGTCAGTTCATCCGATGACGGGTAAGGACCATATGTTGAATTGGACTGCCTAACAGACATGGTCCCTAAGCCACATGCTTGTTGTTTAAACAGAGAGGGGGAGATGTTGAGAGCCACAGCCAAAGGGGCCCCAGCAAACTTCCAGCTGCCAGCAAACTTCCAGCTGCCGGCTGATGATTGGCTCACAGCGGCCCCAGCAACATCTAGCTGATTGGCTCCTCTGCGGTGATGCTCATTGGACTGTTTCCCTGCCCTTTCAGACCACGGAGCTGCTCATTGGGGGACTTTTTTTTGGCTCCGCCCACGTTACCCAGCCAATCGGCCTCAAGAGCAGGAGGATTGTGGGAGGTGGAGAGAGGCTTGTGGAAAGCCGGTGGTGGCAGTTGAGGCTCTGAGGGTTTTTCCTGAGAGGCTGTTTTGTTTGGCGTGTGTGGTTCTAAAAATAAAGTTAGTTTCTTTTGACAAGTGGCTCCTGATTGTGCCCAGCCAGACTGCGGCAATACCCCATTAATATTCTATTAGAATATACTAAGGATTCTAGTCAGTAATGTGAGAAAATAGGCAGTCTGGTTGGCAAAACTCTTCATATTCATTTTTAAAAATTAATCTTTGTTTTAAAATAATTGTAGACCCATAAGAAGTTGTGAAAATAGTTTCAGGGTCCTGTGTAACCGTAACTCATCTTTCTCTAACAGTAACATTTTGCAAAACTATACTACATTTTCAAGATCAGGAAATATATTCTAGATAAATTTCCTTTGTTAGATACATGATCTATAAATATTTTCTCTTATTTCATGGCTTGTCATTCTTTTAGCAGTTTCTTTTGCAGAGTGAGGTGAGGTTAATTTTGATGAGATCTAATTAATCTAATTAATCTTTAGGTGTCATGTCTAAAGACTGCATAACCCCAGGTAATGAAGATTTTCTTTTCTCTTTTTAAAGTGATACAGCTTTTTTTTTTTTTTTTCATTTAAATCTACTATCCACTTTTAGTTTTTATATAGGGGATGAAGTTTATTTTTGCTTGCATATGGATATACAATTATGAAAGTGATTGATTTTTGAAATTGAATGTTTTATTGAGATATTTTCACAAAGTAAACACAGTTACATAACAAATACTTAGAAATCAAGGACAATTTGAGTACCTCCCAGTCCTCTTGTTTCTCATCCATTCATTATCTCCTTCCCTTTTTACCAATAATAACTTCTTCCCTGACTTCTGATACCAGAGATTGGTTTTGTCTGTTTTGAGATTCAGCTGGGGACTTGTGGGTAGCAGTAGTTCTTTCATTCTTATCACTGCATTATGTTCCATTGAATGAACAAGACTCAATTAATTTATTCTGTTAAGAGATATTTGGGTTCTGGATTAAAGCTGTTTCAATTAGTGCTACTATGAGTATTCATATATATGAGTTTTGGTGAATATATGTAAACATTTCTATAGGGTATATGCCTAGGAGTGGATTTGCAAGGTCATAGGATATATGTAGGTAGAGCTTTGGTAAATACTGCCCAGTGGCGTGCTGGTATATTTTGACAACTGGCTCTGGGGTGGGTGCTGATTACTAGTTTCTGAGTAATTTATATATTCCCATTCTGCATAATTTCAGGCAACCAAAGTGAAGTCAGCTAGCTCACATGATACCTAAAAATTTAGCAATTTCTCTGTAAGCTAGTACATATAAACTCCAGCATAGCATTCATATTGGCAAGCAGTTTTCCAAAGTGTTTATACCAGTGGACACTCTTACCAGTGGTAAATGCAAGTTCTAGTCACAATATGTCTATATGTAGTAAAGCCTTTCTTATTTTAATTAAGCTCTTAAGATGTGTGTGCTGGCATCAGTTTATGGTTTTAATTTGTATTTCCCAGATGATTAATAATGTTAAACACCTTTGATTGCTACATTTTATATCTGAACTGGGTTACCTAGAAATATTTTTTTCCCTCTCTTCCAGGAATGGAAAGTTAGGGCTTGTTATCAACTTCAGATCAGATGTAGGGAATTTAATTATACGTTTGCATATCTGAGGGCCCCCAAACCCATCACCACCCCACTAGTATAATCCAGGAACTTAATCATTTTTTGCCATCACTTTTATAGTTGTAAAAATATGAGTTATACATCTCCCCTATCTAGGATACTAGGATTAAATAAGATGCCTTTTAGGTCTAGGGATGTAGCTTAGTGATAGAGTGCTTGTTTAGCATGTGTGAGGCCCTGGGTTCAATCTCCAGTCAGTAACACACACACATACACACATACATACACACCCACATACACATACAAAAGGTTTCTGTGGTGATTAGCATGTGAAAAGAATTCAATAAAGTCTTTTACTTTTAGATAGGCTATTTCTGAGGATTTTAACAGTACCTAGAATTCTAGGTTGGCATTGGGATTACCAAGATCTTCAGCTTCCTAGGGAGATAATAGTGTACAGTAGTTAAGAATCTGTTGGATTTGAATCCTATATCTACTTTTCTCTAGTCTTGCAAGTTTGGGAAAGTTATCATGTTTTTCTGTACTGAGATTTAAAAAGCTTATAAAGCAATTGAGTGACTATCATTGATCACACTTGCTTGCAAATTTTATCTTGTCTTTCTCTTTCGTATTGTCATGCTTGGTAGATGTGGCTCACAGCAAGACAGAACAAAGTCAGGACTAGAAGCTAAGAGGTAAGATAGCACATGTATCTCAGCCAGCCATGGCTTGATATCAAAGGACTACTAAATTACAGAGAAACAAGGGGGAATTCTGGAATATAGACCAGAGGTTGGCAAGCTTTTTCTGTAATCACTCATATATTAAATGTTTTTGGCTTTATGGGCCATATAGTCACAATTACTCAATTTTGTTGTAGGTTGAAAGTAGCCATACACAATATGTAAATGAATATCATAATTGTATTTCTTTTTGGGGGGTGGGTGCCGGGGATTGAACTCAGGGGTACTCAACCACTGAGCCACATCCCCAGTCCTATTTTGTATTTTATTGAGAGACAGGATCTCACTGAGTTGCTTAGTACCTCGCCATTGCTGAGGCTGGTTTTGAACTTGCGATCCTCCTGCCCCTTCCAAGTCACTGGGATTAGAGGCATGCACCACTGTGTCCAGCTCCTCATAGTTATATTTTAATAAAACTATGGATAATGAATTTTATGTGATTTTCATATTTTATGAAATATTATTCTTTGGATTTTTTCCCCCAACTGTGTAAAAATGTAAAAACCATTCTTGAATCATAAGCCAAACTATGGTCTGCACACTATAGTTTGCCAACCCCTTGTATAAACCACGAAAAAGGGAGAGACAGGCTAGAGTTATAGCTCAGTGGTATAATACTTGCCTAGTATGTGTGAGGCCCTGGATTTGATCCCAGAACCACAAAAAAATAAGAGGGGGGGGGGTATTGACAAGTCACACAGTACAATGTTAACATAGGATTTTGCATCTGAGTATAGGGACGAGGCTTTCTTTCCCTTTTAACCCAGATTTTTGAGTTGGGATTCTCTACAGGGACAAGAAATGAATCACAAATATGTGTTTGTAATTAAGGAGAGGTAGAGTTTGAAGTCTTAGATTTAAATTGTGTTTCCATTTCTTGAACATGGAGTCATCTTAGACAAGTTCTTAGACAATGTCTTTGAACCTAATTTTCCTCATCTGTAAAATGGGGCTAATAATTCTAGGATTTTTGGAAGGGTTGAATGAAATGAGAAAATGGGTGAAATGTCATTTATCATTGGAGAAGAAAGGAGATCAAATTGGTCTGTAGTCAAAAGATATTGGTACAAAGGAGTGTCAAGAGAAAAGCCAAGTGATAGATGATAGTGGTCTGAATTGAACTTTTCTCCTCCCTCCCTCCCTCCCTCCCTTCCTTCCTTCCTTCCTTCCTTCCTTCCTTCCTGTGCTAGGGATCAAACCCAGGGCCTTCAGCCTGTTAAGCACATACTCTACAACTGAGCTTTACCCCCAACCCTGAACTGAGCTATTGATAGTGGTGATGGAAGAAGTAGAAAAATTTAGACATATTGGGGTAATAAAATAGAGAGGACTTGCTAATGTGAATGCTGAGGGAGAAGGAGGAGTTAAGATTGGCATTCAGTTAGGCATATGATGGTCCATTCAAATCTCACCTGGTTTCCTAGTGGGAAGCCATTTCACCTATTTCAATCCCTGGATTCCTGCAGTGGTGTTGCTCTGCCTCATTTGCATGATGCCCTTTGGCACAGCTGTCTACCAAATGCTGTCAATCTTGATATAATGCTGAAGTTCTAACAGAACAAAGAAGCATTGGGCAAAGGAGAAGCCAGTCCTCAGAGAAAATAGGATTTCCTGAGGATGGAACTTATAGAAACTTCCCTGAAAAGAGAAAAGAAGTGACCCAATAAGCATTATGGAAGAATTTCAAGTCAAAGCAGAAGACTGTTTGGAGCCGACAGAAACTGAATCAGGAAACCAGTGGTGGAAGGCAAGAAGGAAGAAAGCTGACTGTACAAGTGTGATTCTCTATTACTGGGACATGTGGGAGGGCATGAATGAGTAAATTCAGAAGAGTCTTTTCTCTTTTCAACAGAGACACATCTATTGAATTATATAATAGCACAGTTTAAAGCCAAAAGGTAATTTAGACTTAAGACTAAAGAGACTTTTTCAAAGAAGTTATCATTTGTAGCACTGTATGATTTGATAGAATCAAGACTCTAAGAATGTATAGAAGCAAAATGTCTATAGCTTTGAAATAGGGCTGGCGGTTTAGCTTAATGGCCTGGGTTTAAACAAACAAAAAGGAACAGATTGAACTAGATGTTCAAGTTGTATCATGGAGAAGAAAACAGAATATATGTAGTTCCAGGGAAAATGAGCATAGTATGGATAAATTAGGCATCAATGTTGACTCTTTGGGAAACTCTGTTTAAACTCAGAATTATCTATTTTTTGTTCTATCTCTCTTAGATTGTTGCATTAAAAACACTTTAGAAAGTAATAGGACCCATTGAATATGACACCAAAACCACAGGCAACAAAAGTAAAAATACAGAAATTGGACTGCATCTAAATTAAAACCTGTATATCAAAAAACATAACAGACTGAATAGGCAACTTATGGAATGAGAAAATATTTGCACATCATGTATCTGTTAAGGAGTTAATATCCAGAATACCTAAAGAACTATAGCTCAACAACAATGACAATGACAAAAATCAGGCAATCCAGTTAAAAAATGTGCAAAGGATTTGAACACATATCCAAAGAAAATGTACAAATGGACAACAGACACATGAACAGATGCTCATCATCACTCATTAAAGAAATGGCTAATCAAAATCACATTATCACCTCCTACCAATAGGATGACTACTATCAATAATTAGTGTTGGCAAGGATGTGTAACATGCCCCTTGCACACTGTTGGGAATGTACAATGGTGCAGCCATTATGGAACTATGGTGATTCCTCAAAAAATTAAAAATAGAATTACAGTGTGATTTCACTTCTAGATATATACCCCAAAGAACTGAAGAAACAGTCCCAAAGAGGTATTCTACACCTATGTTCATAGCAGTATTATTCACAATAGCCAAAAGAGATATTCCACACCTATGTTCATAGCAGTGTTATTCACAATAGCCCAAAGTAAAAGCAATTTGTGAATATCAAAAGATAACTAATAAGCAAGCTGGGTGTGGTGGTGCATGCCTGTAATTCCAGCTACTTGGGAGCCTGAAGCATGAGGATCACAAATGTGAGACCCACATGGGCAACTTAGCAAGACCCTGTGTCAAGAAGAACGGGGTATGTAGCTAAGTGGTAGAATACTTGCCTGGCATGTGCAGGACCTTATGTTTGATCACTAATACCCACACACAAAGATGAAAGATAAATAATAGAAAAAAAGCAAAATGTGGTAAATAAACACAATGGGTAATTCAGCCATAAAATGGATGGAAATTCTGACATCTGCTATAGCAAGGATATACCTGGAGCACATTATGCTAAGTAAAATAAATCAGATACAAAAAGACAAATACTCCATGGTTCTACTAATAAAAGGAACCTAGAGTAGTCAGATTTATAGAGACAGAAAGGAGAATGGTGGTTTCCAGAGGTTGGGTGGAGGGAAGAATGGAGAGTCAACTATAAGGTTTCAATTTTACAAGATGAAAAGAGTTCTGGAGGAAAAGAGTACAATAGTGTGAAAGTACTAACACCACTAAACTGAACTGTACACTTAAAAATGGTGAAGATGGCAAATCTTATGAGTATTTTACCACAAGTTTAAACAAGGTAATTAGATCCTGAATATTCTAGGATAGCAGTAGCTTTTTTCCAATTGGCTGGTAATGTGGCAAGCAGAAAGAGATCTGGTGGGAAGTAGCTGATGACAGTTGTTCAAAGGCCTGGGGCAGATGAGTGGGAGAAAAAAGTCCTACTTGAAATACAGGGTCTAGAGGATAGTACTGGTAGAAGGCTACCTCACTGTTTCTTTTTTTTTCCCTTTCTTCCTTCATTTTAAATGTATTTAGAGCCTTTGCTTAGAGTCAATTGGCTGGAGTGCTGGGACTTCTACATGGAAATGAAATGGAAAAGTTAGTCAAGAGGCCAGTCATGGAGGATCTTGAAAGTCCCTGATAAAGAGCAACGTGAAGGAACTGGAGGATTTTAAGAAGAGTGATGCAAAACATCAGATCTGTATTCTAGAAAGATAACTCTGGTTACTAGGTAGGGAATGGATTGAAAGGTAACAAGTAGATGATGAGAAGTATTTCAGAGGTTATGGCAGTAATATGGAGATGGTGATGGTTGGAACTATGATAATGGCAATGCAGTTGAAAATATGTAGACAAATGTGAAAAGTTTAGGAGGCAAAATTATAATCTGATAATAAATTGGATGATAGATGAGTTATTGGCATAGTTTTTCATAGATCTACCTGTTGAACATCCTTGTTTTATTTTCTGGAGATTTCTTTGATACTTCGATTTCATGGCCAAAAAGCACATGAAAAGATGTTCTACACCATTAGTCATTAGAGAAATGCAAATCAGAACTGCAGAGAGATACCACTTTACATCCACTAGAATGGGAATAATATATAAAAACAGAGAATAGGGTTGGTAAGAATGCAGAGAAATTGGAAGCTTTGTACATTGCCAGTGATGTTAAATGGTGTCACTGCTTTGGAAAAGTTTGAGGTTCCTTAAAAAGTCAAACATGGAGTTATCATTTGTCCAACAATTCCACTTTAGATTATATACTTAGGAACATTGAAAACATTTTTTTTTTTTTTTTTTTTTTTTGCTGGGGGTGGGGAAACAAGGTTGAACCCAGGGGCAGTTTACTACTTGAGCTGCATCCCCAGCCCTTTTGATTTTTCATTTTGAGACAAGGTCTCAGTTGCTGAGACTGGCTTCAAACTTGCAATCCTTACTCAGAAACCCAAATAACTGGGAATATGGGTATGTGTACCTGTGCCTGGCAAAACACATGCCCACACAAAGAAGTTGTATGTGAATGTTATGGTAACATTGTTCATAATAACCAAAATTGGAAACAACCCTAATGTCCAATCGTGGATGAATAGATAAACTGTGGTGTATCCATGCAATGGAATCTGGTTCAGCAATAAGAAGAAATGGATTAATTATTAATTCATGCTACAGCAGGATGAACCTTGAAAGCAAGCTATGTGAAAGGAGTCACAAAGACCACTTATTATATGATTCTATATGTAGCATGTCCTGAATAGACAAACCTCTGAAATCAGAAAGTAGATGGTAGTTACCAGTGCCTGGGAGGAGACGACTGGGGGTGAGGGAATGGAGAATGACTCAGAGCATGGGATTTCTTTCTGGGGTGATGAAATTCGGTTGTACTACTTTGTAAATATACTGTAGTGTACTAAAACATACTGAATTGTACACTTCAAAAGGGTAACTTATTGTTATAAATTTTATCTCCATAAAAAGTTAAAAGCAGAGTCTGGGGTTTGATCCTCAGCACAACATAAAAATAAAATAAAGGTATTGTGTCCACCCACAACTAAAAAATAAAGTTAAAAACAAAGATATATATGATTGTCATCACTTGGAGGATGGTTTATAAAAAAGATACGTCATATGTGCCAAAATAATTATTTGTAGAGCATTTTCTATGGAATATATTTTCAATAAAATTATAAATCTATTATGAAAACATACTGAAAAGCATCAATAAATTATACAGATATTTGCAATGTGAATTTCTGAAATGTTTCCTTGTTGAGATGATACAGTTTCAGCTTAAATAAGTGTCTAGTTTTACAGTTTCATATGTAAGAAAGAAAAATAATTAAATTCTCATCCCAATGAAGAATTTATTTTTTAAAATCATGTTGCATGTTACTCTAGTTTTATTTCAGTATTTGGAAAACAAAAGACAAGTATGTGTACTTATAATTGCAGTTGCATTTACAAAATTAACCAGGATATTTTGGGTCCACTGTAGAATAATAACATGATATGTAATTCCTTTATCATTTGTTTCACTAAAGGTAAATAAAAGTAGGGCTGGGGCTATAGCTCAGTGGCAGAGCATGTGAGGCACTGGGTTCAATCCTTAGCACTGCATAAAAATAAAATAAAGGCATTCTATCTATGTACAGCTACAAAAAAATTTTAAAGTAAATTAAAATGGCTACTCAGACATTAATAATCATAATCCATTCTGTAAAATATAGTCTGAAAACCAAATAAGTCAACTAATATACTGGAAAGATTATTGTTTTGATATGTGAGGTTATTGATAAATGAACACTAATACACAAGTGTGTGTGTGACAACAGACAGCTCCCAATAACTTGGTCACTATAGGTTTCAACAATTTATTTCAAAATTTTGGTGGATATGTATAAGCTGTATTTATACAGTGGAGGCCTTGTGTGCAAGGGGGTACTTGTAGTTCTTAAAATTGCATCCTCAAAAAATAAATAGATAAGTATGACTTAAAGTTGAGTTGATTTTACAATTTTCCACTCATAGCATGCAAGTTATTGCTAATAATCTTTTAAAGAAGACCTCAATCTATACTCTTCTTTGCATCATTCATTATTAGCTCAGTAACAAGAGGCACAAGGATGTCTTTACATTCTTCCACAATTTCAAATTGTCTTTCAAAAATAGGCAATGTGTATGCTTGTGGTAAGCCATTCTTATAAACCCTGGCCGCCATTAGAAGATGGCGCCGGCTTCCACTGTGGCCTGTGATAAACAACTCCTTTTATGGAGAGTTGGCGCGCAATCCCTTACCACCCTATGAGAGAGATCCACGTGGCGGCTTGGGATTGGGACGCGGGGGGCTTTATTAAGCTGTGCTTGGGTGTGTTCGGGCGGCGGGCGCTAGAAGATGATACATGACTCAAGGCCTGAATAAACTGCTGAAAGAAGAATCCTGTGTCGTGTTTTCCCTTGCCGGTGAGGGGTCGAGACATATGCTTAGTCAACTTCCATGATCTTCCCACTAACAAAGATGTAGTTGCCATTTTATGTATTTCTTAATTCGAGACTTTAAAAGTAGATACTCTACAGAGCATTTGGTGAGAAGGGGACAGAAAGAAGGGTTGCTAAACACAGTGGTAGCTTTATAGTATGATAAGGTAAGTAAGTAAACAAAATGACAGCAACCCCTGAAGATAAGATTGTAAAGGGGCACAAGTGGGTCCGCTGAGTGGTTCAGCTCAGAAATTATCAAGTATTTGTTCTATGGACTGTGTTTGGTAATAAGGAAAGAGAAAGCAACCTAACAACCCTGGGGATCTTAAATTGTGGCCTTAGAATATGGTGAATTGCCTTTAATGAAGTGGGTTGCCAGGTGGATAACTCAGGAAAAAGAATACTGATGAAACATGTTGGACCAAATCTCATTGTCTTACCTTATGTGAAAATAAGAGTTGGTTAGGTGCAAAGTTCAGAGTTTTATTCTATTTGAATTTATTTTAAATTATTGAACTTTACTCCTAAATGTCAAATCTTTTTCAAACTTTTATTATGTTAGCCACCCCAAACACACCTCATGTATATCTAACTATTCTTATAAAATAGTTATGGTACTCTAAAAATTCAAATTCTATAAATTAGCCAGGTGCAGTGTCTCACGCCTGTAATCCCAGTGGCTTGGGAAGCTGAGGCAGGAGGATCCTGAGTTCAAAGCCAGCTTCAGCAAAAGTGAGGCACTAAGCAATTCAGTGAGACCTTGTCTCTAAATGAAATACAAAATAGAGCTGGGGATGTGGCTTAGTGGTCAAGAGTCCCTTAGTTCAATCCCCAGTACCCCCGCTCCCCCAAAAAATCTGTGAATTAAAACACACACACACACACATATAAAACTCCAGGTACTGTCTATTATAAGTAATCTTCATGGGTGGATTCACCATTTGACACAACCCATTTGCAGAAACTGTTCCATAATCATGGATTTTAATGTGTAAAAGTTCATGCTTAAGCCCTTTTAATTAAGACTGTAGAGCAATTAAAGGCTTTTATATTCAATTAGCAATTTCGTATTAAATAATGAATTAACATAACTTTATTTTAGTGTTTCAATGACTGTTGGCATTGTTCAGGTCCTTTCATTTAATCCCTTAAATGTGCTTATATAGTTAAGA
The DNA here is from genome assembly GCF_001458135.2 of Marmota marmota marmota. Lineage (NCBI taxonomy): Eukaryota > Metazoa > Chordata > Mammalia > Rodentia > Sciuridae > Marmota > Marmota marmota. Next base: position 40,068,085 of record NW_025999990.1, on the reverse strand, counting down.
ACATAGATAAACCTCATTTCACTTTGACCAGTGACTGTGAAAAGCACATGCCAGGCAATTATACATTGAGTTATAGATTCATCTTGCTAGAACGTTCAGAAGGACACAGCCAGAGTCTTTTATTTGGGGAGGGGGTGGTTATGCATACCAGGGATTGAACTCAGGTGCTTAAAAACTATCGGAGCCACATCCCCAGCCCTAGAGTCAACCTTCCCCTTCAGATGATAGGTTCTGCAAGCTGGTCTCCAGTATGTTTCATCTCCTTTCATAGTCAGGGATTACAATCATCACCACACAGAGACTTTCTAGCAGGTTTACATTTAGAGAAGAAGAGGAAGCAGAAGGACCAGGCTGTTTTCTTCCTGAGACAATTCTGTCATTTCTTTATAACATTTTTCTTCTTTCATTCTTTTTTGGTCTTTTTTCTCCTTTTTCCTTCTTTAAGCTGCCTTACTTTTTCTGTATGATTTTGAGTTCCTTAATTCTTCTTTTCTTCTGTAGAAATAGCTGCTAAAGCTCTTCATCCTTCTTCTTGGTTGTTGTGTTCCTGCAGCTACTTCTTTATCTCTCCATCATTCATCCAGTTTTGAAGAATTACAAAAATAAGTGGAGTCAAGTAAAAGATTGACTCTGAAGACCTAGGTTATCCAAACCCTGGATATTTCACATAAAGGTTTAGCCCTTGATGTGTACCTGGGAGATGACTTTTAAGCTCTTGGAGTGTTTTGCATGTGAAAAGTGTTTTTGCCAATTTTGCCTATTGGTGTCCTTCAGCTAATTGGTGTCCTTCAGCTATTGTGCCCATCGTAGCTCTGAGTGGTGCACTGGGTGGCATGTACCCTTGTAGATGGCTCAGTTTCAGGACATGAATATCAAGTAAGACACAGCTAGATATAGCACCCAAATTAAAAAATCCCACACAGAGCCCTCAAATGTTAACCATGAAGTAGACCCTTTCTCTTTGTCTGAAAATTGAGTCCCTAGCAAAAATTGAGTCTAAGAAAGGTAAACTTTGGGAAGATGGTTGTCATTACTCTTCTCTGGGTAAAAGCCCTTGCCTACTGGAATTGATCTTGCAGGTTCCTGACTCATTCTCTCCTTAGTCCTTGGTGATCACAACTGCTGACTCCCAATGACTAGTATCTACATTTCCTTGTCCTGGGAATTTCTCTGGTGGCCTAAGACTGAGATGTATTTGCATCTCTGTTATGGGCCAGGCTATATGGGCAATGACCAAACAGACTCCATTTTACCCTAAGACTCTATATCATGTAAGAAATGCTGTTCCCATGGGTAAGCCCCACCTCTGTGCCCATTAATAGTTACCTAGCATAGCATACTTGGCAACACAAAATAGCAATTCTTATACAATATAAAATTGTTCTCTTTGGTTTCCATTTTTCTTGGGCAGTGTGCCTTGTCCGAGATTGATTGTCTAGATGTTAGTAACCATTCTCTAACTAGTTCTGAACTAGGGTCATTTTGATCCACTTCTCTTCTGCTTGCTTGCTGCTATGCCAACCTGGAAAGTCCCACGGGAAATACCAGTGTACCCATTGCATTGTCTTGCTTACTGCCCAATTCAGCTTCTGTACCTGCTTGCTTGTAGCTATGTCAACCCGGATGTGGTTTTTGCATTTTTTTTTGCATTTAAATATCCTAAATTACTCAGGACTATTCCTTGCAGAGACAGTTATGGGTGGGGGTGGGGGGGATCCCCCCCCCCCGCCCCTGCCAGCTACCAGCTAAATAAAGACTCTTCAATTTGGACAAAACTGGGACTTGGTGTGTGACCTGACCCACAACGTCTCAGGCTGCAAAAAGTTGCTTGATGTTGTTGCACTCTTACTGGTTTTCTTTCCCCTACTTTTAGTATTTCCCTGAATCATATGTTAGTTAAATTACTTGAACTCAAATCCATGTTTTAGGACCTGCTTCTGGGATAGCACAAATGAAGAGACCTGTTGACTTGTAATTGACTTCTTGAGTACTCCTTAACCTGCTCTACTTTCTCTTCTTTGTTGGTTCTGAATACAGATTAATTCTTGATGCAAGTTTGAGTAGCTCTTCATTCAGTGGGGTGGAGAGGGATTGAGTGTTATGTCACTGGTTTTGTGATTCTACTTTCTTGAGCTGTACCAGCTGTGCCTTGCTATACAAGCTTTTAGAGATGGCCCAAGAGAACACTCAGTCTTCATTTTCATTCTGTCATCTGCATTTTTCCTTGAAGTATTTTTTCTTTAGCCTCTCCCTTTCTCACTTAAAGGCCTTGCCCTTCCATTTCCAAGGATTTTTTTTTCCACTCCTCTAATGAAAAGACCAAGTCTTGGCATTTTCTCATATTTTGCAATTTTTGCTCTAAGGCTGTCTGCTTTCTGTTGGGGGAGGGATGCAAACTCTTGTCCTAGAAGAGAGAGGAGAGGTAGTGGGGAGAAAGGTGTTGGGGAGCAAAGGAAATTTGTGGATGAAAACCTACAACCATTATAGCTCTTGTCCTAAAGTGTCTGGATTGTGAACTGTACTAATGGTGATAATTAATGTTTGATTGCTAAAGAAGACTCACAGGAACCAATTGACAGTGTTTACTACTCAGTGGTTTGTTGCAAGGATCCTATATTATACCAGCATTAAAAGAAGGAAATGCCTCACAGTCAAAGGTTCTTTACCATAGGGCTGGAGAAGCCAGGCCTGAGTTCCAGATGTCCTCTCCTTGAAAAGCCACATACGTGCTGCCTCTCTAGGACCAGGAACCACTGACATGTGCATGGAACACCTTGATTCCAGGGAGTCCCAAATGGAGTTTCAGCTGGGGCTTCTGAAACCTTGCTGGTCCCAGAGGCATACTATTGCTAAGTAATCGGCTCTACCAGCAAAGCCCCTTTGGTCTCACGGTGACCAAGTGCAAATCATCAATCTCTGGTAACAAGAAACAATGCTGAAAGCTGGAACAAACTGTCCCCCAATTCCTCAGACTCATAGTTAAGAAAGATACTCTTAATCAGTATGTCGTCTTATGGCTTGATCATGTCAGTCCTTGCAGATATGTAAGCAAGATGACTCAGGGCAATTCCAGGTCTTCTGACATTAATTGTAACAATATAGTTCATACCACCCCCTCAACCAGGATCAAGGCTAACTGACACCTCTTCATTTGACAGCAATTACCTGCTGTATGGCATTGTATAATCACTTAGACAATCAAAAAGCACCTAATTCAAACATCTGTAATAACTGATAAAGGTTGGTATGAATTTAAACTGAGAATTGATCAATCCAATAATACTAGCACAAAATACAAACTGTCTCATATTTTGCAATAACTTTATACCCCTTTTGCCTGCCTGATTTAAGCTATGGGTACTCTAAAGTAATTCATCTATTGAATGATTTCAAGAATACTAATTATGATTCATCAAGTCTAAATCTTCCTCAAGTCAATTTATCAACAACCTCATAATAAGTTTTATTAGCTTCTAGAGTATTAAGTTTACTTATGGTTTCAATATTCACCATATACTAGGATCCTGTAGTACTCTAATACATGGTTTAATATAAATTAGACATAATTGCATAGGATTATTTTCTCCCTCCCAACAAAAGCTACCTTTTCTAGTGGATGTATATGTTAAAATCCACGTCTCTATTATTTTAGCACTCCAAACCTTTTGTAAACATAACCACATTCCTTTTCTTGGGTTACATGGTTTGACGGATAGTATTTCCCTGTGAGGAATGTCCCAAAACAAGGTCCATCTGTTCCCTATTTTAAGTCCTCTAGTCCTGTTTGAAATGTGTCCAATATCCACAAATTGCACTATGGTAAAAGAATGGTTAGCACTTAGTTGTGGCACTAAAATAGTTAAAGAGAATTTCAATAGGTTGTATTCTCCAATTACAAATTTCCATAGATTGGGCAACCCATTAGCCTCCCATAAGTGCACACCCTATGTTTCTGCAATGAGAATCCTTGGCCATTGGGCCTGGGATGGTTCCGACTCCATTTAAATTAAGATATCTAATAACCCAGCTGTGTTGACATGCAAGCTCATTCCCACACTGGGTTTGGGCATATTGTCTTAGTGTCTGCTCTGATTGCAAAGCCCATTTTGCCAGTGCTAGATTGCCATTTCTATTGCCACCCTGGTCTTTCTTTCTGGAGGAGGATGTCTTGGAGGTTTCCCTTTTGCACTGGAAATCTTTTATTTGTTTTCTTTCAAAATATCCTTTTCCCATCTATAGTGAATTCCCAGCCCCGTTCCAAATTCTCACACGAATCTTCATTTTGATAAGGCCAATGCAAGTTTGATTCATGAGAAGTGTTGTTGATATTGAGTACTAATTTCTTTCTTATGATTAAGAATTAAACTTGGATCCAACAGTGTTGGCCTCCTCGGGCTAAGGTCATGTGAGAACTAGTCACTACTAAGTGGGTTTTGCTTTGGTGATGCTATAATGTTTCTCGCAGTCATCCACACAGACTCTCTGGCTTTTCATTCTCAGGAATGTAAGCCTACAAAGTAAGATTTAGTTGTTTCCCTTTTTTGGTGGTCCAAGTGTCCCAAATGCTCCTCCCCTCTTTCCCCCCCACTTTTTAATTGCTAGAATTCATTGTTACATATTCTTTTATGCATACAATATAATTTGGCCAATATCATTCCCCAGCATTTTCCTTTTCCCTCCCCTTCTCCCCTGCTCTGGTTCCTCTCCTCTACTGATCTCCTTTCAATTTTTATGAGATTTTCCCCATTCCACCTTTCTTTCTTTCTTTCTTTTCTCCTTCTCTAGCTTTCACATATGAGAGAAAACTCATGACTCTTGACTTTCAGAATTTGGCTTATTTCACTTTAACATGAGGTTCTGAAGTTTCATTTTTCTTTATGACTGAATAAAACTTCATGGTGTATGTATACACATTTTTAAAAAATCAATTCATTTGTTTGTGGACACCTAGACTGGTTCCATAATTTGACTATTGTGAATTGTGCTGCTATAAACACGAGTATACATGTATCGCTACAGTATGCTGCTGACTTTAATTCTTTAGGATAAATACTGAGAGAAGTGGTATAGGTCAGAACGTGGGTTCCATGCCTACTCTTTCAGTTCCTCCACCTTCTTATGGCTTTCCACCCACAATAACAAGACAGAGAGCTATTTTTACACAAGATTTTTGACAGATGGGACTTTCTAGACTATCCTAGTATTTTCCTTAATTCTTCAACACTACAATTAATGGTCTTTCAATATTCAGATTAGTATTAATAAGTATTCTCCAGATTGAACTGGATATGTATTTCCATAGTTTGCTTCCCAACTTAGGTCCTTAATAATAACCCTGTCCTGTGAAATGGAACCCAAAAGACAGAGTCACATTAGTATTGTTACTAGAGTTACGGTCCGAGCTTCCATCTGTTCATAAGTTTTGAGGACCTAGACCACTCTTTGAAGCATGTGTATATTCATTAGGTTGGCTATTATCCTGCTTATTTCTTAGTTGTTCAGAAGTGGAGATTTTGGAAAACAATGTCCTTTTTTCCAAGAGACATCTAAAGTTAAATTTAAGAGAATATCATTATTTTGCTATGAGAGTCTCTTAAGGCACCACAATTATATAAGCTCTTACCTTTTGTAACAGCTATTTATGAACTATCCTCAGCAACAATTTTCACTTTCATTAATCATTATCCATTTATTATTAACTTAAATCTACATCTTTTCCTGTGAGGTAGGTCTCTCTGGCTAAGTCACAGGGATAGCCTACATTTGCTGGTAGCAAGATAAGATTTTTCTGGGGTTTCCCCATTCCCAATCAGGGGGATCAGAGACTGGATAAATATGGAGTGGCTTGGATTGGATAAATAGAAATGGGACTATCCTTACTACGAGACAAAAAACATTTACAGTCAGTTTCAACTTGATGAGGTGCAGGGAATAAATAATCCAATCCATCAATCCCTTTGGAATTTTTGCATTTAGGTTCAAGTTAATATTCATATTACCTTGCTTTGGAATACTACTAGACTTTGGGATCTTTAATGGCAACCCTGGTTTCAGGAGTTAACATATCCACCACTGACAAAGAGAGTTGTATTGAAGCAGGAGAGACTTGTGTTTTAATACCTATATTGCCTCTGACCTCTTTTCCCCTAACTCTACTGAAAAGTATAATAATTTATCTCATGGAAACTACTTTTAGTCCCCTTCATCTTAAGTTGTGAAACATAACACTGGAGGCTTATAGACCAGCCCTTTGATTCTTTGTCATGCCCTTTTAAAATAAATAAATAAATAAATATATATATATATATNCTTTCAGCTTTCATGTCTGAAAAAGCCTTTATTTTGATAGCTATTTGTAGTAAGCAGAGAATTCTAGGTTGACACTTCCTTCCCTTTCAGCACTTGAGAGAGGTTGCAACCACTGTACTCTTGAATGAATCGCTTCCGGGAAACCATCTGTTGTCATTCGTGTCTTTCTTATTTGGCATGTTTTGTGCCTTCTCTCCCCTCAGCTGTTCTTAAGATTTTCTTCTTTTTTTAAAAAAAAATTTATTTATTTATTGGTATGTGGTGCTGAGAATCGAACCCAGTACCTCATACATGCTAGGCAAATGCTCTACCACTGAGCCACAATCCCAGCCCTAAGATTTTCTTCTTAAACTCTGTTTTGGAGCAATTTTATTTGATGTGTCTTGTGTATTTTTCTTTATTTTTTTTAAACTTTTTTTAGTTGTAAATGTACCTTTATTTTATTTATATGTGATGCTGAGAATCGAACCCAGTGCCTCATACATGCTAGACAAGCTCTCTACCTCTGAGCTACAACCCCAGCCCTTCTTTATGTTTCTTGTGTTTGTGATACAATGAGATTCTTGGTTTATAGTTTTCATTAAACTGTAAAAGTTTTTGGCGATTAAATTTTCAAAAAAATATTTATTTCTGTTCCCTGCTCTGTCCTTTCTTTCAGGGATTCTTCTTAGACATATATTAAGTCACTTGAATTTGTCCTACAGCTTGGTGGTGCTCTGTTAATTGTTGTTTTAAATTCTCTTTTATCTTGTATTTCATTTGGGTAGCTTATATTACATTGTGTTCAAATTCGCCAATCTTTTCTTCTGCAATGTCTGATCTGCCATTCATTATTTCCGGTGTATTTTTAGTTAGAACATTCTAGTTTATATTTCCAGAGTTGTATTCGGATATTTAAAGAATAACTTCTCTATATTTACATTTTTATTAAAATTTGAAATACAGGTATAACAACTCTTTTAATGCTCTTCTTTGTTAATACTAGGTTGGTTTCAATGGATTGATTTTTTCCCCCTCATTGTAAGTTATATTTGCTTGGATTGTAAGTTTTACATCACTGGGTTTTGAATATTTTTATATTCTGTAAATAATCTTGAGCTATGTCCAAGTCTGCAGTCAAATTACTTAGAGATAGTTTTGATTTTGATTCTTTTAAGTTTTGCTTTTAAGAGTTATTAGCAAGACCCAAGAAGTATTTAGTGCAGGAGTAATTATCCCTCACTACTAAGCAAGAGCTTTCTGGGTTGACCATCCAATGCTCCATTAATTATCCAGGTTTTCTGTCTTGCTGAGGAGAAACAGCCACTGTAACTAGCCTTGTGTGGGCACTGGGTTCTGTTTCCTCTAATCTTCTCAAATGGTTCTTTTCCCTGCCTGAGAATGTTTCTCTGCCCTGTGCTGATTAAGTACTCTGTTGAGTAAATGAGGAAGGCCCTCTGCAGACCTCTAGGTCTAGATCTCTGTGGTACTCCCAATTCTCAGCTCCATCTCCACATCCCAGGGAGTCAGCTAGGTTCTGCCTGGCTTTGGCCTCCGTTCCTGGGCCATGGAAACTCTCAAGACACTATCCAAGGGCAACTTCAGGGCTCCCCTTGTTCCCCCTTCTCTCAGGGATTACTGGCCTTCATTGCCTCCTGTCCAGTGCCTTGAAAACCCTTGTCCAACTTTTTGGTTGTTTCAGATGGGGCAATTAAGTGGATCACTCCATCCTGACATGAAGAGAGTATTTAACTTGATATACTAGTTTTAAAAACTGAATCTCACTTGAGCCCAACTTATTATCCGTGCAATGTATAAGTTGTATTTTTTAGATATTATATAGTATTGCTCCACTGGGGTTGGATGAATCATATTAAATTAAGAAAAAACATTTCACTGTTTTTTGGAAATACTTTTTCAATGTCAGTTAAGGGGAAACTGTTACCACAAGTTTATGCTTTATCAAGAATCAGGAAGTACTATGAGATCAGCATAAGATTAAAAAATGTTGTTTTGAGTAGGAGACTATATATTTTAGGTATCTGGTTGGAAGTTACACTTGTCAGAACTGTTTGTCTGTCTGAATTTTGCTATATTGAGCTTCTTCATCATTTGATGTGATGTCAAATGCTAATAGTACAAGTAGCTCGATATCAAATTATCAAATTACTTTAGCATTTTTAATGTCTTTACTAGCTTTTGCCATAATGCTAGGAAATGCTGTGGTTATTTTAGCTTTTGTAGTGGACAAAAACCTTAGACATCGAAGTAATTTTTTTTTCCTTAACTTGGCCATTTCTGATTTCTTTGTGGGTAAGTTGTGTCTTTATTTAAAATAACATTTCCATTTATAATTTATTCCTAAAACCTTAAAATAAGCGGTTAATATTTCAAGGGAATTTATGAGATGGAGGGATTAATACAAAAAACGTTAAAATATTAAAATCCGGGAAGGGGTCTATATGGCACTTTAAGGGAATATTATACATAATGTAAATCAGTGTGATAATGGAAATTTCATCTGAAAAGATTTTTTTTCCTTTGTATAGAATAAAAGTAAGTCCCAAATAGATATAAAATTATTTTAGTGTAAGAGTTACTTGTTTCTGGAACTATTATCCTTGTATGTTTAGATTTATAGGTATTTCTTTCTAAGTACATATAGCTTCCTCACTATCACAGTGTTAGGGTAATACGAATAATTCATATGCTGGTAATCAGCACAATCAGAAAATGGGATATTCAGGTCAGTTAAATAGTATGTTTAATAGTATTATTTTATGGCATAACAGATATTATAAAATATACTCAACTACCTTGCATATAATATAGCATTATATAATTGGATGAGACCATAGAGATCAAATTAATGTTTCTTTGAAAACATGTTCTTTTTAAGTTTTACTTTCTGCTGGTTATCATTTTTTAATAATGCATATTATAATAAATATAAGTACAGACCTGTCAACTAACTGGTATTATTTTAAAGGAGCTTCTAGTATAATTTATTCTGGCATATTCAGATTTTTTCATTTATAGCTTCATAAAACTTGCATTTATGTTAAAATGAAACAAAACTCAAAGAATACTTAATTCATTGCCTAGAACACAGTGGTTGCTCAACAAATATTAGTCCCCTTCTCTTTTGATTTCTCTATAGATATATGTCCACCCAAACCAAATTCACAAATATTAGTATAGTACACAGTGTGTGTCAATACTGTTATATGTGCAGGTATTATTAGATAATCAAGGGATTTATAGAAGAGTAGGTTATTCTCCTTCAGGGAGGTTTCAATATAGTGGAGTGGAATAGAGAAATTCACAAATGACTATAGAGATATAGAGTAACGTAGGACCCCACAAAGACCCACCAGAGGTCACTCAGAGGAGGGATAAAGCACGTTTAGTGGAGAGTGGCATTCAAAATTAACTGTTGAAAGATGAATAGAATTTCCATAGGCAGATATGGGGAGGAGAGAAGAATCCCAAGCATTACCAGCAATCAACACGCTGCTATGAAGTTACCAGGCATATCTCCCTGGGTGAGCTTGGGGTTTGCTCTGTAGACAATTGAAATGGGAACAGCAAGGGAGGAAGTCGAAATCTATATGGCCAAGAGCTTTAAATAGTATTGTCAGCTGGATGGGAATAGTAGTAAGCAGTAGTGTCAGTCTGGATTATTAAATGGAAATGTGGAGATTTAAGAATTTAAAAGCAGGTGAGCAAGTGAATGGATTGAACTTTCTCTCGGAGGCATCAGACGGGCTATAGGAGGTAGGAGAGGTTGGAGGATGCAGAGCATGTTTCAGGCGGATGGTGCAGCAATCCAGGCAGAGGTCATGTGGCAAGGCTCTGAGCCAGGATGAGGGTAGAAAGGAAGGGCAGGAGGCAGATCTGCACAGGGTGGGGTTGGTCAAGATAAAGATGAGTCAACGACTGGGCTTCTGGTACTAAGAAAGGGCTGGCACACAGGGAAAGTGAAGGGCTTTGGGGGAGAGCAGCTGTGATTCTGATGTTGCCTTCAAAGTTCTGGAGGAAACTGTTGTTCAGGGAAATTGATTGAGGAGCCATGGCATAAATTGACAGGGTCACAAATGAAGCGGGGATAACCAATGTAAAAATATTAAAAAAAAAAAAGCATCAGTCTTCCTGCTTCCCTCCTCCATTCAATTTTTCCAGCTAGCCAACATTTGCAGCTTGATGTAGGTTTCACATTATTCTCTATGCTCACATAAACATGTACAAATATACAAGTCTATTTATGTGAATGTACAGAATGTTCTGCTATAAATATACTTATCTCTCTTCTCCTCCTCCACAGAATTGTGTGGCTTTTAGTGATGATCAGCATATAAAATAGATGATGTATTTTGTCTAACCCAATGGGAGTGAGGCCCTGACTGCCCTGGAAGTAGGGAGGGACCAGGTGAAAGGACTGAGAACCCAGAGCCTGAAGCTTTTGAACAAAGATGGTTTCAGATAAGAATGTGGGAATGAGTGTCTCCATGTCTGGCTCAAGGTCAACATCAAGGCAGCTCCTCCCCACCATCCAGGGCTGGAGTACCACACCACAAAGATCTGCCTTGTCTTTAAGAAATGGTACATGTAGTTATTTAGTGTTCCTGGTGGTCTCCCTCCATCAGCAGGAGGATGGGTGTAGGGTTGACTCCTGCTAAGAGGAGCTGCATGTAGGCCAAACAGAATCTCTGGTCATCTTCCAGTCTCATCCTTCACGGTTCCCCTGTCCCTGCCAGCTTTATCCAGAGTTACTCATTTAACATGGCACTTGCTATGACATAAGAATTGGGACAGTCCCTGAGCTTTTCGTAACAAGATTTGAATATTCTTCTTTGCCATGCTCTGAAGTGTGCCTTTTGGTTCTGAGCTTGGAGGAACTCTGGGAGGTGGTGGTAGGGCATGTCAGGACTCGAGAGGTTTTCTGTAGCTGTAAGGCAGCCATTCTTTGTATTTGGGGTCAGGAAACCCAGATCACCGGAACCCTGTGATGATGGCAGATTAGATCCTCATACACACATGGCCAAACACCCTTCCTCACAGGCTTTAGAACTTGCCTCCTGTTGAAATCTAAATTTGTGGCAGCTGCATAGCTAGCTTCCCAGGCTGAATTTACTGTTGGAAAGCAAAGAGTTATTGAGGGAAAAATTCCTTTACCAGCTATACCGGATGATATAAAAATGAGATATATATCAATATAGTTTGACTGCACAGCATCTCATCTATACACTATCGATAAATGTAGATGGAAAAATATATCTGTATATCTATAAAATTGCTATCATGTGGCTAATGTTTCCATCTGTGGGTGTCTACATGTACTGTGGGCATTTATAGCCTATGCAGCTATGTCATATGTGGCCTGGATGGGATTTTCAGGGATGAAAAGTGTTGCCAATCCAAGACAAAATTCCAGGATAAATTAAAGTTTTTCTTTAATACCTTCATGTGCCCATTCAGCACCTTCTCTACCTCTCCATCCCTCTGTCTACTTGGGCTGGTATAACAGACTGTAGAGTCTGCGTGGCTTTGACAACAGGGATGTGTTTTCATGGTTATGAAAGTTGGGAATCCAGGATCTGGAAAATCAAGCTCCTGGTGAGAACGTTTTTCCTGGCTGACAGGTCCCCTCTCACTGTGTCTTCATGTAGCCTTTCTTTCTTTGTATCAGGGATTGAAACCAGGGGCCTTAACCACTGAGCATCACCCCCAGCCATTTTTTATATTCTGAGACAGGGTCTTGCTGAATGACTTAGGGCCTCATTAAGTTGCTGAGGCTGGCTTTGAACCCACGATCCTCCTGCCTCAGGCTCCTGAGATGCTGGGATAACAAGCATATGCCACTGTGCCTGGCTACATGGGCATTCTCTGAGTGCTCTCTGTTGTCTCTTCCCTAAAGGACATCATTCCTATTGAATCAGGGCTACCCCCTTGTGACCTCATTTACCCCTAATTTCTTCCTTAGGTCCCATCTTCCAATACAGTCACACTGAGGGTCAGGGCTTCAGTATATGAATTGGGGAGGGTAGATGAACACTTAGTCCTTAACACCTCTGTGCATTTACTGTCATCCACTTGTCCCTGTGTTGGCCCAAAGGACTGACTGAGGCTATTGGCTCCCTTCAGTTTTTGTTTGACATTTTCCCATAAAAGGTATAGCAGCTTGGCTGACTTGGAGAGAAGGCGCAATCCCAGACTGAGGCAATTTTGAAGCAAACTGGGCATCCCACCCTCATCTACTCATTCACTGGACAATGACTTATTCTGAAGCGGGTGCTCTCTAGAGTTGCCAGGGACATGGCCCTGAAGATCCAGACAAAAGTCCTGCTCCCTGGTGTTCTGTTTCTGCTAGGTGCAGGGAAGTGGAGCTGAATAATAAGCTACATAAATAAGTAGATAAAACGAAGTAGCATTTTAGAGGGTGATAATTGCTGTTGAGAAAAATATAGCAGGCTGAGGGGGAGGCAGGGTTCTGGGTGGGGGTTACCATTTTAAGCATTGGGGGTGGGCTCGCTGAGAAAGGCACAGGAGAAATCAGCAGCTCTCTGGAGGAAGAGCATTTCTTGCCAAGGAACAGCAAGTGAGGAGGAGGGAGGTGGGAGGGTGTGCCGTGTATGGGAGGCCAGAGGAGCTGGGGCAGAATGAAGGAGGGGTGCAGGAGTAAGGGGAGGTGGGCGGCTGGGCTGAAGCAAGTCACCCGGAATGACTTGAGTCCTCAGAGTCTCACAAGCTTTTCTTCTCATTGTCCTTCCTTCCTTATCTTGTCCCTGTTTATTCACCTTTCTTCCTCCTTTACCACATTCATTTTTTAAAAATAATACATATTTTTCAATATCTTTATTTATTTATTTTTACGTGGTGCTGAGGATCCAACCCAGTGCAAGGCAAGGGCTCTACCACTGAGCCCCAGCCCCACCCCTTTCCCACATTCTTTTAGTATAGTTTATTTGCTATTTCTCACTTCAGTTTTTTTCTAAATCACATATGTCAAAGGCTCATTGTTGTGTTCAAGGAATTGGCTCTTGGCTTTCCTCAGTGAGTTCGTTTGACCCACAAGCACAGTTCCAGAGCAAAAGTTGTAGAAACACTTAAATCTGAGGGATATTTCATATTCACTTTTCAGAAACTCCTTCAGAATATCTCTATGACTTCTAGACAGAGGAACTGAGAACATGACATTTGTATTAAAACGCAGCACAAGAACATAAGGTGGACAGCAGGGTTTTACTAAAACTAAATAGATTAGAGTCTGTTTTAAGCTAACTGCAATTCAAGCTGCTTCTATGGTTTTGAACACACCCTTCCTCTTTCATATAATCCAAAATGCATGTGAAAAAGAGGATTTAAGTCAGATCCCTCCCTTTAACCTTTTTTTTTTGGGGGGGGGAGATGTTGTACTAGGGATTGAACTCAGGGGCACTTGACCACTGAGACACATCCCCAGCCCTATTTTGTATTTTATTTAGAGACAGGGTCTCACTGAGTTGCTTAGTGCCTTGTCATTTCTGCTTTGAGGTCAGCTTTGAACTCTAGATCCTCCTGCCTCAGTTCCCGAGCCGCTGGGATTACAGATGTGTACTACCATGTCTGGCTCCCTTTAACCTTTAAGTTAGTGATGTCTATAATGCAAATGGTTACTGGCATCTCACTCTGTGGGAGAAATGAATGCAGCTGTGAAAATATTCATGTTGCAAACACTGGAATCCACTGGGGTGGGCCAAAATATCATAAAGTGTCTGTTTTTGAGATACTTTGATTTATCTCAGGTAAACGTAGTGCACTTCTTTGTTTTACAATTGTGTGCATGGGCATATGCGCAGACACACACCCCATAAGGGTTGAGTTGAGAATTTTTGTCTTCAAAATAAAATTGAAGCTGGGTGCGGTAGTGGCACAACTGTAATCCCAGTAAGCTCCAGAGGTTGAGGCAGGAGGATCTTGAGTTCAAAGCCAGCCTCAGCAATGTAGCGAGCAACTCAATGAGACCCTGTCTCTCAATAAAATACAAAAAGGACAGGGGATGTGGCTCAGTGGTTAAACCACCCTGGGTTCAATCCCTATTACCAAAAATAAATAGATAGATAGATAGATAGATAGATAAATACGAAAAATAAAATTGAAACATAAAGCAAGTTTACTTGGACTACATACATATAAAAACTGACCATGCAGCTCTTCTTCTCTATGGTGTCCATCTGATGACTCTGTATGTAAATCCAGATAAGAATCCTACATTCTGGGTTCCCTTCCACTGGTTCTGAAATCTTGCCATTGTAGTCTCATGTTGTCTTGTTTTGGAAGAATTCAGGGGCTATTTCCTTCTTCCTCCCTGTTTCTTTTCTTTTCTCTCTACTTACTTATGATTTATTCTGTTTTTAAAATGTATTTTTATTAGTGTATCATAATTATGCATAGTAATTCATTTTGACAAAATCAAACTTGCAAGGAATTTGATTTCGAGCCCCCTCTTCCCTTCTCCTTCCTTTACTCTTTTAAACTTCCTTTCTTCTACATATGTGTAAAAGTGAAATTCCCTTCAGAAGCCTTATATATGAATATAGCCTGATTTTGTCAAGTTCATTCCGTTTAATCCTCCCCTTTCCCTTCCTCCCTCTCCTTCTGCTCCACTGATCGACCTCCTATCTTTATGACATCTGATCCCCTCTCCAACCATCTTCTTTCCCTTATTTTGCTCTAGCTTCCATAAATGAGAGAAAACATTCATTCTTTGATTTTCTTAGTCTGGCTTATTTCGCTTAACATTTTCTCCATGTCACCATCCATTTACTGGCAAATCCCATCATTTCATTCTTCTTTATGGCTGAATAGAACTCCATTGTGTATATACACCACATTTTCTTAATCCACTTACCTACTGACAATCATCTGGATTGGTTCCAGAACTTGGCTATTGTGAATTGTGCTGCTATAAACATTGAAGTGGATGTTATTGCTATTGTATGCTGATTTTAGGTCTTTTGGATAAACACCAAGGAGTGGAACAGGTGGGTCATATGGTGATTCCATTCCTAGTTTTTTGGAGGAGTCTCCACACTGCTCTCCAGAGTAGATGTACTAATTTGCACTCCCACCAACAATGATAGGCTAGGTTGGTTCTCATGCACCTAAAATGAGAATTTCTGTGTCTGATAAAATATGAAGATAATCACCAAAATCAGATTTCAACTGAGTTCCCACTTAATGTGTCATATTCTTAGCAAGTAAAGACACCTGTCTGAAATGTCAACACAGTTTTTAAAAAAACCCTAAAAACTAAAAGAAGGGGAACCCAGCTTAGTTACTTTCACAGGTAAGCAGTTTCTGTGCTGGGGTGAATTGCCATGGTAGAGTTTACTTATTTGTTCATTCAGTGAAGGGTTGTGGTTGGAATCAGGGGTTTTGAAATCACAGTTTCTGGTTTCAGATTCAGCTTCTTCTCCACTTACTAGACAAGTTTAATTGTTCCTCTCTTCTTTCTGTGTAGTTGGTTCTTAACTATTAATTCAGCACGGTTCCTACCTCACCAAGTTTCTATGAAGATTAAGTGAGATGATATTTATGATGCACAGAGCACAGTGTCTGACATATGGTCGTTTGTACAATACATATTAGCTTATTAGTTTAAGTTAAATGTGCAAACGACCGTGTAAATCAATCTAGGCATCATAGAAAATGTAAGCATTGATTTATGACATGCTCTTCAGCCTCAAGAGAGACAAATTAAGAGATGACTGTGATGTAAAACGGAATGAAATTAGAGAAGAAGAGACAAAGTGGCAAAGTGCCAGGAGAGTGCAGGTGACAGAGGGATCACTTCTGCCAAAGAAGTTCCAAGAAAGGTGACAAGGAGGAAGTCATTTTTTGACTTTAGGGAAAAATGATAAAGAAGTAAGCACATTTTTTTTTCAGTAGAAAAAAAGGAGGACAAGAGTGTGTGCAAGAGTCTAGGTTTGAATCCCCAGCACTTAAATAAATAAATAAACAAAAGAGGACGACATTCTAAGAAGAAAGAATGATGTGAACAAAGAGAAAGAGATATGAAAATGTGGGTTATGTTTGGTGAAGCCGACTCTCTTTGGGTTGGATCGTGAAGAACATAAAGATGGTTTCTACTGTATATGACTAGAAATAGAGGTCAGGATCTGTATTTAAATTGGAAAGTAATAAGGAGCCTTTGGAGGTACATTGTTCATGACATCTATTATTAAAAAATCACATTTAGAGTGCATAGAAAGTAAGTCCTGAGCTGTTTAGTGAAATACTGTGAATTTCTATATATAACTGTGTTGGTCAGCTTTGCATTGCTACAACAAAGTATCTGAGACAATTAGCTTATAAAAAGAAAATGTTTATTTAGCTCACAGTTTGGAGTTCAAATCTGAGATTGGTTTTGGCCCATTGATTCGACTTCTGATGAAGATGGCAAATCATAATTGTAGGAACACATGTCAGAGTTATTGCTCACATCTAGAGGCAGGAAACAGAGATTTAGAGTCTGGGGTCCCCAAGTCTCCTTCAAGAACATGTTTTCAATGACCTAAGGACCTCCCAAAAGGCCCCAACTCTTAGAAGTTCACAAACCTCCAAATACTGCTGCTTTTATGACTAATCTTCTATATATGCCCTTTGGGGGATTCTCATCCAAGTTATAGCAATAACCAAACAATATTTAGTGAATTCAGATATGTCATTGTGTTGTGTACCCATTTGAATCTACCTTTTTGTATTCATCCATGTGTGCTATTTGCTACTTCTTGTTTTCCCCCTGAACAGGTGTGATCTCCATTCCTCTGTACATCCCTCACACACTGGTTGTGGTGTGGAATTTTGGAAATGAACTCTGTGTATTTTGGCTCATCATTGACCATCTTTTGTGTACAGCATCTGTGTATAACATTGTTCTCATCAGCTATGATCGGTACCAGTCAGTCTCTAATGCTGTAAGTCAAAACGTTTAATTTATTTTTCTTAGAAATATAGATGAAAATTTTGGTTCTCTCAAATTATCTGGAGCTGGAATCCAGGAAATTACCCCTAAATATGTGCTTTACCACTGAACTATACCCAAATCCCAACAAAAACATTTTTTAAGTCTAATAATTAAAGTCTAATATTTAAGTCTTCTTTTTTGTTGTTGTTGTTGAAGAATCTGATCCTTTTGTTACAAAATTCTCAATGGCCCTTAGTCTATGTGGTCGAGGTAAGTCACTCCCCTATGAACTACTGAAATGGGAAGGCATCAAAGGAAGCACCAGGCTAGCTGTCTCAGTGTTGTACTATCTTCATGGATATATGAGAGGTTCACAGTAGGTTCCACTCCATAGACAAGTTGAGACCTGAATATTTTCTTCAGGAATTTGCTAGGCAATTAGAAAGAACCCCAGATTTTTGAATGAGATGAGAAAATCAGTTCTGAATGGCCAAAAGGAGAAGCCAGGTTATACAGTGGAATTAGCCCAAAAGACCAAGTCCCAGTGCCAGTGTTAGACCTATGCCAAGAAAGTCTGAACTTAGCCAAAATCTGGAATAGCCTCAATAAGTTAGTAACTATTCTTAAGCAAGCTAAATTTCTCAGAAACAGAACAAAGGAGAACATCAGTTTGAAGAAAGCCTCAGAAATATGGGGCAGTAATTTGAAATCTTTGAGGCCTCAATGGGACACTTTCACTTCTCACTCTCAGGGATCTAAATCCTTGGGCAACTATAGGGTGACAGGGATTTTGCTAAGTGTTGGGATATAGAAATGAATGAGCAGAGACCCTGTTTGGAAGATCATAATAATCTAAGTGGAGGCAGACCCAGAAGTACATGGGTTTAATACGTGGTCTAAGTACTATGCTATGACCTTGAGAAAACAGTGATGGCTCCCCTCCAGGAAGACTCTGTGACTTGAAGGCATATACACCTGGGAGAAGGTATTAGATAAAGCAAAGGATAAACTGCTGGATCAAAGAGATTTCAAAATGATGAGGCTCAAGCAAGACAGTAATTTCTTTTTTGATCACAGACCAGTCCACGAAAAGTGGAAGGCTGTGCTCCAGGACCCCAGTAACAGGGTGGCTCTGTACCCTCTCCTCTAAGTCTGGGACCAGAAAACTTACTATACAGGACCTGATAGTAAATACTTTCGGCTTTGAAGGACTATGGTCTTGATTGGAACTACTCATCTTCACTGTTGTAGCACAGAACAGCCCTAGACAATAGGTTAAAAAAAATGTGCACAATTGTTTCCAATAAAACTTTATTTAGAAAAACAACGGTGGACCACATTTGTTCCACAGACAGCAGTTTGCTTACATCTGCTCTAGGTTATTATTCTCTGCAGAGTTAAAATTAGGCTGTTGTTACTCCAGGTTCTATATAGGAAAGGGAAAGGACAGAAGTCCAAGACAGAGGGATTTTCTTTAAAGTAAGTACTGCAGAATCGCTTTCTCATTTCCCCTCACATTTTATTGATGAAACTTAGTTACATGGTTCCACCCCTGTGCACAAGAATTTGGGGACTATGGTCTATAACTGTGCTACCATATGGCTAAGGGAAAGAGTAAAATGAATTTGAGAGGACAGCCAGCTATTTCCACAAATTGGTATTGGGTACTTAATTAGTGGCAGGGTTCATTGTAGTTTATATTGGTCAAACTATGGAGAAAGTATAGATCAGTTTGGATTGATAATTCAGATACCAATAATGTTGTATTTTCCAAGCTGTAGGACTTTACCCATTATTGAGTCATGAAATCAGTTCAATTGGTTGCTTATTTTTTTTTTAAATGAAAAAACGGGGAATAGAGTAGAATAGAACAAAATATAAAATTAGGGTAGAAAATATCAGACTACCTTGTGCATCATAAAGGCGACTACTGTTCTGTGAATATTCTTGTCTGTATTCTTGGTTATGATGCAAAATAGAATTCTTGCTTTAGAAATATATTTACTTTAAATACTCTATGTACTCTTAATCAGAATCTTTCCCATTTGTACTTTTAAATTTTCCTTTCTTTATGGATTAATGTTTCTTTTTAATTTTCATTGGATGTTCCTAAGACTTCTTTCACGGGTTGTCCAAGCTTTTGTGTCTACCCTCATGCTTGTGGGCAGAAGAGGGACAGCTTGCCCATGTAGAAAAAGTGCTTAGAGATTTCAGAGAGAAGAGAAATGATACCAGAGAGAAAGTGGATGTGTGTGTGTGTGTGTGTGTGTGTGTTTTCTCTGAGTCTTACCCTGAGGACATACCTGGCAGTGCCTCCATCCCTGTCCCTAGTATGCAGCACAGAGGTGAATGCATAACAGTCTCCAGGGGTGAATGCATGGAGGCACTATGCTAATGATTCCGGGGAAGCCTAGTGAAACCAGAAGGAAGACTTCTAGGACTCCTGTAAGTTCACGGAAGTGGAGGTGGGAAGCTGAGCTCTGACTCTAGATCAGGTGATGTGATAGGCAATGGGTGGGCTTGGCCTGAGAAATGGAAATATTACAATAATTTGGCAGCACAATATTACAGTACTCAGAATCTTCTAGAAGGATAGATTCCATGTAGCTGGAAACAACAGGAATTTATTCTCTCACCTTGAAAGGAGGGGGACAACAGAACTGTCCTCTCTCAGAAGGCTCTAGAGAACCTGTTCAATTCTTTTTCCTAGCTTCTGATGTTGCCAGAAATCCTTGGCTTATAGATTCTCCACCCCAATCTATGCCTCTGTTGTCACCTGGTTTTCTCCCTGAGTGTCTGTGTCTCTGTTTCCTCTTCTTTTTAAAAAAAAAATTATTATTTTTATTTGTTCTAATTATTTTTATACATGATAGCAGAATGCATTTTGATTTATTATACACAAATGGAGCACAACTTTTTGTTTCTCTGGTTGTACACAATGTAGAGTCACACCATTAGTGCAATCATACATGTGCCCAGGGTAATGATGTCCATCTCATTCCACCATATTTCCTACCCTCATGACCTCTTCCCCTTCCCTCCCTCCTCTTTGTCCAATCCAAAGTTCCTCTCTTCTTTTCATGCCTTCCATTATGGATCAGCATTTACTTATCAGAGAGAAAATTTGGCCTTTTTTTTGGGGGGGGGGTTGGCTTACTTAGCATAATATTCTCCAACTCCATCCATAATACCTGCAAATGCCATAATTTTATTCTCTTTTAATGCTGAGTAATATTCCATTGTGTATATACCACAGTTTCTTTATCTATTCATCTATTGAAGTGCATGTAGGTTGGTTTCACAGTTTAGCTATTGTGAATTGTGCTGCTACAAACACTGATGTGTTGTGTCACTATAGTATGCCGGTTTTAAGTCCTTTGTGTATAAACAGAGAAGTGGGATAGCTGGGTCAAATGGTGGTTCCATTCCAAGTTTTCTAAGGAATCTCCATACTGCTTTCCAGAGTGGTTGCACCAATTTGCATTGCTCCCAGTGATGTATGAGTGTAACTTTTCTCCTATATCCTTGCCAACACTTAATGTTGCTTGTATTATTTTTTTTAATTGTTTTTACTTGTAAGTTGGACACACAATACCTTTATTTTTATTTATTTATTTTGATGTGGTGCTGAGGCTCAAACCTGGCGCCTCACACATGCTAGGCGAGCGCTCTACCACTTAGCCACAACCCCAGCTGTTTGTATTCTTGATAACTGCCTTTCTGACTGGAATGAGATAAAAATCTTAGAGTAGTTTTGATTTGCATTTTTCTAATTACTAGAGTTGTTGATCAATTGTATATCTTCTGAGAAGTGTCTGTTCAGTTCCTTAGCCCATTTATTGATTGGGTTATTTCTGGTTTTGGTGCTAAGTTTTTTTTGAGTTCTTTATATATCCTGGAGATTACTGCTGTATCTGATCTGCATGTAGTAAAGATGTTCTCCCAATCTGTAGACTCTCTCTTCATATTATTGATTGTTTCCTTGGCTGAGAAAAAACTTTTTAGTTTAAATCCATCTTATTTATTGATTATTGATTTTATTTCTTGCACTTTTGGAGTCTGGTTAAGGAAGTCAGGACCCGATCCAACATGATGGAGATTTGGACCTACTTTTTCTTCCATTAGATGCAGGATCTCTGGTCTATTTCCCTTTGTGAGGGCACCAGTCATATAGGATTAAGGTGGACCCTAATCCAGTAATTTTGGATTAAAGTGAACCCTAATCCAATACAACCTCATTTTTTTATTACATCTATAAATATTAATTTCCAAATAAGGCCACATTCACAAGTACTGGTGCTTAGGACTTAAATATATCTTTTTTAGGGGACACAATTCAACTCATAACAGGCACTTAGACTGTGTCTGTAATCTTATCTCATTTTTAACACCGGTATGTCCTAGTGTGCTTCTCTGCCTCACAAAATAAATCCAACAGACAGAAATTTGGGTATTTTATTGGAGCAATGAGTGAGAACTTGGGCATCAATGGATTCAAGGAGGCCACCCCAGCTGGTTGTCTGGATTCAAGCAATCCTTGAGCTGCTTATCTGTCCAAAATGCTCCCTCAAGATGAAGGGATTGGCATTCTCTTCTCAAATCTCTTGGATGTCCATTATCTCCATTGACCTTATGCATAATGAAAGATCACTTTCCAGCATATTGTATTATATCATCACAAAGGCAGCACAGAGTAATTAAAAAATGAAATGCAGTTTTATGACCATCTGGGTATTGTTACCATCTTCATAGTCATTAGATTTAGTGCAAGAGATGTATTAATTAGTGGCATAAAGAAGCAGAAGGCATTTGTGGTCATCATGGTTCTGGTTAGCATCTTAGCATATCCTCAGAAATGCCAGTAGTATGGTGGGATGAGAAAAACCACTTCCCCACAGTTGAAAAATATTTATTATTTTTTAAAATTACTAACCAGTTTTCTCTTACCTCCAGCCATTGGTCATCTCTTCTTAGCAGGTACATCCAACAAAGAAACACAGTGCTAGAAGTGTTATACCCCTTAAAAATAGGACAAACACTGTAGGCTAGCTTTTAAAACTCATGAGAAAATAGTACACAAGAGATAGTGAGGGCTGGGGTTGTGGCTCAGTTGGTAGAGCGCTTGCCTAGCATGTGTGAGGCACAAGGGTTCGATTCTCAGCACCACATATAATTAAATAAACAAAGGTCAATCAACAACTAAAAAAAAATGAAAAAAAAATAGAGACAGTGAAAGGCACGTTCCTATTTCCTGGGTAAATCATTTCCTTTCTTGAAAGGGAGGAAAGTAGAGACATATGGAATGTTTGAACTGGAAGGAAACTTATAGACCTAAAAGAGGTTCAGAAAGTTTGCCTGTTCTAAATGCCCTTACAAAATTCTTGATCCAGATGTTTACCCCTCGTATAGAATGGTGGGCCTTAGATGTCCTTTGACATAGAAGATATTCTTAATGATTTCAGGCCTGACACAAGGATCCTGTGATCCCAGGTCAGCCATCACTTACAGAAGCTTTTTCCCCTGTAGAAGCCTGTCTTTGTCACCCAGTGGAGCTAGAACATTGTCTACCCTTAAAACCAGCAGTGGCACTTGCCATAGTCATTTCTGTCAGTGGCTGGCCATCCCATCGTTGGCATTGTGATCTATCTGATGGAAACGCTGTGGACGGAGTGATTTGGTAATTCTCAGTAACACTGCAGTATTTCCCAACAGCAGATGTAAACATCTTTGGGTGTGTGCTTATCTTCTTGGGAGTGATGTAAGAGTCCTTCTTTCTGTTCTTGACGCCACCTTCAGGCCCCAGAATGAACTGCAGAGTAGATTCTTTCTGAAAAGTGGAATCGGATAAGGCATGATTTTTGAACTTTGGGACCATGATGAGAAATGTGTTTTAGATTGGTGATGTAGTACATGCATTTCTCTCCCTATGTGTATCTGTATTCCCAAAGGTATATTACTTTGGTTGAAAAAACATCATCAAACAATAACTCTGCGTGATGCATTGTGACATTGACTCTTCTATTGCATTAAAAAGAATGCCTGCCCTGATCCAGCCTGCAGGTTGAGAAATAATGTGATCAGGTGTACCTTATTTCAGCTTAACATTCAGATGAATGTCTATTGGTGGGAATATCTGTTTTCTAATTTTAGATATTAACCTTGACATTTTCTTTGGTGTCGGAGGTTTAACCTTGAAGGTTATAATTTTCCTCTTGACAATCATTAAGAAAATCCACATTGTGGCTCAGGTTCCACTCAAATAGAACTCTGTGTCCTGGCACATGTCACAATACCCATGTTATATATCATGTCTCAACCTCTTGCACATCCCTGAAACTTCTGAGAGCCTGTGGGATGATTTGTGCATCAACAAATGTTCATGACATTGAAACAAACTTATTTGGTCTCTTGTAGGTGTCTTATAGAGCTCAACATACTGGGATCTTGAAGATTGTCACTCAGATGGTGGCCGTTTGGGTGCTGGCCTTCTTGGTAAATGGGCCAACGATTCTGGTTTCAGAGTCTTGGAAGAATAATACTTGGAATAATAATAATAAGGAATGTGAACCTGGATTTTTTTTGAAATGGTACATCCCCCTTATTACGTCGTTCTTGGAATTCCTGGTCCCAGTCATCTTAGTTGCTTATTTCAATGTGCATATTTACTGGAGCCTTTGGAAGCGGGGTAATCTTGGTAGGTGCCTCAGCCATCCTGGACTCACCTCTGTCTCCTCCAGAGACTGCGGGCACTCATCCAGACATGGACTGTTTTCAAGGACATCTCTTCCTGCAGGGAAGGACGCAACATCATCCTGTGGTTCAGAGAGACAAGGAAGAAACAACAGTCTCTTGTTTTCCTTCAGAACCTACGTGAATAGCAATACAATCACTTCTAAAGCTAGTTCCCTCTCCAAATCGGATTCTATAGCTCTTCACCAAAGAGAACATATGGAACTGCTCAGAGCTAAAAAATTAGCCAAGTCGCTGGCTATTCTCTTGGGTGTTTTTGCCATTTGCTGGGCTCCATATTCTCTGTCCACAGTTGTTCTTTCAATTTACAAACCAGAGCAGCGTTCGAAATCGGATTGGTACAGAATTGCATTTTGGCTGCAGTGGTTCAACTCCTTTGTCAATCCCTTTTTGTATCCATTGTGTCACAGGCGTTTTCAGAAGGCTTTCTTAAAAATGTTTTGTATGAAAAAGCAACAAGTACCATCACACAATCGGTCAACATCCTCTTGATGATAATGTTCTCACTTCTGTAAATTTTAGTCTTCATCTCACCAAGGTGAATTTCATCTGGTTTTCATCTTGCCCATTCCACTCTACCCGCCCCCCCCAAAAAGTCCATAAAACCACAACAATTGAAAACTTAAAAAAAAAAATCTGCACTTGGACGCCAATGGAACATTATCCCAGTAAATAACAGTCTAATGATGAATTGATAACATATTTTTGTAAACTCATAGCCACAAAATACTATTTTTCTTAGTCATCACCTCTTCCTTGTTTTGTAGATCTTGATACAACCTTGATTGTGAAAGTCCAGAGTCTCTCTTCTCTTTTTATGTACAATGTTTGCTACAGTCATAAGTTAATTTCACCTTTTTATTTGATAGCAATACAAATGTGTCCAGTTTTGAAAATCATTCCCTGAAGTATGCAATAGAGCCAGGAGCCTCGATTGGGGGTAGGGAGCTCTGTGATCATCAGTGGGCAGGTGTGTTTGGGTTTGAGTTGGCAAGAACAGGGGAGTTGCAGTGAACCCAGGTGAGCTCATGTATATTTCCAGAGTTTATGTCCCTGATCCCAGTAAGGAAGGAGGTGTGGTGTGGTAGAAGAAAGTCCTGGCAATCACAGAAGAGGAGGAAGGATAGAGAAGAGCTTGTCCTATTCCTTCCTGCCCTCTTCTTCCAACTTCCATACAAGCTACAACTCTAGGTGGAAATACCAGAAAAAGAGGACAGGTAAGAGGTGGTGAGAGGACCATAGGGCCACTGACCTAGCTGATGTCAATGGTTAGTTCTCAAATATTGTTGTATCTATTTAATGTCTTTTACTCAATTTGCCCAATATTTTATATTTCAGCGCTCAGTGTTATTCCTTTATAATGTAGTTGATACAGGTTATACTTACCGATAAATCACCATGTATTAGTTTGGTGATGTTTTTGTCCTTTGTTCACTTTTAAATGTTTTCTATTCTCAATGTCATAAAATTTTATTTTTCTTCGAGTTAATTTCATCTCTCCTAAAGTTTTTTTTTAAGTATTCCTTCTACAATTTCTCAGACTTTTCATACAGTTTAATAATTTTTATATTTCTTGGCCTTCTTAAGGCTGGTTAATTTTGAACACTAAATTACAAAAAAAAATCTGTTAAGTGCATGGCTTAGAAATGTACATGTTTTTTATATACACTTATGCTTTAATTACATAAGAGATACATGTTTTACATTTAATAGCAGTTTGAAAAATTGAGAAGTAAGTTTTTATAAATATGTAAAGTTGTTATGCCTCAGCTGTTGGTTTTAACATTTATAAATCAGTAGTTATAGAGCTCATGTGATTGCTGGAGGCTTGACTGTGCACAGAATCGAGTGGTCCTAGGAAAATTTTTCCCAATTAAACCTCAAGAGAAGCATGCCTAAATATTCATACATGTTTTCTAAATTATATATGAAATATAATATATTTCATATATAATATATTTCATTCAGTGTAAGATGCTGTCAATGTAAAATAAGTTATTTTATTTACCACCATAAAATGGAAATGCTACAAATTGTTTATGATGTAGTATTTTTAAAAAATCACATTCATAGTCTCATTCTGATTCCAGAGTTTAGAAATGAACAATATGTATCTTAGACACACTGAAATACGATATATACATGACAAATGAACTGAATAGGCTACTACTCTATGAGAGTTTGAAAAATGAATACTTTAGATGGCCCATGAATGTATTCATCAAACAAATGTTATTGAGGCCTTAACAGGTATTAGCTAGTTATGGTAAAGATGCCAGTGAACCTTGCCAATAAGATTTAGATTCTGTAGGAACAGGAATTTTACTCAGGGGTTCTCTTACTAACACAGCTGGGTGTGCCACAGAACCTCAGCTGATACTTAGTGAAAAGGCATTTGCTAGATATTTACCTTCAGATGAACACAATTTTTACCTCTTCCTGCATCCCCACCTTTTGAACTGTGACTTTCCAGCCCCTCCCATCCAGAGTGACTTGCTTTGGCCAATAGACTTCTGCCAATAGGCAGGAAAATAACATCCTGCTTGAGCCTAGGGTTGAAGAGGCCTGTGCACATCTGTTCTGTCTCTTGGGAGTTGCCCAGCTGCCAGTCTGCTGCAGGATGAGGGACCACGTGGAGCAGAATCAAGCTGCCATGGCTGAAGTGGCCTTAGACTGGCAGCCTCCAGCTGACTCAGCAGCTGCCTGGCGAGGAAGAGGCAAAATGAGTTCTGCTGAAAGCTCCTAGCATGGCCCAGACCAGAGGAACCACACAGCTGACCCAGTGATGACTGAACAATAGTAAGTCTACATCCTGGGAGTGTTCATTGTTTGACAATAGCTCACTGACATGTCAAGCACCTACCCTACTGTGTATTAAACATACCCTCCAAAAGCTGAGTAGAAGAAAGAAGTAGACATTGATATTGTTTATTCTAGTGTGAGAGCTTGGACACAAGACATAAACATTATTATGCAAGAGAACAGTCTTTTTTTAAAAAGGTCATGGCTACTTCTCTACAGGAACATATTCACTGCAAAATGATTTAGTAGCAGGGATAACTGATTTTGAAATAATACAAATTGCATAATATACCAGTTGTCCAGGTGCACTCGTGAGGGTAAAGTTGCACTGTGAGGATGGTGAGGAAGGGCCCCCTGGGGGCAAAGAAGCTGTTCTTCGCTCTGTGCATCTCTCCCTTAATCCTTCCTGTCAGTCTCTTCAAGTTGCCATCTAGGTCAGAGACTATGACCTAACCATTGGTTATGCACTTTGTATCAAATGGTCTCTCTCATTTTAAAAAATGTGTCTTTCCTTGCTAATGCTAGTAGTCATTTCTTTATATACTTAGAATTTTATGAAGGAATAAGAGAAGGAAGAGGACTTAGTAGGACCAGCCAGTTTGGTTCATGGTTAGTAGTTTCTGTGAAAGGACTTGTAGAAATAGTTTACGTCTCATTTTAGATGTCTATCCTGCCTATTCTCTTCTCTCTTAGAGAGGTTGGTCATAAAGAGTTGAACATTAAAGAATACGTGCTGTCTGGAGAGGTGGCACACACCTGCAATCTCAGCTACTCAGGAGGCTGAGGCAGGAGGATCTCAAGTTCAAGGCCTGACTGGGCAACTTAGTGAGACCCTGTCTCAAAATAAAAAATAAGGGGGGGGGGCTGGGGTATAGCTCAGTGGTGGAGTATCCCTGGGTTCAATCCCTAGTAACACACACACACACACACACACAGAGAGAGAGAGAGAGAGAGAGAGAGAGAGAGAGAGAGAGAAAGAAAACATCCTGCATAAAAAATTCAGGGAAACTTTTGAAACATCTTTTTCTGATATACATCCTTATTTAAAATTTCCAATAGTAAAACAAAGATGGAAAAAATACACTTTTTCCGTCATGGAAAGGTACTTATCAGCTTCTTCTTAGAAACTGAAAGACAAATGGCTTTTAAGTGATTACTCAGTCCTTCCTGTTTCTTTGTCCCCAAGTCTACAGCATCTGGGTCATGGCCCAGAGGACAGGTAGGTGACAGGTTGGATGTTCTGCTTTTCTTGGACTCTTCATTTCTGAATCCAATTGGTTTGAGTTCAGTCATTACTTTTGAGTTTGATTCCTCTGGCTTCATCCTCTGGATGGTTTGGAGTTCTGAAAGCCATACACTTTCAAATTATTCTCTAGATTGAGAAAAATGTCTGCTACTTTGAAATAATAGTCCAGCAAGGTTTATATCATGAATTGGCTGCTGGGGGGCAGGGTAGGCAGAGTCTGTGCCTTTAAGGAGTTATGTATCATCTGGCATGGAATCAACAGGAACACAAACAGGAACACGGGTGGCAGTGAAGTGACATAACTTGACTGATTGTTTCATGCAGGATGATGTTTGTACCGATAGGAGAGGGCAGTGCCCGATAGTGTAGTGCTGCAGAGCTGCCCTGCTTGGCCTGCATCTTTGGGGGAAGTCCAATCTTCCTGTAGCAAGGTCGTGTAGCTGTTCTCCTGGATGTTGTATAGATAAGCCTCTGGCTGGAGCAAGCTGGAATAAAATCACATGGGTGATAAGGATGAAGTCTGGTGCTTACTCTGCCAGCACAGAATTAAATACCCCATTCCTTGGACCCTGAAGAAAGAGGAGAGTCAATGACTTGCTGCAGGCAATATGATCTGCAGGTAATGAAGTCATCACTGGAACCCGGGGAATCTAAAACCAGAGTCCAGATGCTTAAGCTTCATTCCACCGGGGTCTCAACAGTTAGGGGGATATGAAGTTAATAAGTTAGGCTTTTGGGAGGAGGTGAAGGGCTAGTGGACCAAACGGCAACAAAAACGACAGCAAAACAAATCAAGTCAAATCAAAACAAAAACCATTCAATATCAACAATATCCCATTTTAAGGGCCTTCTCCCCGCACCACATGGCAATTTCCATGTTCTCCACCAGATGGCAGTAGTTCCACACGCTTTTCCTCGCTTTTATTTCCATCAGCACAGCCACTGAATAAACAAACAGGAGGGATTGTTTTGTATTACAATGTAAAGAAATCTGATAACGGCCCCTCACGTCCTAATATTTTATATTGAATTAAACTCAGAAAATCAGTTAAGGCAACATAAACTCTAAAAAAACAAAACAATAATGTCTTTCACCCATTAGAAGGCAAATTTGCCCCGGGGTGTTTGCATAAAGGCATTTGTGTGTGTGTGGGCATTCCACTGAACACACAACTGGCCCAACCCCTGCCTCCCTCTGACACGACCTT
This sequence comes from Marmota marmota marmota, assembly GCF_001458135.2. Taxonomy (NCBI): domain Eukaryota; kingdom Metazoa; phylum Chordata; class Mammalia; order Rodentia; family Sciuridae; genus Marmota; species Marmota marmota. The sequence goes on along the minus strand of NW_025999990.1, from coordinate 40,038,843 downwards.
CCACCTTCCACACACACACCACACATCACACAACCCACAAACTACACACACCACACATCTACCCACACACATACTCACTACACACACCACATATATCCACCTACCCACAACTACACACTACAGCCCCCCACGTTCATTCACTACACACACTACATATTCACACACATCCACACATTGCATAATTCCACACACCCACACACATCCAAATACTATACACATCCACTAGCCACACACGTTCATCATGACTCACATCCACACATATCTACACACATCTCCATACTACACACTTCCACACACCCATCCACGTCCACAAATATGCAGAGCCAAACCAACTGGTCCCACCCCACATTCCTTATAGTCTCCTGAGACTCTAATGTAAGTACAAAAGTTTTTCTCTGTTTCACTAGGGTCATTTGCTAGACTTTCCTTTAAAACAATATTATGGTTTATTTTTAAAAGATTTATTGCATTCCAGCACCTAAAAATCTTTAAAGATTTTTCCTCCTCAAATTTCACTGAAAAGGAATAATTCTCTTCTGTCTTACACATATACAAACCTATTCCATCTTAATTATTATTATTATTTTTTTTGGCATTTCTCTTACATCTACACTTAAACCATCTTTCCACCTTAAAATAGGTGTCCACTTCTCATTGTAAAGGCCATATACCAGAGTATCCAAAGCTTTAACAGTCAGAGCAAATTCATGATTTTTCGACTTGAAATTCTTCATAAAATCGGGATTTTCAACAGTGTTTTCTCTATTTTGGAAAGCACCCTCTTCTGGCTAAACTTGGTTTTGCAGATCAGTTCTAATTGATGCCCTGCCCCTAATGAATCAATAGAACTCCTTCTGAGTAAAAAGTGAAATTATTTTGTAATAAGAATAATTTATTATAAAATAATTTTTTAAAACAAAATTGTTTTTATTACAAAATAATTTCCAATATTATATATTACACCATGTGCCATTAGTACAGCCACATTTTAAATTTTTAGTCATGGGCATGGCTTCCCTGGTTATCCACTCAGCACATGCATGTTGGGGTTGACTTTACTGTTGCTGTAAGTTTTAACAAAACAATCACTTGAGTTATTTCTGTGTCAGTCCCTCAAATAAAGAAAGCGGGTAATCCTCATCAAATCTTCATCTTATCAATATTTTTTTCTGTATAATTTAAATCAAAGTATCCCTTACTCTTCAGACTTTGCTCTTTTGAGACTCTGTCTTCAATATTATAAAGACTGCAAATGGGGGAAATCATGTACATCTTGGTGAAAATTACTCTAGTCATTTTTTTGGAAATAAATCTATCACAAACATGGATATTATTTATTATTTTATTATTACTTTTTGTATTAAGGATTGAATCCATGGGCACATTACTACTGAGTTACATCCCCAGCTCTTTTTATTTTGAGACAGAGTCTCACTATGTTGCCCAGGCTGGCCTTGAACTTTGGATCCTCTTGTTTCAATATCCTGATTAGCTGGGAATACAGGTGTGCACCACGGCACCCAGCTATGGGCATTATTTATGAGTCACATACACTTATTTCTAAAATCTCAGCTGTTGTTAAGAAAGCTAAGTGTTGGGGCTGTGGTTGTGGCTCAGTGGTAGAGCACTCACCTAGCATGTTCGAGGCCCTGGGTTCGATCCTCAGCACCACATTAAAATAAAGGTATTGTGTCCAACTACAACTAAAAAAACAATAAATTAAAAAAAAAAGAAAAAAAAAGAAAGCTAAGTGTTGGCAGTTTTAATGGTCTTTTTAGATTAATATGCAATTTTGACTAAAGACAGTCCTAGAAACAGTTAATGCAGTTTATACCTTCATTCCATCTCTTTCAATATCTATTTCATTTGTTAAAATTCTGAGAGGTTTTGTTTTGCAACTTGAGACTTATTTGGGGGAAGAAAATCTGGGAAGAAAGAGGAAAAAAAAACAAAGCAAAACAAAACCCAAGGAAAGAGTCGATAATATTTGTTTTTCTTCTTGGCTTATATTTGAGTTTTTCTGGAGAGAGGAATAAAGATAAGTTATGGAATCATTTTACATGAAAGGATTCCCATCCAGGTAAGAGGTGACCCCTCAAGTTGATAAAACATTTCAAGAGAGACTTGGGAATTCTCTTGGCATAACACAGCTGCCTTGGTGACCAGATGTCACAATGTGACACAGAGCTAGGGAGGAAGTCATTCTCTTCCATCCTGCAAGAAACCCAACGTTGTTTTGACAGCTGGTTGGTATGTGGGGCTCCCATGGAAGCAGCCCATCACCGGAGTCCTGTGTGATCACTGAATTCTCCTGATGGGCACTGGCAGTACTGGAACTCTCTCACCCAGACAGCTTCAAGGACAAAGGAGAGCCAGTGCTGGAGGCTAGAAAGAGGGGGATTGCTTCAGGCTGACTCTAGCAGACAGACTGGTGTGTGGGTATGAGAGGCCATCTCTTAGGGAACTGTCAGAAATGACAGGAAAGTTCCCAAAAGGATAGTGTCTGGAAATCAGACAAATATCAGCTTTATCTATCATAATTTTGTTAGTTAAAAAAAAATCAAATCTCTCTCTGTTATATTTTAGATTTCAAGTGTCCCCCAAAGGTCCATGTTTCCCCAGCCTGCGGACCTTTTGGGAGGGGGTGGAACCTTTAGGAGGTGGAGCCTAATGGGAGCAAGTTAGGTCATTGGGGGTGTGCCCTTGAAAGAGATATAGGAATCCCAAGCCCTTCCTTTCTCACATTTTTGTGTCTCAGGGGTCATGAGGTCAACAATCTTTGTCCACCACACACTCTCACCATAATGTCCTATGCCATTATAGGCCCAAAGCAACAGGGTCAAGCAATCATGGACTGAAGCTGTGAGCTAAAATAAACCCATCATTCTTATAAGTTGATTATCTTGGATGTTTGTCACAGTGATAGAATGATTACTAACACACTCTCTAAATATCTCTGTGTGTGTGTATATGTATATACATATGTGTGTGTGTATATATATAAGTAGTCAAGAGTTGCTTAATGATATGTTCTGAGAGATTAGAAATTAGGAATTATGTGATTTTATCATTGTACAAACATTATAAAGTGTACTTAAACTAAGATGGCTATGATGTCTTTAGGTGGTGTAATCTGATGGGACCATTGTCATATGTGCAGTGTGATGTTGCCAAAATGCCATCATCTGGGTCATGATTGTGATGTTATATATACACATATATGATGTTTAGAGTAGTCACAGGCTAAGGAGGCCTGGAGTGAATCTTCAGTCAACATCTCCTGGTACAACTGGCAGCTTCATTGGTAATGTAAAGGTGCAAAGAGAGCAGGTGTAATATGGGTAACTCTCAGATCTACAGGAAATACATAGAATGGTACCCATGCTTGCCTCCATATTCCAATTGCACCTGAGATTGGGTGGAAGAAGTAGAGATGGAGACACAGGGTGAGGGGCTGAGGGGAATTTTTTAAAACCCACTCGTCTAGCTCAACAGTTCACTTCCACGAGTTCCTTGGGCATGGCTCAGGGTTAAGGGGGAGAAATTGGCTCATTCCCTCTGAAAAGCACACGTTACTTTTCACACTAGCGTGTCACACGTCTGAAGCCACATAAGAGCTGAGGCAGGAAATGAAAGGCGATAAAACCGCAGGCCGGACTCCCGCTATTCTGTGCACATCTGGGGGCTTCTCCGTGCAGGCCGACTTCAAGGGAAGCTCTGAGCTCATAGAACCGCCCAGGGACCTGGCCTCGTCACCCCTCATCACATGTTGAGGTGGGCAACACCGGCTTTTGAATCAGGAAGCAATTTAAAAATCAGTCATGTTTCCATCCCTCAGGCCTGGTTTCGTCTGATTAATAAGCTGTGCTTTCAAGGCCCTGCCCGCCTGCCTGCTCCCCCTGGGCAGGCTCCGTCCCCACCCAAGTGTCCCCCAGCCAAGTCCTCCTTTCCCTTTCTAGGCAGCCAGCAACGGGGATCAGTGCAGCCTTACCCAGGACTAGCCTGGCGCCAGCTGACCTTGCCAGGAGGAATTTCTCTCCCAGCTTGAATTTCCTTCCTGTCTACCTTCAGGCCTTTACTGCTGCCCATGCTCCCCTTTGACCACCCTGAATAAATCTTCCCTCATCCCTGACAGCTGCTGATTTGGCTTCTGTCTTTTTCTTTCTTTCTTTCTTTCTTTTAATTGAAAGTAAACCTTCAAAGCGGCCCAGCCACCTGAGAAGCTCTGCTGAGCGCTGCAGCTGGGCAAGGGAACCTCAAACAGAAGCACTGCAGTCTGTCCTGTCCCCTCCCGTGCAGGGGCACAAATCACCAGGGCTTTGTGGGCTGCCAGGGCCACTTAGCTTTCAATTTAGCTTTTGCATTATAAGAAGGGAATAGGATTTGGGTAAGGTGGTTGTGGAGTGATTTTGAATATAGCTGTGGAGAGGGGGTAGATGGGTGGAGGGGAGGGGAGAGAGAGAGAGAGAGAGAGAGAGAGAGAGAGAGAGAGAGATATTTGTGGAGGGAAGTTTGAGTTTTCAGGTAGAATGCAAGTTCAATTTATTTATAAGATGAATCTCCAGGTGTCTTTGGCATGCCTGTATAAACTGATAGACTGTAGACTTTTGGGGTATGTTGCAGAAGGAAATACATTAACAAATTATATTCAAATTTAATAACCAGTTTTTAACATCACAAAATAGGGGCAGAGTCCAGGATGACAGTTAGGAGTCAAGGTTCATAGATTTTTATTCTAGGGTCTTCTGGTTAGTTATTTTGTCCTTTAAAGCCAGTCTCTTGAGGTCTTTATATCTTCCCCCAAACATATATATTTTTTTAAGTTTTAGAAAAATTCAAATATTCAGAAAAGTTGTAAAAAATAATATAAATAATACTTTTATGTCTACTACTTGTATCCTACCATACTTAACATTTTTCCATGTTTTTTTTCATGTTGTCTGTATCTCTGTGTACACACACACACACACACACACACACACTTGCTGACCATTTGAAAATAAGTTATGGGCATCTTGATACTTGACTTTTAACCAAATGCCCTAGCAAATAAATTGTGGCATATTTATACAAAAATGCTACACAGCAATAAAAAGACAAGAGATAATGGAGCATGCCAGACCATGGATGAATCTCAGATATTATGTTGAAGGAGACAAGTTTGGCACATACTATGTGAGCCCTTGTCAATGAAGGTGGGAAAAATAAGCAAATGATAACCAAACCAAATCAAACAAACAAATAGAAAGCAACAAGAAAAACTGTGAGAGAAGTTTTTACTCTCTTTTGATTGACCATTTTCCACATTTTCATCATGATATTTTCTTTCTGGAGTAGCCACATGAACTGTTTTGTTGAATGTCTCACATTCTGGATTTGTCTGATTATTTCATTTATTTTGATCCTTCCCAACTGGTGATCTATAAGAAGTTCGGGGTATATTTGCGCTAAGGTACTGGTTTTATGTGATGAATTAACTTTTATATTAGGCATATAGAATGGCACCAGCTATGTTCCATGATTGGGAGAATTGAATAAATCATCGTTCAACTCATTTTCTGTGGATCCAGGATTTAGTTGAGGAACCCCAGCTGAGAAATTCTTACTGAGAGTTCTATCTTAAGCTTGATCACAGTCAATTGACAAGAATATTTTACAGGTGGCACTGTGTCCTTTCCCCTGCATCAAGCTGGGGGCATTCAATGTCAGATAGTCACATTATCAGTGATACGGATATGAAGCTAGATCAATTTTTACATGGCTTATTGCTCCAATTTCTACTGACCACACTTCCTGAACTTAGAAACAGTACCAATTGTTGGTATAATTGGTAAAATACACATATGGTAAAATACACGTAACATAAAAGTTACCATTTTAACCATTTCTAAATGTACAATTCAGCAGCATTAAGCACATTTACATTGTTATGCAACCATCATCACCATCCATCTCTAGCACTCCAGTTACTTTTGATAACAGGAAATATATCTTCTTAACAAGTACAATTTTCTATTTTAAACTCGAAATGAAGCTAAATCATTTCAGCATTGTCCACGATGATGATAATTGAAAGAACGAGTCCATGTGTTGTAAAGCGAGGTTTCCTAAGAGACTGGAGAATGACAGTCCACAGTTGGCCAAGGGGCCCAGGGAATGCTCTCTTCCTTATCAGAGCTGGTCCTGTTTGCTCAGAACTTCAATTACTCATTAGTCAGCATGAAGACGGGGGAATATTTAGAGAGAAATGAGCAATGATTAAAAAGGGCCAAGAGAGCAAGTTTTCAAAGCTAGGAACACTCCAGCAAAACCATTTTATATCTAAGCAGGCCCTCTGGAGTTTGCATACATACCTGCACCTGGACCCCACCTGGACATAATTAGTTTCCCTAAGCTCAGAGCAGAGAAAACACTGAAGAAAATGATGTCAAAAAACTGAGCAATCTGTCATGATCCGTGCTGCACAATTAAAGCAGTGTGCTTTCTATAAGAATTATGTAATGCAGATGACAGGGTATTTAGATCGCCAGAACTGGAAAACCATCTGGTTACGTTCTAATTCACAACCAGGATGTCTGTTTCTTGCATTGTGCTGTATGCTTTGGGATGGAAATCATAGGAGAAAAAGATGAAATGCTCTTGGTTGATCTGCAAGAAGATCTTTTATCTGCTTGAAAATTAAGGCATTCTTTTAATTCCAATCAAGCAGAATCCTCAAGTGCTTGGTGATCAAAATAAAAAGTAGACAAGACTGGGTAGACCCATAAATCACAGCTGCATGGTAGTTAGTGTACAGCATGAAACAAATGGGGGAAATTTATTCCCTAGCCGTGTGTGAGTCATCCCTGTCTCTCTCCTCCTGGGTCCATCCCTAAGTTCTCAGGACAGCACCCCAGTTCCTCTGTAGTACATCCATCTCATCAGAATCTGCGCCATCGTCCTTTTGCCAAGAGCATATGAGTTGAATCTAAGCCAGCGTTTTCTTCACTGAAGATTTCCAGGTGTCTAAGTCAGCACGTATTGACCAACCATGGAATGCCTAGCAGTCCTAGTTTTGGGGAGGACTGCTTAGGAAGAGCTAGACATAATTAATAAGTGAATCAAGAAAGAGAGGGTGGAATACTTGTTAGAACTTGCTAAGATGAGGCAGAGTGGGTCAGAGGTGTCTGAAATTGAGTGGCGCTCCCTCTTCCCCCTCTAGGCAGAACACCTCACCCTCAGCCTCACACAACATTCCTTCTAGTCATCCCGTCCACTCTTGGCCTTTGTGAAGGGCAGAGGCTCAGATTTCAGGAACATTTCATGGGTGTTTGTTAATTCCCAGCACCCAGCTAAGTGCTTCCACAGGTCCTCATTCACAACTCTGGGGATTAACTTTACCCCCAGTTTGGAGACCAGGAGAATGGATCCCAGAGAGAGCACAAACTTGGCACAAGGCCCAAACATGAGCCAGCACCTGAGGTGCCTGGGATTTACAGAGGGAAGGGAGTGAGGGAAGCCAGGGAAAGGGAGGGAGGGAGCTGAGCAAATTGTGGTCCTAGGTCAGTGGCCAGCCTTGGCCTGCTGAGGCTGGAGGGTTGGGGAGAGGGAAGTTCTCTGGAACTTAAATCTGATTGAAAAGTTGTGCCCCTGAAGCAAGAGAGTCAGGCTTTTGTACCTCAGAGTGAGTTAGTCATTAGTGAAGGGGGAGGGATGTGGGTCACTCCCAGGAGACTATGTCCCCTTCTAGATTCTAAGGCCAAGAAGCTAAGGCCAGAGCAGGACTTCAGAGTAGGCCACAGGTGAGAGCCCCTGGCTAGGAGACTGAGATGGGGTGCCATTCCGATCTTTCCATATGAACCCAGGGGTTCTGACTTCCTTTCTCACTGCCCGAGCCCATATTGCTCATTGTCTGGCCCTTGCCTCTCCAGTTATCTGTCCCAGTAACTGACCCAATCAGTCCATGTTTGATCAACAACTTGGTGAGAAGATAAATAAGTGCTAAATAAGGGACAGCATTTTGTCAAAATTCAAAGAAATTAATTCTGACTAGAGGTGGGAGAAGGGGCAGGAATAAAGGGTGGCCTCACTTTTCAAAGCTGGGTTGGTGAAGGAAAGGCACAAGGGAATTTCAGGTTGGGAAAAGCCTATGGTCAGGAAAGGGTGTGGCCTATACAGGAAATGAGGAGGCTTGGTTACAGACATTTGGAGGGGCCTGGAGACACTGTTCACGACAACTAATCGTTTGATTGGTATGATGTAGATATGAGGTGTAACCCCAAAGCTCTATGTTAATTCAGGAGGTGAAATGATTGGCTTATGAGAGCTGTAATCTAATCAGTCCATCCTAGTTTGAATGGACTGACTGGGTGGTAACTGCGGGGAGGTGGATGTGGTTGGGGAGGTGGGTCACTATGGGTGTGGCCTAGAAAGGTTCCTGTGGTCTCTTCCACCCTCACTCTCTGCTTCCTGGCCACCAGGAAGGCAGCAGAACACCTCTGCCACACCCTTCCTCCATAATGGCTCCTTTGGGCCCAGAGCAAAGGAGCCAGCCAACCATGGGCTAAGATCTCTGAAACCATGAGCCAAAATAAACCTTTTATCCTCTAAGTTGTTCTTGTCAGGTATTTTGGTCACAGCTATGGAAAACTGATTAATACACTGATCATGAAACACACACTAAGAGGTTAAAATGTCATTCATTTAGAAAACATGATTGAATTTTATTCTTAAGCTCTTCTGTATTTTCCAATTTTCTGCAAATAGCAGAAAAAATAAAATGTACGTTTAACATGTAACTGTGTTATGGAGCTGGAGGTGAAGGTAGATGGCTGATTCTCATACTGTTTATGATGTTGATTCAGAACAATAAAGAAGGATCCTTCAGTGATTGAAATAAGTTTATTCTTAGAATAAAAAGCTAATTCTTAGTGGAAACTGTGCAGACCTTTGGGGAATGGAATCACACAACTAGAAAGCATATCTGAATATTGTGTGGCAGTGGTTTGAAGAAAAATATGGAGAGTGTGGGCAACCAGTCACTATTGTTCAAAGAAGAAATGACAAAGGATGAGGCCCCGGTGACAGGAGTGACGCATTCTTGAAGGTAGAATGGAAGGGATTTGGTAACTGGATGTTAACAATGAATTAGAAAACGTGGAACTTAGGATGTGACATTTCCTGAATGGATGATCAGGATGATGTTGGTACCATGAACTTAGATGGGGGAAATCGGGAGTAAAATTTGGAGGTAGAACAGGGAGTTCAGTTTTAGGTGTGTTGAGTCTGAGAGAAAGGATGGAAATTTGAAGTGAAACTATCTACAGAAAGATGGAAGTGATTTGGCTCTGAAATTCTGAGCAGTAAGAGCTGGAGACTCATTAAATGTAAATTTGGTGACGAAGATGCAGGAACACATGCACTGGGGGACAACACAGAGCAAGGCGGGACCTGACCTTGTAGAATCCCTACATTCAAGGATGAGTTGAAGAAGAGAAGCCATGGACAGAAACAGAAGGAAAAATATGCTACAAGTCCTGTGAGAGGGAGGATTTAGGAAGAGACAGGACAAATCCTTTAAGGAGGTGAAATATGACCAGCTCCATGCTCACCATGTCAGGGGCTTCTCCAGGAGAAACATTGGATTGAAGGAGTTTAGTGAAGGAAAGGTGTTTGTGGCTTCAAAAGGAAAATGTCAGAGAGAAAGGACAGGAGAGCTGAGGGGGCCTGGCACCACTGGGAGGGCAAGCCACAAGGGACAGGTGGTCTTGAAAATGAGGGTCTCTTCAGACAGCAGGAGAGGAGATGAGGGAGTCAGCGAAGAAGAGATCTGAGGGTCCTATTGTAATTGCTTTTATTTTCTCATTGAAGAGGGAATCAACATGACTGGCTGTGATGTGATACTGGGTTGATATGAGGGCTGGGAGTTCGAAAAGTGAATGTCATTTGATTCTTACTGACTCATTTTAGAAATTGAATTTTGTCCCCTGATATTTGTCTTCAACTCTGGTAAACTTCCTTACAGATGAGGTATAGAATATATTGATTGTTACATGTCCATACTTTATTGCCACCTATGGGTAACTCATCAATTTACTTGATGTTGTCCCTTAACAGGAACCAAATAACATTTTTATAAGTGAGGAGGATCTCTATAACTTTTATGTCCCCAGGACATAAAATGAGACCACCAGTAAACATCTATAGTTAAAGCTGACCTAGATTAAATTCCTAAAAATGGTGGCATCCGTGTATTTTCTTTTTGGTACTAGAGATGCTCTACTACTGAGCTACATCACCAGCTGTTTTTTATTTTTTTAAAAATGTTGAGACAGGGTCTTGCTAAGTTGCTGAAGCTGGACTTGAACCTGCTTGCCTCTTGCTTCAGTCTCCCAAATTGCTGGGATTACAGGCCAGTGTCACTGTGCCTGGTCTGTCAGTGTATCTTCAAATCCAAAATGGCCAGTCTCCTTCTTTCACTTTGCTGCTTGTGAAAATTGCTGCTCAGATTCTAAGGATCAAATTGTGCTGGGCATATCTACTAGGATGATTATAAAACAAAACAACAATTAAAGTGGAAAAGAACAAGTTTAGATAAGAATGTAAAGAAGTTGGGACCCTTGTGCACTGGTGGGAATTTCCAATGGTGCAGACACTGTGGAAAACAGCTTCACAGTTCCTCCAAAAATTAAACATAGGATTTTCATATGACCAGAAATTCCACTCCTAGGTGTCCTCCAAAGGAATTCACAAAGAAGGACTCAAACATGATGATGTGCAAATGTTCATTGCAGAATTATTCACAATAGACAAAAGGTGGCAACCACCTAAGTCTCTATCAATAGATGAATGGATACACAAAATGTGGTAAATGCATACAATGGAATATTACTCAGTTTTAAAAAAGAATGAACTTCTGATGAGTGCTACAACGTGGGTGAGCCTTGAAAACATGCTAAGCAGAAATGGCAGTTATGAAAGAACAAATATTACATGATTTCACTTAAATGAGGCACTTAGAATATGCAAATTCATAGAGACAGAAAGTTGATTACATATTACTGGGATGGAGGGGAAGGGAATGAGGTGTTATTGCTTAATGGTTACAGAATTTGGATGATGAAATGTTTTGGAAATAATGGTGATGGTTGCATATCATTATGAATGTATTTAATGCCACTGAATTATGCATGTAAAAATGGCTAAAGTGGCATTATTTTAAACCAGGGATTGAACCCAGGGGCATTTCATCACTGAATCACATCCCAGCCCTTTTTATTTTTTGAGACAGGGTTTTGCTAAGTTACTCAGGGACTCGTTAAGTTGCTGAGGCTGGCTTTGAACTCATGATCCTCCTACTTCAGCTTCCCGAGTCGCTGGGATTATAGGCAGGCACCATGATGCCCTGCTAAAATAACAAACTTTGTTATATGTATTTTACCACAGCTTAAAATTAATGATATAATATACCCCAAATGTTGTACACTTTGAATGGGTGAACTGCATGGTATGTGAATTATATCTCAATAAAATACTTGCTTGTACCTTGGAGACACGTTTCTTTAACTCTGTATCCTGACCTCAGGGACCATGAAAGACCCAAATTGGAAAAATAATACAATGCAAGTTGTTGGCAGGGGAGGGGGAGAGATAAACTCTGCTCAAAGATTCAGATAATTAACTCAGAAACTCGCCATGCTTAAGATATGTCAGAGGAAGATTGAGTAGTTCTGAACTGTATGCGCCCTGGAGCTATGGGTGTGGTTATTCTACCCAGAGGCAACATTTACTAGCCCAAAGTGCTTTAGAGATAAGCCATCATATGTAACCAAATGCATAGGTTTGGATTTGAGGATTAAGGATAGCCATATTTTGAGTCTCAATCAGAACTTCCGCTGGCCTGAAAAACAGCAGTGTGAATTCAGTCTGGGTCTGATGAGCTATTCTGTCTTGTTCTTCTGCATGATACTGTGTCTGGGATGGTGGGTGATTGATTTTCTTTTTTCTTTGAAACATGCATTTTCAGTTACAGGAGTGGCCATCCAGAGTGTCCACAATGTCATTGAAGAAGACAAAACTATTCATCTGTTAGGCAGCTGCACAAACCAGCCTCCTCCAAGAAAACAACAATACATCCCCCCAAACAGATCAAACAGCTGCTCATCAATCTGGTGCAAGCTGCAGGTTGCCTGACTAAATTACTGTCGAATAGGCAGACGAGCACAATTTGTCAGTCAGCATTGAGTTTAAATGAGCAGAGATGCACATAAAGCCAGCAATGCAATTGTAATTAAGAATTATAGGCATCAAGTTTCAACTAGTGCTTTCTTAAGGTAGCAGTGACCCAGCTCCAAGGAGCATGGGAGGGATCCTGAGCAGAATTAATCTCAGAGAATAGCCTACCCTCTATACTTTAAGCAGTCCTTCATGTGTGAAAGCAATGTGTTGATGATGGGGAATCCGTGAGAACTCATTCTGTTTTTCTGGTTTGCTTTTCTTAAACAGTTTGTATCACACATGTTAAAGAGTGAATGATAATAGTAGTAATAATAAAAAGATGCTTCTGGACCCATCACCCAGAATAAGCAATAGAACATCTTGTTTTGTTTTAATGGTGGTTGACATAGCTGTGAGAATACACAGACCTCTGCATGCTGAATTGAATGGAATTCCATAAATGACGACTGGGGCATATTGCTGGACAAACAGAGGCTTGCCTCAGAGAGTTCACAGTGTGGAGGGGGAATAAGATGACAACACAAAGAGCTGTGCTTTCCTTGAATCCGAGAGAAGAGTTGCCATGAGAGTTGTGCAGTGCCTTAGAGGTTTGAAAGAGTTGGATCAGGTTGGGTGTGGAGGGCTGTGCCTTAGTTTCTTCCTGCTGCTATAACAAAATACCTTAGACTGGGTAATTTATAAATAATATACATTTAATGCTTATGGTTCTGGAGGCTGGGACATCCAAGATTAAGGTGCCAGTAGATTCAGTGCCTGGTGAGGACCTGCACTCTGCTTCCAAGATGGCGCCTTCTGACTGCATCCTCACATGGAGAAAGGGGCAAATACTGTGTCCTCACATCGAAGAAAGGCAAAAGGGACAAATGGGCTCCCTCAAGCCATTTTCTAAATGCAATAATCCCATGAGGGCTCTGCTCTTGTGACCTGATTACATCCTAAAGCCCCCATCTCTCAATACTATAGCATTAGAGAATAGGTTTAAACATCTGGATTTTGGAGGAATACCAGAGCAGCCTCAGATGGGAGGAGTTCAGAGAAATCTTCTTGAAGAATGTGGCATCTGGGCTGCCCATCAAAGATAAGCAGGAACTTTATAAGCTGAGAGAGGTGGGAGGGAGCACATTTCTGGCAGAGGGAGTTACCATAGATAAAGACAACAAAGCCTATAAAAGAAATAATAAATTAATGTGTCTGGAATAATTGTGGATGGAACAGCTCATTTCTTATAAGACTTCCATCTCATTGGGAAACATTCACCCCCAAAGGGCTGACTTTCCTTCTTACCTAAAACCTTAAGACTAGCTCACCCTTCATCACTCATTCTGTCTTCTTCTTCCTCTTCCTCTTCTTTGTTTTCATCTTCTTCTCCTTCTTCTTGACTTAGGACCATGCTACACAAGTGCTCTGCCACTGGGTTAAACCCCATACATTCTGTCTTCTTAGTAGCACCCACATTTATTTGGGCACCTCTTGCCCAATAACAGCCTGTGTAATAGGTCACAGGGTGGCTCCATTTTTTAGCTCTGAAGGTTAAACTTCCCAGCTATAGTTGCTTGAAAGGCAAGTGACCTAGGTAGGTAGGTTGCTGTTCAGTAAGAACAAGGCCCAGGACTTTGGGAGGACTGTCAAGGAATTTAAACATTTTCTTCTTGCTGGTTATAAAGCTGAGAGAAAGTGAGGGTTAGAACTATATTTTTTTAAAGGTTTTATTTAAATGTATCATCTCAAAACTACTGTCATGTAACGGTCTATGATTTTTGTTTTCTACATTTTCTTGCCATATTATTCCTAAAAATATTTATAATAATTTTTGAATATCATCTTAAATCAAAATCACATTTGATTTTCCCTAGTTGTTCCAATAACTTTTTATTAGTTTGTTTACTTGCATCAAGATATGCTATGGGGCTGGGGTTGTAGCTCAGTGGTAGAGCGCTTGCTTATCATGTGTGAGGTACCGGGTTTGATTCTTGGCACCACATGTGAATAAATAAAACATATTTTAAAAAATTCTTTTAAAAAATCTGCTATGGTCTGAATGCTTGTGTTCCCCCAACCTTATAAGTCGAAATTTAATTACCAATGTAATGGTATTAGCAGGGGCAATCTTTTGGGAGTTGATTGTAGCATGAGGACAGAGTTCTCATAAAGGAGATTGGTCCCCTTATAAAAGAGGCCCAAGAGAGCTTATTTGCCTCTTCTGTCATGTGAGCATGCTGTGAGGAGGTACTGTCTATGAGGAATGAGCTCTTACCAAATCTGCTGATGTCTTCATGTTGGACTTCCCAGCCCCCAGAATAGTGAGCAATAAATTTCTGTTGTTTATGGACTACGTCCTGAACTATTTTATTATAGCAGCCCAAAAGAACTAAACAAGATCTAAACAAAGGTATGGTGCTTTGCTTGCTAATAAAAAGGAATTCTTATGTTGGCAACTATTGATTGATACATGAAGTCCTGAGTTTAATAAAATCCTGGCCCTCTGCTACCTGTGACCTCAGGCAATTCACTTAACCTTTTTCCTACCTCAGTGATCTCAAAGTTTTTGGGGAAGTTCCATGAAATGGTATGGGAACCAACCCAAATTGTCAGTCCACATGAATAAATGAGGTTACTTTGTGTAATGGTTAATTTGAAGTGCAGACTTGGCTGGGTCACTGGATTCCCCAGATATTTGGTCAAGCATTATTCTGAGTGTGTGTTTGTGAGGGTGATTTTGGGTGAGATTGGATTAAATTCAGTAGACTGAGTAAAGCAGAATAATCTCTTCAATATGGGTGGGCCTCATCCAATCAATTGAAAAGCTGACCCTTCTTTGAGTAAAAGAGAATTCTTCCTTTGTGATGGACATGGGCTTTTCCCTACCTTTAAATTGGAACTATTAACTCTCCTGAGTCTCCCACTGGCAGACTAACCTGATAGATCTTGGGACTTGTTGGCCTCCTTAATTTCATTAGCCTCATCCTTAAAATAAATCTCTATATAGATGTATCCCCTAGTGGTTCTGTTTCTCGGGACAATCCCAACTAGTATGCTTTGTAAGAAATGCCCACAATTCTATAACCAATTTACTACATTCGTTTAAGTCTAGAACCTCAGTCCTCCATCTCCTTCCACTGTTACTGAGCTTCCTAAGAGGGTGCTTTTATCCATGCTATGAACAGTCTCCTCTCGGCCCCCAATTCATTTCCATCTATTGTCCAGCAAACCAAGACCTTGCTGTAAGTGCTCCTGTCCTGTTTCTATTACTCATAAGGGCTTTGAAGATTTCCCACTTACATCTTATATCTCATGAAGTCCCTCAAGAAAATAACACCTTTAACGTTTTGCCTATAGCCTCTTACTGTAGGGCTCAGACCTGGTCCTGCAGGCTGGGCTCAGAGCCAACACCATATGGCCCTGTTCATTTCACCCTCTCTCCATCTCTGCTCTGCTGCAGGCTCCATTCTTTCAGACAAAAAGATTCTTTTGTCTAAAGGGCTGCTTGGGGGTCAGCCAGGCACTTAATCCCCATTTCAGCTCAACTGTGACTCTGGCTCATGTCCCTCACATGCTTGGAACTCAATGTATAACAGTTTTCTTTTCTGTAGATTTAGAAGTGAGGTGAATTGCAGCTTCAGAAGAGGCAGGGTCAAGACAAGACCATAGTCAGTCTTGTTCCTCCTAGGAGTGTGTCAAAGAACTACATCTGGTCACACAGTCTGGATAATATTTTATTATCTCTGTGTAGTTTTGGATAGAACCCGCTTAACTCCGTGAAAGCAGTGTAACTGTTATTATGCCCTTTGATTCTTAAAGTGAAGGGTATTGATATTTGAAGCACAGAATATTAGCTTTTACCACATATATGTGTGTATATGTGTATGAGTTTTTTTATAGGTAAAGTGTGGTCAGGTCTTATCAATTGAATGTGGCTAAATCCAATGGAGAATCATTTGCAATGGATCAGTTTAATTCTGCCACCCCTGTAAAGAAGGAAAACAGGGGACTGGGGTTGTGGCTCAGTGGTAGTGTGCTTGCCTAGCATGTGTGAGGCACTGGGTTCGATCCTCAGCACCACATTACAAAAATAAAAAATAAAGATATTGTGTCCATCTAACTAAAAAAAAAAGAAGAAGAAAAATTAAAAAGCAAAAATAAAACAAAGGAAAACAGGATGGTTTAGAAGCAAAATCAGAACCTTGGAGCCGACCATGGATTGAACCTCTGCAACCATCTGACCAAATAAATCTTTCCTCCTCTAAGTTGTCCTTGTTAGGTATTTTGGACACAGCAACGAAAAGCTGACTAACACAATTTATATCTTGTCAATTGCTGCTTTCCTGCTACAACAGCAGAATTGAGTAGTTGTGACAGATTGTAGAGCACCTAAAACTTAAGATGTTTATTATCAAGCCCTTTATAAAGCAAGTTAGCTGGTTCCCCCCCTCCCCTAGAGTCTTGGAGGTTTTTCTTGGATTATCTGAATCTGGCTGGCAGGACCAAGAGAGGGGGTGGGGAGGATTGCATGGGAGCTCAGTCCTGAAAGTAGAGTACAATAAAGACCTTCCTTCCTGCATTTCTAGGATTTCTGATTGTTTGTTTTTTATAACCTCTATTTCCCTGTATAGTTGTTCCTTTGCTTCCTGATGGGGTGAGGGGGGGAGTTCATAACCCACTTGAATCAAAGTGTGGAATATGATATGTCAAGAAATTTGTAATGTTTTGAACAACCCACAATAAAAAAAATTAAAAAAAAAAAAAAAAAAAAAAAGACCTTCCTGTGGCCAAAATTGAGTCAGTCTCCTCTAAGTCCTCTGTTGGACTAAGTCAGACCTCAGGCTCCCCTCTCTGTCCTTGTAGAATCCAGTGTGAGCAAGAATCCTGCTAAATCCATTAAAACATTTCTTATCCTTGGTTCTGATCACACTTGGTATCTTATCACCCTGACTTGCCTTCAAAGAAAACTTGGTTGAGGTGGGTTACAAGAATTCCCCTCACTTCTGATGTTTCCTCTTATTAATTTTCCATCCAATGACCTCTACTCTGCTTGTCTATAGATGCCTGCTTGCCCATGCTGTATTCAGAGTGGAGTCTAATGTCCCTCCCCGACAGTAAGACTCAAGTCCCTGTTGTGATGGTCCCTCTTGGAATAAAGTCCTCCTTACCATCTTTAATAAGTATCAAGAGTAATTTTTTTTCCAAAACAAGCTTGCCACCTCAATTTACATTCCCAAGGCCAGAACTCACTGACCCCACCACAAGTCATCACAAGAGAGGTTGGAATATGTAGCTGTGTGTCTGGGAGGAAAAGGCCAATGATTTGGTGAAAGATCTCTACCACATCTGCCTATACATATGGTCTGGCTATTGTGCTCTCTCCAGTTGGCCTTGGTTAGGACAATAGCTGTTGAAAATGAGGACTATTTCCCTTGCTCCCTCATTAAGCTTCCTTGCTCTGATCAGCTATAGGAGTGGGGAACTCATTGCTCAGTCCTCTGCTCACAGTGTTTGCCCACACATGCCCATCTGCAGGGAGTGGTACTGGGTAGGGTCTAGCTGAACCGTAGGCTCCCCCATGTTCTAGGGAAGGCACTGTTGTTGAACAAATTCTGCATCACAGTGCAGCAAAGTCTAGTCTGGCATGGGAAATGTTTTGATCTCATACTCGGAATGCAGAACATAATGGCATCAATCTCTGAAAATCAAATGAAATCTTGTGGGAGTTGGATAGGTCCAATGAATAAAATTATATAAAACAATTTCATACTTGACATTTACTGAGAAGGGCTTAACTTTCCCTACATATTTTAGTCTGTTCAGCTGGTATTATTTATTCATGTCTCTTTCCCCATTTGGTTCACAATTTATCTTCTGGGAGCTCAGAATTAAACTGTAAAAATGTATATATGCTAGACACTGTTTTATGTTCCATCAATGGAGAAGTCATCAAAATCTCTAACAGAATAAGATTCAGCCTATTACAAGGGCGATTTAGCTGAAATAAAATGTAATGTTTAACTCAGAGAAGCTGGAAAAAATGAGATTTAGGAATATGGAATTGAATAATCAGCTGGTGAAATGACAGTGGTTTCTTTGTCAATCTCCCAGTTGCAAGAATATTAGGACATCAAGATTATGAATGGCCAGAGCCCAACGAGGATTCACCATAACCCAGCAAGACAAGATTGTTCTCTGAACATATTGTTCCCTAACCCTGACAGAGGTAAATAAAGAATTTCAGTTTTTTTGTGTCATTTTCTTTTGCTGTACCATCATATTTTTTGGGGGGAAGAATTAATGTGCCCCAAATTAAAAATAAAAACCCACAAAAAGTCCACTCTAGAGCCAGGCAGTTTCTGACATGGACACCTGTGACTAGACTTTTACTTAGATATTCCTTAAGAGGAGGAAGGAGGTTCATACACAGACACATGAATGGGGGTCCTATGAGAGACACGGAGGGAAATTTAGAGAAGAAAATGTGAAAAGCAAAGGTCAGCGTATTAGTTTCCTAAGGCTGCTATAACAAGATACCACAAACTAAGTGGCTTGATACAGCAGAAATGTATTCTCTTACAGAAATGTATTCTCTTATTCTCTTCTACTTTTGGGAAGGTAGAAGTCTGAAATAATGATGTTGGAAGGGCCATGATGTCTCTGAAGGCTTGATGGAAATAGCCTTCCTTCCTTGTTCCTAGCTTCTGGGGGTGTCTGGCAATACGTGATGTTGCTTGGCTTCTAGATGCATCACTGTGGTTTCTGCTGTGGTTGCCTAGAGGTGTTCTCTCTGTATGTGAGTGTTCTCCTTATTAAGGATGCGAGTCAGACACCCTGACCCAGTGTGATTGCATCTATAAGGACTATTCATAAATAAGGTGCCAGAGATTAAGACTTCCAATGTCTTTTTTGAAGAACACAATTCAACTTAAAACAATCACTAACCGAAGTCTTCTATTGGGGTGTCGTGAAGTGGGCAGAACAGTCCACAGGGAGGGAGTAGCTGTGTGGCACAATTATATGAAATGCAAAGTGGGGCAAAATTGTGTGGTAGGAATGATAATGACAATATCAATGAACATTTATCACTGCATGCCAGCCATTTTAGGAACTTTATATATGTCATCTGATGTAATTCTTATAATGATTCTGTGATGTACGCTTTTTTTTGGGTTCCGGAGATTGAATCTGGGGACATTCCATGACTGAGTCATGTCCCCAGCCTTTTCTTTTCACTTTAGTGAGATTTTAGTGAGATGGTCTCACTAAGTTGCTGAGATTGACCTCGAACTTGAGAGCCTCCTGCCTCAGCCTTTTGAGTGGAGGGGATTACAGGCATGCTCCGCCTTGTCTAGCTTGTAGATATTATAGATATTTAAATTAGCCTTGTTTTTCAGACAAAGAAGTTGGAGCACAAAGGGGCAAATGTGGAGTTGAGGAAAAGTCCACTACACTAACTAGAAGGGAGCTTTGGGATGGTAGGAGACCTCATGCAAGGCCAGAGATCAAGTTGCCCACCCTGAGTAACTTGGAATACTAACAAGGCCTTCTTGTCTCTGAATTTTCTTCTCTTCTATATACTCGAGATTGAAATTCCACAATAGAAACTTATTCCTTGAGGCAAAGACTTAGATCTCAGCCAATTTGAAAGGGACGCTGTACATTCAGCCATAAATTGTGCTCAGGGGTGCTCGAAGACTTGGCATGTATTGACTAAATCGTAGCAAACAACAATTCATTGACCATTCCCACCTGCTGAAATGCTCTTGAAATAAGAGTCTCTTGGGTGATTAGAGATAAAGATATTTTATACATAAGGATAAATATGTATGTAATCATAAATCTGGAGACAGTACATCAGCATGATTAAGATCACAGACCTGGGGCCAGACTGCTCAAGTTCAACTTCTAGCTCTGCCCTCTTAGCTTGTGACCTGGGGTGGGTTACCACGACTTCTCTGGGCCTTACCTTTCTCCTCTATAAAACAGAATGATAATAATACTATCTACTTCCTAGACTTGTGAGAATAAATGTTTCCATATGTGCTTTAAAACAGGGTCTGGAACATATGTGTACAGAACATTTGCTTTTATTATTAAATATTTACAATGGATGATATGAAGAATATAATAAATGATGCTTTACCTTTTGTTGGTGGACACAGGAAGAAGATGCTAGAAAACACACACTTGGTAGGGAAATTGAGGGCCATCATTTTATATGTAGGTGCTGCTGGTAGAGATGTCTTCAGTTTTTCTGAAACTTGATGTCATCGTGGTGCCTAAGGGTATTTGCCAATCCTTCAAAATGACAAATTTATTACTCTGCTTTGCTTTCCATTTTTGATCAATAAAATGACTGAATTAAAAAATATTCCTAGGTGTGGAAAAATACACACAACATAAAATACACAATTTTAATTATTTTTAAATGTTTTGTTCAGTAGTGTTAAGTGCATTCACCTATGCAACCAAGCCAGAACTTTCTTCATCTTGTAAAACTGAAATTCTGTGCCCATTAAATTACTTCCCATTCTCTATTCCTGCTAGATTCTGGTAACCCCACAATACTTTCTGTTTTTATGAATTTGTCTATTCTAGATACTGCATGTCAGTGGATTTATACAGTATGTTTTTTTGTTACTGAATTATTTCACTTAGCATACTGAAGGAACACAAGTTCAAGGCTAGCTTGGGCAACTTAGCAAGACTCTATCTAAAATAAAATAAAATAAAATAGGATAGGGATGTAGCTTAGAGTACTTGCCCAACATGTAGGAGGCCCAGTGTTCAATTCCCATTAACACCACCACCAAAACAAAACAAAACAAAAAAAGGTATATATTTTTCTGTGTCATCAGACTACTTTAGGGTTTCCTTTTTCTGGAAAAAAAAAGTAGATTAAGTATGAACATTTCTAGTGTAGGCTTAATTTCTACTGATCATTGGTTAATTACAGGAATAACCTCATGATCTCATAAGGATATGAATCATGTATAAAAAAAGTTAGTCCTGCCTTTCCCAGACAAATTTGCATTAAAAAAACTGATAAGTTGATAAGTTGTGAGAAGAAATATATCCCATTGCTCCTTTCCCACCCTGTAGTGGAGAGCTTGCCATGGCTGTGGGTGTTGAGGAATTTTTCATTACCTCCTGGAATTAAATAATAAGTGGTAGGGCAAGAACATCCTCAGCTAAGTCAAACTGGTGTCCCTATAATGGATAGTGACACAAGTTAAGAGTGTAGAGGAGGGTTTTGGTGTCCTCAGCACCAGAAACTAACCCTGCCCTCTCAGAAATCTCTTCTTCTTTTTTTTTTTTTTTTTCTTGGTACCATGATTTAAGCCAGGGGCACTTAACCACTGAGCCACATCCCCAGCCCTTTAAAAAAAATATTTTATTTAGAGACAGGGTCTCGCTAAGTTTCTTAGGGCTTTTCTAAGTTGCTGAGCTTGGCTTTGAATTTATGATCCTCCTTCCTTAGCCTTCGGAGCTGCTGGGATTATAGGCATGCGCCATGGCACCTGGTCCCAGAAGCATCTTCTAGTGAAGGAAAGGGTCTCATGTCTAAGGTGGATTACAAACCAATCAACTCATTCTGGTGACTGTCTGGTCTCCTATTTCCAATGCTGTTTGCCCTGCAGATGTGAGCTGTGCTGCAGCTGTAGGGAAACAGGTTTCTGCTTCATACTGACATCACACCATGACCTGATGTCCCTTCCTGAAATCCTCAGTGCAAGAGTTTCACCCTAGGCATTGGTTAACACCCCCATGCTCAGCCCTGTCCCCTCACCATCTGTCAGAAGTTAGGCCAGCATCGTGTGTCACATTTAATTTCTGTGTTGCTAAGGTTGTCTTTAAACTAGGAAAATTTTCTCATCTTGTGCTTGTTTTTCTTTTCCTTGATATTTTTGGAGGAGATAGGCCAGTTATTTTGTAGAAGATTGTTGAATTTGCGTTTATCTGATATTTCCTCACGATTATATTCAGGTTAAGCATATTTGGCAGAAATACCTTGGAAGTGACATCTTTCTCTGTGCATTATATCAGGATGTCTCTTTACTAATAATGATTGAAAATTTGTTAGAGCCAGCCTTATTAGTAGTGATGACTTGGTTTAAGTGCTTTCTAGTGCTTTACTTGGTTACAGTAAAGATGACTTTGATAATTTGGGTAAAGTTTCTCCACTGTAAATTTATGGTTCTCTCTATATAATAAATTATATATTTTTGGTAGATGTTTTGAGACCATATAAATGTGCTCTTCTTCTTCAAAATATGACCTACTGTTTTTGCACCATGAATACTTTTATAACTTCATCATTTATCTTCATTTATATTTATTAATTGATCTTCTACTATAAGGAAGAGCTTCCTCCTCCTCTTCCCTTCTCCTCCTCCCCTCCTCCTCAGTTCCCCCTTCTTTATATCCTCCTTCTAATTCTCCTTCTCTCTTGTGACATTTTTAGAATTTTATTTTATTTACAGGTTCTTCTTCCAATATTATCATGATTTAATATAATGCTCAAATTGTCCCAAATTTGGTCAGTGGGAGCCCCTTCAGTCAGTCTCTGTGTTCTTTTGACATGTGTTCATCACTGTCTGAGTACTTCTTTATTTTCTGGTACAACAAAGTATTCAAAATACATCTTTTACTTTCTTGACCTAGTCCCGAAATCAGACTTATCTTTAAGGAGCATTGGTTCTTTTTCGTGAAGAATGGTATTCAGAGTGAGATCTGGGCTCCACACTTGTTTTAGAGTTTAGCCAGGAAATCAGTCAACTTCCAGCAGCCCAATGAGTGAATTCTTTTGCCACTTAGAAGATTCTGACTGTCGCCCTGGCTTTCAAGTGCATATACAAATGTTCTGGAAACCTGTTGGTATTGGGTTCCCCCGACCTTCCCCATCTTCTAACTCCTACCCTCTTTCTTAGGACAGACAGCCCTCCCAAGACAACAGCACCAAGTCTTTGTAAAGCCCCCAAGGCTTCTTGCTGGTGTGGGATTCCGAGACAGCAAGAGTCCCCGTGACAAATAAAGGTGGAATTAATGCAAGAGGGTGAGAAAGAAAACCTCAAGCCATATGACAAGACCCCAAATGGCTGGAAAGTGGCATGAATGGAGAAGAATAGAGAATTGGCTGTTATTAAGAAAGTTTATCTCCATGATTTGAAATCATAGGCTGAAATCAAAATGCAAATGTATTCCATGAAAAACATCAATTACTTTTAAAGGATTGACTAAGTGTCAGGCACTGTGGGCCATGAATACCTTGTGAAATATGAGGATCTCCTGCATCTCCTTGAAGGCAGAGAGAAATGAAGTAGAAAATGATGAAACTGGGATGTGTATCCCAGAAGACTGACTCCTGACTCATGAAACTGACTGCAGGGCTCCGGGATATCAATATTAACATATATTAAATTGCCATACATATTTAGGACTATTTCTTGATTTTCCTCTTCTGTTACATAGGTCTATTTTTTCCCACGAGCTGTCTTATACTTCAAAAATTATTCTAGCTTTATAATGTATTTTTTATTCTTTTAATATTTTTTTAGTTGTCAGTAAACTTTTATTTATTTATTTATATGCAGTGCTGAGAATTGAACCCAGGGCCTCATATGGGCTAGGCAAGTGCCCTACCACTGAGCTACAACCCCAGCCCTATAATGTATTTTCATACCTAGCATTTCCAGTTTTATTTTATTCTTTATTCTTTCCAGATTTTTTGGGATAGTCTTGCCCATTTATTTTTTCACATAAACATTAAAATGGCTTTACCTGCTTTTTTATTCTTAATCATATAAATGTTTTCATTAGGGTTGTTTTAAATTAATTGATAAATTTGGGGAGAAATGACACCTTTATAATTTGTTTCTCCTGTTTCAGAACACGGTTGTCTCCATTTATTTATTGTCTTTTTGCCCCTTATTAACATTTTTTAATAACTTTTTAAAAAATTATTGATAGACCTTTGTTGTATTTATTTATATGCGGTACTGAGAATCGAACCCAATGCTTCACACATGCCAGGCAAATGCACTTCTGCTGAGCCCCAGCCCCAGCCCCCCTTATTAACATTTTAAAGTTTACTTCATGTAGATTATGCACATTTCTTGCTGAGTTCATTTCTAGATATTTTTATGACCCTATTATAAAAATATCTCTTATTTAAATTTATAATATAACTCATAGTTGCTTGTACAGTTAATATATGTTCAATATATTAATTTTATGTAGTTATTTTATTTCTAGTTATACTATGATTGTTCTTAGTTTTAATAATAGTTTTGCGTATTGAAAAAGTTGATTGTTAGATTTTCTTGATAAACTATTAAATCCCTTCAAAAATAACTTCACTTTTCTCATTTTTATGCCTCATTTCTTTTTCTTGTTTTATTATATTGGCTAATATCTACAAAATAATGTTAGATAGTAGTCGATATAATGGACATTGTTTTTTGTTTCGAATCTTACTGAGAATAGGTAGTTTTTTCCCAGTATGATGGGGAATTTTGACTTAAGATAAGTATATTTTATTATACCTTAGAAGTATGCATCTTTTCATATTTTGTTTAGATAAAAAGAAGTTAAAAGAAAATATTGAGGGGGCTGGATTTGTGTTTCAGTGGTAGAGCACTTGCCTAGCATGTGTGAGGCTCTGGATTTGATTCTTAGCACCACATTTAAATAAATGAATAAAATAAAGGTCCATCAGTATTGATAAAATATTAAAAAAGAAGATATTGAAATTTTCAAGTGCCCTTCCAACATTTGTGGAGCTAATTGTACGGATTTTCATTTTTGAACCATTAATATTAATGATTTTTTTCATAATTTTGTAATAATCTCCCAAATATGGGTATTTCCAAAACTTTTGATCCCCAGGGTACATTACTATGTAGAAAGACTGTACTTGTTTTGATCCCACCATAGATATATGAGAGTGCCTAGCAAGCATGGTGTGGGAAAGGTGATCATTGAGGGATGGGCAGATGTTCAACTTTAGCCTGTTTCTGGGGGGAATCTGACCATAAACACCTTGCATCTTTGCAGCATATAGCTATAGCAACAGAACAGCATGAAACCCACCCACATGGAAACATAATGCTGCCCAGCTTATGAAATTCTCTCTTTGGTTGCCAATGGGAAAAAATAGAAATATTATTAAAGGATGCAGAGAAGCAAGAGCCAACTATCATGAGTGCAAGAGTAAATGTACTGGCTCATGCGCTAGGAAATCTTAAGAGAGTGGATCTGACTTTAGATACAGCTGGATCCAAGGGTTAGAAGGCTTATCAAAATGATTCTTCCTTTGTTTTGGCTCTTGGCTACCTTCATTGACTTCACAGTTTTCTTTTCCCCACATCGTGGTCAAAATGACCACCAGCTATTCTAGCTTATGTCATCCTTTACTGTTCCTGAACCAAGAAGACATGTCCTTTCTCGTATAGTATTAAAATAATTCTTGCAAAAATAACTATGGCCCTATTATGCCACAGGTTCTCCTGTTTGCCAATTGCTTTGTGCAGGAAGTGGGGATGTTCTGGCTTTTATTTCTCTGTTTGGTGATGTGTCTGGCTCTGTAGTGGGGAAGCAAGGTAGACCTTGCTGAGGATGACCACTGAGGTAGCGGAGCCAGGAAATTCAAGGAGCTTCCTGGTATTGGATCAAACCCTCACTATGGGGCTTGGTGGAGATAGATGTTTCCTTTTTGAATCATGCATAAAGACCCTATCATACTTTGAAAGTAACTGCACTGACTTGAAACTTTAGATATGTTTATCTTTTCTCAACCAGATCTTGGGAGGCAAGCAGACTGCCTACACACTCTCTTGAACAATTATTTGAAGTCCACTAAATTAAATATACAAACTCTTGGCGACATAGGATTGCCATGAATTTGACTGTTATCTGTAATTTGTCAGGAAATGCTTTGTGATGTTTTCCTCAACAGGGACAAAGAAAATAAATTGAAATTAATCATTTTTAGTTGATTAACTTCATGGCAATGTGCATATACTTTGGAGGTTAAGGATGTTGGGAAAATAAGCATCCGTTGAAGAATAAATTGAATAGAGAGATTTGGAAGAGGAGAACTCACAAATACAAAGTGAGAGATGTTTTGACAGTAATGGGAGTATCAAGGACTGAATTGGCCCTTAAATTGTGTTCATTAAGTGTTGTGTGTTTCTTTGAGGTTTATTAAGACCCTTGAGAGGAGACTAACAAATTTCAACACAGAGAAATAAAAATGCTCATTTAGGACTCTAACATGTTTCCCTTGAGTTTTTTTAAATGTTATTTTTGACACACTTTTTTGGCATTTTGACACACTGTTGTTACAAATCCAGTCACAGCACAGTACTTCCATTAGACAAAAACAACAGCATTTTTGTTTTTTTTTCTCTAAGCGAAAAAGAGTTCGAAGTGAGATTTGAATTGACTTTCAAGAACTCTTTAGTGAAAGAGCTGGGAAGCTACCATGAAGGTGATATTTGTGTGAAGAGAGCAGAGTAGGCCCCTTACCTCCTTCTCCAGGAACCCAATCTCTGTCAGCCGAGTCACCGTGGGGGACAAAATCCCAATAACGACACATCCTTGACCTGTTCTCAGGTGCTTTGGAAAGCAGAAGACCTCACACAGGTGCTGTGCGTGTGCCAGACGTGGGAGGGAGTTTGGCTTTTTGCCAGAGAAGAAAACTTTGAGTGTAGCATCTCAAGGTTGTCGCCCAGACAACTGTCATCTAAATTCTCTGATAAGACTTAGGACAGACCTTGCGGAAATCTGGACAAGGAAGAAGCCATTTCTGTGTTGTTTCAGGGATATGAAAGCTCTGAAGCCAACTATCACCTGTTTTTCTTGTTTTCTTCCGATTTTCCCTCATTTGTAGGTAAAATACAAATGCCCTCTGTATCCACTGGGCATTGATTCCAGGATCTCCCTTGCATACTGAAATCCACAGATGCTTAAGTCTCTTATAGAAAACGCTAGAATATTTGTGTACAACCTAAATACACCCTCTTGTGTCCTTTAGATCATCTCTAGGTTACTAATAATAACGGATACAATGTAATTGCTGTGGAAATAGGTATTATTCTCTCTTTTTCAGGGAATAATGATAAGGAAAAAGGTCTGTACATGTTCAGTACAGACCCGAGTTTTGTTTTTTATTTTGAAGTATTTTCAATCAGTGGTTTGTTGAATCTGTGGATGCAGAACCCATGGAGGGTTGACCGTATAAAGAGGCACCAGAATTTACTAAGAAAGACACATAGGTGTCCACTCCTGGTTAAGTGGAATTGCCAAGGCCTTTCAGCCCGTATCTGTCTTTCACAGAGTTAAACTTGGAAAAAATGTCCTTAACTTTCCTGAGCCTCCATTTCTCCATCTAAATGATAGGAAGGGACACTTACCCGATGGGGCCATTGTCAAGTTTTCTGTATCCACACAATATTCAGAAGGAAGCAGATATTTACTCTATGTTAGTTTTTCCTTTCTCTTTTTCCTGAATTTGGAGGAAAAGACATAAGCATAAGAAATAGGGCCTTCATAGGACACTTGCTGATATAAAAACCCTCTAATTGAAACCTCTTTTATTAAGACAAACTGTGGTTTTGGAAGATAAAAGAAATTGTTTTACACATTCCAATTTACTCACTAAAGGCCTTTGAAATATATACATAAGCCAAGCTGGTTAAAGAAAAAAAATAAGTTAGAATGAATGGATTGTATTAAATGAATAAGAATGTAATAGAGAGATAACATAGCTGGGTCCTCCCGTGGTCAGACCACCTGGCTCAAATCCTGGTTTTGTTTTGCCCTCCTGGTTGAGTTATTCAATCGTCTGTGTCTCATTCTTCTCCTCTATAAATGGGAATGACCACTGGGGAGGGCCAGTGGAAGATTAACTGAACGAAAAAACATAAAACATGTCGACAGGACCTGGCGTGGTGTGGCCACTTAACATTAGCTATTGCTAACAATCCAAAATGCAAATGTGAGCCGCCTTGTTTGTGAGGGAACAAGGACAAGGAACTAGTTTCTAACACAACTCAGGGTATTTTTCCACACAAACCCCGGCTGTCCCAAAAGGTGTTAGGGCATCTGGGAGGTGGCCATTTGAAAGGAATTTAACCAATGGTTACATCCCTGCGTCCCCGTCTCATGCTGTAGATCAGTGCCAGCTCCGTGTGCGAGGCATTACTCATACTGTCTCCTCACACAGCAGTTAACCTTGCTTGTCACTGCTTCCAGTGGGAGATCAAGAGCATTGAAATTACAGAGGTGGCACAATAAATCATGGTCACTTCTTGACATGGCCAGACAAAGCAGCTGGAAAGAGTCTCGCTGCAATGTCAGCTCAAAGTTGAAATGCAAAGTTTTTAACATGTTAATTCTCTCTCTCTCTCTCTCTCTCTCTCTCTCTCTTTATTGTCATCCTGATGTTTTCTGCTTCCCCTGATGACTCAAATGAGTGGACAGAAGATCAACCTTGGCAGCTTGGTGGGTTCAATCACAATGCATGGTTTTCCTCCCTCCCTCCCTTCATCCCTCCCTCCCTTCCTTCCTTGCCCCCCCACCTGCAGTTGTGAACATGAGACTTTGCATCTATGAATCCTCAAGTTTCAGCATCTCACTTTCTGAACACAAACTCTTTGAGAAGGAGGCTGTCCCAAGAATTAACCTTGCGGCCTGAATGAAGCAGGCACTGGTCAATTATGTGCCCTGTGAATGGATGGTAGTTCTGACCTACTGGCTCTCTCATGCCTTAAAAAAGATTTTAAATTATTATGTTTTATTTTAATTATACTTATTAATGAGGTTCAGTGTGATATTTCTCCATATATATATATATATATATATATATATATATATATATTTTAGGTGTAGGTGGACAAAATACCTACCTATATTTATTTATTTTTATGTGGTGCTGAGGATTGAACCCAGTACTTCACACGTGCTAGGCAAGTGCTCTACCAACCAGCCATGACTCCAGCACCTCAGTGTGATAATTCAATAAGCATATAAAAAATGTTCTTTGGGGGCTGGGGTTGTGGCTCAGTGATAGAGCGCTCGCTAGCACGTATGAGGCCCTGGATTCGATCCTCAGCACCACATAAAAATAAATAAACAAAATAAAGGTATTGTGTACAACTAAGAAATAAATATTTAAAAAAAAATGTTCATTGACCAAATCCAACCTCCCTTTACCCACCCTCCCCTTACCCCCTTTTCAACCTCTAGTAATTACTATTCTACCTTCAGGTTGACTTTTCTGGCTGTCTCTTGCTTGCTTTCATTCCTCCTGTTCTTCTGTCAAGCTTTCCTCTCCTAGCCCTTCAAGTGTCTCTCAGATATCCGCTGGTCAAACACTTCCAGGAGCGTCGCCTTCCTGGTTTTAGTTCTCTTCCTATCCCACTTAGACCCCATGGCCCAGGACTTAACCTTGTTTTTGTTTTTTTTTGTGAGGGTATAGAATCTACCCTACCTCATTCAGTAATCAGTCTTGTCTTTTTGTACAGAGCAAATGAATTTTGTGAAAGCCGTACATCTCTTTCTAGAAACATATGCACATATACCAGGCGAACAGTTAGGCACATGATGTTTTTGGACCTTCTGGGGGCATCTTCATGAATCTAAGATAAAGACTGTGCTTTTTTAAAATTTTGGTACCAGGGATTGAACTCAGGGGCACCGGACCACTGAACCACATCCCCAGCCCTATTTTATATTTTATTTAGAGACAGGGTCTCACTGACTTGCTTAGTAGTGCCTCACCATTGCTGAGGCTGGCTTTGAACTCATGATCCTCCTGCCTCAGCCTCCTGAGCAGCTGGGATTTCAGGCATGTGCCACTTGTAATTGCCTGTTTAATTATGAATAGCCACCAGGGGGAATCTTTTCTCCTTGAGGGCAGGGAACAGATTTTTCTCAACTTCCAATCCACTACAATACGGCTTCTCATATTCTTGGGCTACTCTTCAGAAGGACCAAAGTGCCCCAAAGGTTACCCAGAGGTCAAGTCCTGAACATGATCTCATTTTACTTGACTGCCCAGCAGCATTTGTAGTATGTCTCACTCTTTTCTTGGTTTTCATTCTTCAGATTCATTTTCTTGGCTTTCACGACACCCTCCTTTTTCTGCTATCTTCTGGCCTCTTCCGCCCCTTCTTTCCTGGCTTATACCCTTGAATACTCATCTTGCTAAGGGCTCTACTTCTAGTTCCTCTTTCCTCAAACTCCACATCCTCTTTCTGAGGAACTGTATCTCCTATCATGGTTTCTACCACTATGTGTACACTGATGATATCCAAATGGTGTCCCAGCCCTGACCTCCTTACTTTACACCCCCTATCTTTCTCTGTATCTGCCTGTCAGAGGGCTCCAGTTTTCTTGGTGATCTTGTGCTTGGTGTATCCACCAGGGGGAGAAGAGTGACTCTTCACTTCAGACGTGTTCATCCATGGGGTTCCTGTCCACTGGCTTAACACTTCTCACCTCTCTGCTTCCTCTCCACTTTGGAGAGGAGAAACTCCCTCATTGGTGAGCTGCTCTCGGAGAGCATGTGCTCTTGACCTGCACATGGTAAGATCTTGCAACTACCACGGGAGCCTAAGGGAAACCAGTCCTCTCAGAGTGGGGAGGACCAGCCACAGTCTCATTCAGGGGCTCAGTGTGAGCAAGTCTACTTGCCTGAAGGTGGACACTATGTTCTGTAATATCAACCTTGTTTGAAATAATGGGGGCATTTTGATCTCGTATTTGCTTCACTATTTTGCTTTATTTCTTTAGTGATTCAGAACTCCAGGCACATATTTGGCTGGAGAGTAGGAGAAGGGTGGGGAATACTTTCAAGAGCTAATATTATCCTAAACTGAATCCATCATGTTCTCATGCATTTTTCTTCAGAATTTGCCTCTCTGGTTTCTTTCACCTGTCTCAAAGCCAGATCTCTTATTTTCTCTCATTGGTCTTTCTAGAACATAGTTACCTGCAAGAAAAGTTTTCTTAACACCTTTAACCTGTGTTAATGGAGGAACAGAGAGATTTCACACCAGTTTTCCCATTTTGTAAAAGGAGTATAAAGGGACTCATGGTTTTTATTTTATTTTATTTTATTTTACATTTATGGAGGGAAGAAAAGAAAGACTTCTTGGTCATGACTATGATCTTGGATTAACTGAACAAAATAAAATGTCTCTAAATACTGTCAGGTAGCCCAAAGGAAGCAAAAAATAGAGCTCTTACTCTCATGAAGTTTTTTATTTAAATAGGAGGACTGCATGAACCAGAGAGACACACAACCACAAACAATACTAAAATATTAAGATAAATAGGGGAGTTAAGATAAATAGAGGGGTGCTTACTTCTGCAGCACATATACTAAAATTAGAACGATACAGAGATTAGCATGGTTCCTGCACAAGGATGACATACAAATTCGTGAAGTGTTCCATATTTTAATGCTAAGCAAAGGAAGTCAATCCCAAAACTTCATGGGCCAAATGTTTTCTCTAATAAGTTGATGCTAATTTATATTG
>NW_025999990.1:39986018-40007077 GCF_001458135.2 Marmota marmota marmota | reverse complement strand
TTTTTTTGGTATTGGGGCTTGAACTCAGGGATGCTTAACCACTGAGCTACATCTCCAGCCCCCACTCCTTTTATTTATTTATTTAGAGATAGGATCTTGCTGAGTTGCTTAGGGCCTTGCTAAGTTGTTGAGGTTGGCTTTGAACTCCTGCCTCTGTCTCCCGAGCTGCTAGGATCATAGGTGTGCACCACCATGCCTGACTACAGGACTGATTTCAAATGAAAGTGCTGGCATGACTGGATGAGGTAGGGAGGTAGAACACTATCTTCCAGCAGCCACTGACCACTATTATCATCATTCATGGAGATAATATTTTGTTGGAGTAGGTCAGGAACCCGAACTCTTAAGTCCAAATAAATTGCCTTGTACCTCAAGATTTCTTAGTTTGAGCCCTTCCCTTCTTCTGCCCAGTTCTAGATTTACTGATTGACTCATTGTATAAATATGTACCTGTTTTTGTTATTTTTTCCCCCAAACTTTATATATATCCTGACCCCACTCCAGCAGGTATAAACTCAGTCCACAGCAACAAGAATGAGCACATTCAATGTTTTCTTTAAGTAATAATAAATCTGTTAGGCTGGGGTTGTGGCTCAGCGGTAGAGCGTTCTCCTAGTACGTATGAGGCCCTGGGTTTGATCCTCAGCACCACATAAAAGTAAATAAGTAAAATAATGGTATTGTGTCCAACTACAACTAAAATAATAATAATAATAATAATAATAATAATAATAATAATAATAATAAATCTGTTGCTGAACCCCTACTCTACAGGTGGTTTGGAAAGTCAGTGTTACTCCTTACTATGGCTCTCTGAGGACTTCCATCCCTGAATTCCACAAGGGATTTGGGCCCTAAGGTTTGAGCACCCTGTTCTTCTGATCTCAGAAATTCTTAGCAGTCCTGCTTTCAGACCGGGAAGCTCTGTTACTTGGGTGCTTTGTTTTGGACCCAGGAATCTTGGAGGGGGTTGAGAGACACTCTTCTTAGCTCTGTTCTCCGTAGGCATCCTCCAGAGCAACTCCTTCTATGCCTTATCACCTCCCTAGGTGATCCCTGGTACCATTGTGGATCTGGACTGCCCACAGGATTTTCATGCCTCTCCCCTGTATACACTTCTCTGTGTGTATTGTGTCCCCCCAGGTTCACTTGTTGAAGTCCTAACCCCCAACACCTCAGAATGTGACCATATTTGGAGATAAGGCCTTTAAAAAGAAAATTAAGTTAAAATGAGGTCATGGGAAGGGCTCATCCAATATGACTGGTGTCCATAGAAAAAAGATTAAAAAACAAAGAGACCAGACCTGTGCCTGCCCAGAGAGGACCACACAGACATCCAGTGGCAAGTCAAAGGGAGAGGCCTCAGAAGGAACCGATTTTGCCAACACCTCAAGTCTCAGACTCCTGGTCTCTAAAATTGTGAGGAATCAGCTTCTGTTGTTTAAGCCACCCAGTCTGTGCCACATAGTTATGGCAGTCCTTAGAAAATGAATATACTCTGTATCCTTTGTTTTGGTTAAGCTTGGGCTTTTACGAAAGGAAAAAAGGGCCATTGACTTTGAGTAGCTTCTACTGTCTCACATTTCTGTGGCAAGAAATCAGTCAGGACCTTGCTTCTTGGAAGGGAGAGGTAGAGTGGAGGAGGAAGGGAACATGCAGTGAGATCCTAGGCCAGATGGCTTTTCAGTACAATATCTTTCCATAGTTTCTGTTTTCACATTCTCTGCCCTCATGCCTGGCTTTCTCCTTGTGACAGAGAAGGTTCCTTGCCTTATCTACCTTTCCACCGGCAGGTTCCATGTTTGTGGAGTCAACCCACCGTGGATTGAAGATGTAATTAGTCCCACAATGATGGCATCTGTACTGGACATGTATGGACTTCTTTATTTCTTGTCATCATTACCTAAACAATATAACGTAGCAACTCCTCTCATGGCATTATATTGTATTAGGTCCAAGCAATCTAGAGCTGATTTAATGTATATAGGGGGATGTGCCTAGGTTATGTGCACCATTTTACATTCGGGACTTGAGCATCTGTGGAATTTAGTATCTGTGGGGGATACAGGGTCCTGGAACCATGGGTACTTAGAGATGACGTTGTATAATTCTCCATGAACTGACCCATCTTGGAAGGATTGGAAGATTTGAGAGTAATGACATACCAGATGCAAAAATAATTTTCTGACCACACTGTGTCCCAAGAGGTGAGTGGGGTTTTAGAGGACTCATCCTGAGTGTGGTTAGTCAAAGATTATTTCATAGAAACATCCTCAATATTTATTGAGGCTCCAGCTAAGCTGTTAGCCAAGTGAGCCAATTGATTGTCAAGCCCAGTTTCCACATCCATATTAAAAGTCAATTGGAAAAGACAGGATTTCCAAGCAGTTTATAGCCTACTTTATTTCTTCCCTTTTTACCACCCCGTTATCTTGGTAAGTCTATTACTCTGATTGGAAAAAATTGTTGTCTACTGGCATTAAAATGTACAGCCACTGATAAACTGTGACCAGTTCTTGGCTTTTTGCAAGATCTAGGAATATTAAGATGTCATTAAATATTTTATCTCCCTTCCTTCATGCTATAACTTTAATGCTGTGTTCAAAGATCATTACTCAGTAATGCTGGCAATCCTCCTCTCCTTTGAAGACATTCTTTACGAGAGCATGTAATATTCATTATTACTCTCTGTTGCCTGTTTTTGTTCCACAATCTACCCCCTGCCCCCCCCCCCCCAAAAGATTTTTCTAAGGGCAAATTATTTTAGGAAGATGTACATACTACAGAAAGTTTTGAGTAAAAGCAATCCCAGAGTATCCACATTTTTTTTTTTAAGACATCAGTAGGTTGTATGTTAGAACGAAACATGTTTTTACAGCACTGTGGGCCCTGATTAATATGAAGCCTTATTGAGTGCTTGGTACTTTTACACAACTTTCAAAGAGCAGGTTTGTAGGGTGGTTAAGTCTTCCTCTATGTGAAGGGAGAGTTCTGAAGCATGCTGCAGCCAAAGGAGACAAGAAATCATGGAAGGACATTGTAAGTTGCAAGTAAAGAGGAAAAGTGTTTTCAGCCCTATGAATCCCTGGGTGATGTCTCCAAGTTTCCCTTCCCAGCTATTAGTTTTTTTTCCCCCAACAATTATTTTTAAACAATGAACATGATCCATTTCCTACTTGGGAGGGCTTAGGCATTGCCTTGATAAAAGCCAGGAAACTGGAAAAAAAATTAATGCAGATGCTGTTGAGGTCCCTGGCTGATCCAGCCTCCCCAGGAAGCACCACCTTGGGGGATGACTTTCAGGACTTTCATCCCACTGAGCTGCTCTTGAACAGTTGGCTTGCATATCACCACAGACTGTCTTTCTGCCATTGATTTGGCCACTGTGTGGCTTCAAGTCACACTGGGCTCACTTCTTGCAACTCCATAGGGCCCCATGTCTGCATTCTGACCTTACTTGTGGCTTGTGCCCTATCCTTCTTTGCTTTTGCCCTGATTCCTTCAACTATTTTATTCATTTGTGATGTATATATTTTTGTAAGTTGCCTGAAATCCTTTGTGGATTGAGGTGAGGGTAAATATAGGCAAAGAGGGAAAATGAATTATGGAGTTTCCATTGTGGCTGACAGTTATGTGTACAGTTTGGAGGCTTGGGCAGGACAAGGGACTCCTCTTTCCAAAATATTGTGCTTATCAGACACTGGTAGGTATTTTTGGACCTTAAAATTGGAACACATGGGTCTGACACAATAGCAACAGGATACAATATTTGGAATAGGTCTGCTAAATTGAGGATGAATAGTCATAATATTTATAGATTAAATAATACAGAAAGAACAAAGGGGAAGCAAGAGAAACAACATAAATTTCTACAATTTAAAATAGCTTAGGTTCACAGATAAAGTAATTTAAAAGTTAACAACATTAAAGTATTATCTAGTATTTTTTTTTTCAAAAATCGAGACTGAAACATTTCAGATTGGAAGGATTTAATAATGTATAAAAAAATTAAAACCTTCTTAATTGCTTCCTTTTGGATGCCAATAACCAGTGCATTTTGACACATATTCTGTATCTACCTTTCCAACTATCAGATCTGAAATCTGAAGCTCTGATTCTCCTTTTAAGAGCAGATGGCTCCGTGATATAAGCAATACCCCCTGGATGCCATCAGTGGGGGTTTAGTTTGTAACAAGGACAAAAAGGTGGGCTTGGCTTGCTGTTGGTGACTTTGCATTGCATTTCTGTTCTCATTCTGAATTTTTCTGAAGCACAAATGTTTTGCCACCCACCCCTGCATAGAGCTTAGTAGGAGTACAGAAGACACTTGCACTACCTCCCATTGTACCCAGAGACTCTGTTCTGTTTGGTGAGATTGTGTTCCAGGGTTTTGTCTTGGGCTTCTCCTGAGATTTCTGGAAGTTAATGAAGTAAATCAAAAATCGTTGAGCAAATGATTTCAGTCTCTGGAGGTAGAAAATGCTATGGGGCATGATGCCCATACAGGAAATGAGGATCTCATATCCCAGCAACAGAAATATTCACTCAACTTCTGAGCAAAAGTAGGTGTGATCAGTCTAATTCTGAAATGGAAAAGGCTGTGTGCACACTATTGAAATGTAGTTCCCTAGCTCAGGTAACATTAGCACAGCTTATTGGCAATATAAATATTTGAGTAAAACCATTGATATTGGTCACAATCTGCCCCTTTCCCTAAGTCTCTTGGGATATGCATGCATGACATGCAAACTAAAATACACTTAATCTAATCACCTCTGGAGATGGAGAGGCGTGTGCTCATATAAATGTCAAGTTGGGACATAATTTAGCAGAATTCTGGAGTTTATCACCATTGCCAGACTCCCTCTTTATTCCATCTGGTGAAACAAATGTGTCTCTCTGATTCTAATCCAGGTAAAAGAAGGACACTTGAATCCATGAGTTTCTTGTTTGGATATTATCATTATGCAACCAGCTCTGATTTAAGGAGTCGGTGAGGTCCACTGTGTGCATGTGGGAACAACAGAAAGGTACAAAGCCAATTATTTAGGCCCAGCCATAATGTATTAGCTGGTGGTTGTCTCCTTGACAACATTACCAGATGTATTAAAGGTTGGGAGCAGAGGTTAATTAAAAAACAAAATCAAAAAAGTACTTAAATATTAGAAGTGAAAACTCTCTTTGTGTACACCTGGCCCCAATCATTATTCTCAGTGCATTTGAGATACTTAGATTAAGGTTCTCTTGTCCAGAAACACACTGACCCCTGGCAAAGAAAATAGCTGCTTGACTATATCTCAGGAAAATCAGAACACAATTAATTCTTCTTACTGGCCTTGGGGAGTGTATCTGGCAGGAGACTAGGGCATCTTTCTCAAGTGGGGCAACTTCAGCAATGTCTGGAGATATTTTTGGTTGTCACACTAGGAGGCATGGTACTGTTCTATTTGGTAGTAGAGGCCAATGATGTTGTTAAATGTCCTACAGTGCCCAGGACAGCTTCCTCACAATCAACACTTATCTGGCTCAAAATGTCAATAGTGTCAAGGTTGAAAAGACTTGGTCTGGTGGATTGCGTATATTCCTTTTCCTTCATATAGCATTTACTGAATTAAATGAATGAGGAAGGGAGGGAGAGAGAGAGAGGGAGAGAGCAAGGGAAAGAGATGTTTCATTTTTCTAAATAAGTGCAAGTTATATGATAATTGGGATATTATCATTCTAGATGCACTGCAGAGACAAATTTTGAGCTGCGTACCCTATTACGTCACTAAACAGCTAAGAGAAAACATTAACCTGAAATTGCACAACACACACATTTTCCTATTGGCATGAAAGAAATAAAAGATAGAGGCCCTGTTTCCAAAATTAAATACACATACTCAAATTTCAATGTGCAGCATCTTTAATCCTGTAGCCCTTAAATACATTTTTAGGCACAGTTACTGTTATGGTTTGGATGTGAGGTGTCCCCCAAAAGCTCACGTGTGAGACAATATAAGAAGGTTTGGGGGAGAAATGGTTGAGTTATAGCTTCAGCCTAATTCCATTAGGGATCAACTGAGTGGAAACTGGAGGCAGGTAGGATGTGGCTAGAGGAAGTGGTTCATTGGGAGTGTGGCTAAGAGGTATATATTTTGTATCTGGAGAGTGGAGTCTCTCTCTCTCTCTCTCTCTCTCTCTCTCTCCTCTCTGATAATCATGTGAGCTTCTTCTGTCTACCACATTCTTCCACCATGCTGTTCAGCCTCATCTTGAGCCCAAGGAATGAAGCCTGTTGACTGTGGATGGAGTCCTCTGAAACTGTGAGCCCCAGAATAAACCTTTCCTCCTTTCTGGTTGGGTTCTTTTAGTCACAACAGCAAAAACAACTAGCTAAAACAGTTACAAACATCCCTTCCTATCACATAGATATTCCTAAGAACATATTTCAACTTTCTCTAGATGTAGAACCAGAAGAGAACATTTTTATTTCTCCTGGTGCGTGGGATGGAATCCAGGGCCTCATCCATGCTAGGCAAGCACTCTACCAGTGAGCCACACCCCTACTCTCAGAAAGGAACATTTTTAATGTGATGAGATATTGCACAAAGCAGTTGATGCCTTATAAATGGATCATTTCATGAAGTAGTGCTACAAGTATTTTTACTCATTACACCAAGTTTCAGTTGACTATTCTCCACTCTTCTTTGTCTCTGATGAAGCATGACATTTCTTCTTTAGCTTCTACTGTGGTAGAAACTGCTACTGCACCAACAGTTTCTACGGAGCAGGGCAAGGACAACCATCAGTGCCTTCCAGTCATAGTTACAGAGAAATTAGTCCCCTTCAGACATAATCAGCTTGCATAGCTGACTTCCAAAGTGGAATAGCTTTTGTCTTTTTCATTATTTAGATCCTGCATTTCAGTTATTAGAATTGTTCCTATTTGGCAGTGACTGCTGGGTAGTATAAACTAGATAGACATTTCCCCACATCCCCAGGACTCTAGAACTGGCTTATTTTAGTTCTCAAGGCTAAAGTTAGTGTAAAATTTCTGAAATGACCTCAGAATATTCCTTAACATCTTAGATGGAGAACAGTTTACCTACATTTGCTTTATCTTACTGTATAATAGAGCTATGATTCCCAGGAGATTTAGGTAGGCAACCAAGCAACCAGGTAAGCAACTCAAGGGCATCTCATAAGGCAGCAAAGCACAGTAATTAAAAGTACTAGTTTTATAATAAAAAATTAATAAAAAGATGAGGAAAAGGAAGTCTAGTAGAGTAGTGGTAGGAGAACAGGCACCTGGAAGGGAGGATGGGTGGAAAAGGGGGAGGATCATGAGCTGAAATTGAATTTCATGAATGTATGATTTTGTCAGGATGAACCCAACTACTACATATAACTATAATGGTCCAATAAAAACAAAACAAAATAAAACAAGGTACTGGTTTTAGAATTGTGGTCCCAATACATGATTAATTGTGTGGATGCTGAGCAAGTTAGTTTATCTGAGTCTAACTTTTTGTAATGTACTAGAGGTCGTAATACTGCATACATGATCATGGGAATTAGTAAGG
Source organism: Marmota marmota marmota (assembly GCF_001458135.2). NCBI lineage: Eukaryota > Metazoa > Chordata > Mammalia > Rodentia > Sciuridae > Marmota > Marmota marmota. Next base: position 39,999,512 of record NW_025999990.1, on the reverse strand, counting down.
GCTCAATAAATAGTGGCCCTTGAGAAAATGAGATGTGCCATTCATTGTTCATTGGAGACCTCTCCACGACTTTCCTTCTTAACATTGATGAAAGATCTTGGTAAGCAGCGAGATCTGGGTACTAAGTTGTTCATAGCCTGATCCTCCTTTCCCCATATCCATTGAGGATTGGGCCAACTTATTCCACCAATCTCTGTGATCTGCACATTCTTATGGCTGCTGTCTCTCCAAGTACCAAAGTTGAACTTCCTTCACCCCCCTACTTACTCAGGACTTAAACCAACCACTCCTCTGCCCAACTCTCTGGGTCCTTTGCATCCTCTGCGCATACCAGGGCAATCCCCAGGCTGATCATCTTTCTCACTGTGGTCAGGCAGTGAGCCTTGTTTCTTTCTGGAATCATAAAGAATCTGGTGATCATGAAAGGTCTGGAAGACACTGAACTCTCCCTTGCATTTTATTCTGCATCCCTAAGACCGGTTCTCTCCAATGTCTCATCTTCTGTGGGTAACTAGTCTGGGTTAGCCCATATGCCTGATTGGGCTAACCAGTGTCACCTTATACTGTCATGAAGCCCTCAGCTTTTGTAGGTGAGTGTCCTGTTGCCTTCATCACAAGGTGGAGATAATACTGTGACATTTGACAGATTATGATCATTTGGGACAGGAATAATAATTTTTCCTCAGGGTCAACCACATAGAAGGTATTTAATATATGTTTGTTGAATGATTAAGGATATATGGGAAATATAGACAAATGAATCCTTTATTTGTTTTTCTAGCTGTTTGTGATGTTGAGTGTTCATTGGGGGAGGTTTGGGTTAGGTAGGGTGTGAGGCGTGGCAGGCAAGGGTATATAGTGGTCAGAACGATAGACCTGTGGGTTCTACAAGACAGGTAGAGTCTATAAGCCAGGCAATGGGAAATCCCTGAAGAGGTTTTAGCTAAGGAAGGATATCCAGTTAAAAATTATTGCTACGTCTAATTATTTTAAAAGTTGCCTTGGAATCCTAAAAAAATAATCTCAGGGAATGTTAATTTAAATTTGACTTTCATTTTATACAGCTGTATTTCTGTACGATGCCTTTTTGTTATGCAATGACCGAAATGAATCAAATAACAAGAGTATGGCATCCATAACTACAGACACAGAGAGACCCTTTCTTTTGTCTCAGATTATACCTCTCCCTCTTCTCTGATATTTGGGCTTTGGGACCTTGAAAAGAATTACTTGTGAGAACCAAGGGCCAGCTCCATTCTAGGATGTTGAGCTCACTGCTGGGAAGTTGAGAGGATTATGCAACGCATCAGAGGCAAATGACACTTTGCTAACAGGAGCCCCCATAGGGCAGGAAGATTGTATTGTACTCCTGATCAATCATTTCAGCGATTCTTGATTCTTGCGACTCTTTATTCTAATCTAGACTGGAGCCAATCTACACAGAAGATGTAGAAAAATCATTAAATGAATTCACACTCTCACCCTTCCATTTGCTATTGGCTGCAACATTGACACGATCATATTTCATGGAGGGAAGAGAGTATAATAATTGTACTAACCATTTTTATATTTGCATCCTTTTGAAACAATTTCCTAGTAATGGCCAAGAATTCTTAATACAAATGTATTACCGTTAGAAGACTTTTTGCTGTTTTGTGTCAATTACAGTGTTAAGAAGAGATTGACTTGGATTTCTCTGTATTTTTCATGTGATTAGAATCTCAGACATTTTACTTTTTGCCAAGAATATCACGTTTTATTGCATTTTTGCGAGGTTATAGGATGATGATTTGGAAATAATCGTTTCTGGCCATTTTTTACAGGCTATGTAAAAATGTCATTTGATGCTGTTTAAGGAGTCTTTTTTACCATTTTTCCCCAAGGTGGATCCAGAGGACACTGATATGATATTTGAACAATACCTTTAAGTATTTTGCTTTGTTTGCTAGCCCTGTAGCAATATAATCAACATAGTATGCGGCGGAATCCTCTAAACAAAGATATTTTTCCTATGTAACCAACTCCTAAAATAACAGAAAAATATTTATATGGAATCTAATATTATTGCTATGAATATTTTACTTATGATGAGATAAATGGTCTCAGTTACAGCATAAGCAAAACCATTTAGAGCACATTAGGGCCAAAGCCTCTTTATATTTGCCTGTGACAAGTGGGTTGTCATGCCCCAAGGGAATGAAGGGAATATTTTGACTTAGGAGCCTTGGGACTGCCACTTGTCACAGCTCCTGTGCCACTCTTCCTGGGCTGTCAGTTCGTGTGGGTCAGCCATGAATGCAACAAGCACATGGCAAATTAGATATTTTCATGTGTCCATTCTACACAAAGAAGGGATTTATGTTGATTCAGTCCCTAACACAGCTTCACCCGTGTGACTTCCTTTAGTGTCCCAGCCTGGTTTACTCTGAGGCTTCCAGAGCATCTGTGAGCTTTATCTTGCTGGTCTCCAGTGTAACCTTGAGGTGCAACCTCTGGATCAAAACTGGGCTGGGGGCTGAGGGCTGGGGGCTGGGGCTGGGGCTCAGTGGTAGAGTGCTTGCCTGCATGCTTAAGCTCCCTGCTCGGTTTGATCCTCAGCACTGCAAAAATACAAAACAACAACAAATAATAACAATGACTGATCTGGGAAGACCCACAAAATTCTTTACTGGCAGATCCTTGGGGATATAATAGCTAGAAAATCCCAGTGCATCCATTTATTCATAGAGTCAAAAAGAACCTGAACCTTGCTGTGAGCTGGATATTGTGCTTCTTGCTGGGGATCAAAGCACAAATAGACTGAGGCCCTTACCCTCTGTGCAGTTCTCTGCCTGGGCAGGAGTTGGTTCCTTCTTTCAGCTTTCCTTTCTTTGTTCTTGATTTGACTTATGGAACACCTTCTCTCCCGTTTTCCTCTGGTACATGTTTATGACTGTCCTCACCCATTGTGTGTCCCGTGGTAACTCATTGCTGGCTCCGATTTGGCAGGTAGTTTATTACCTGCTCCATTTTATAGATGAGGCGGTACAGAAGTCTTTTTTTTTCTATGCTTGAAGGAAGCCTGTTTGCAGACATGAAAGCTGCAAGTCGAGAGACAGAGGAAAATGTTCTTCTGCATCCAAAGACCTGACATCCAGGCCTTTCTTGAAGTTCAGAAGAGCCCCAAATTGAGTTGCTGAAAAAAATAATTTTTGGAGTATAATTATTTCTAGGTTGAGGGAAAATGACAAACCTCATCCTGGTGTAATGTAACTGACCACTGGATGTCACTATTGCTCCATAGAAATACCTTGGACACCTACGTTAGGCTCTCTAGGACTTGGAGTATTTGTAGGTCTGTCTCTGCATTTTTAACACTTTTGCTTTTGTCCAATTTGCATTTGCAGAGCTTCTGCAAAATAAGGGTGGATTATAAATAAGCAACTCAATAAAGAAAAACAAGTTGTCTTACCAAGAAGTAACCTGGCTGATGGACTGATTTAGGTGTTGGGTGTGCTTGCAAATCATCCTCAGAATAACCTGAATGAAAGCCATCATTTCCCCCTTTGTCTGGATACCTAGAGTGTTAAGAGTGTGCATCACACAAAGACTTAGAGCACTCAGGGCACTGGAGAGTCACATATTAGAGGTCACCTCTTTCAACATTCTGCCAAATGCATGACTCCCCCTGCCCCCTCCCTGCCATAGGACCTGGGCAAATGGCCACCACCTCTGTTTGAAGGTCCCCAGAAAACAGGCTTACAGATTTCCAGGCAGCCCAGTTCACTGCTGGGCTGGGGAGGGGGCAGAGAGGTATTTCTTCAGTTCACACACTTGCTGTTCTCTCATAGCTGCTATATGATGTGACACAGCCATTTGCAAAGGATGCTCTGGGAGTTGGGACAAAGAGGCTTGGCCCTGTCTAGGGAGTACAGGAAGGAATGACCCTGGAAAGGGTCAGTTTCCAGAGCAGGATAAGTGGGGCCCTTTGTCCTCCCTCGGATCTTATAATGCACCAGATGATGACTCTGCTATAGGCAGATACTGTGCTGTTCCTGCAATGCTCCTGGTAAGCAAAGAAGGAATTTGCCAAATTCAGCAGCAGTTACATTTAATTAATAGAGTTCTCTTTCCCTAGAGCTGAGTGTAAGGTGGAATCTCATAATCAAATCTGGGTTCTGCACTGGCTTCTGGTGTCTAACTGCAGGACCACAGCTACAGAAAGGCTTTGCATTTTATAGCTGTGAGGAAGACTGACCTGTTTCTGCTCATTCCACTTCCATTTCTTCTGTGTAGACTGGGGCTTACCCCCTGGTGGGAGCATCTCTGCGGCTCTACTCCTTCCCTCTCTTAGAAGCCCAAACTGGAGAGCTGAGGGCCCCATCTGGAGTTACTGAAGACAGAAGAGGTAAAGAACCCTGCATTTTTACAAGGCCCAAGGCCCTGAGAGGCAAGATGCTTTTTATCCATTACTAATGGGCACTTAGTTTTTCCTCTGGCTCATTTCTGGTATAGACTTTTCGTGAAATGCCTAAGATCAGATGTTAACTCTGGAATCCAACAGATAGAACTTAACTCTTGGCTGGGCCTCTTTCTAGCTGTGTAACCTCAGGCAAATCACCTAGCTCCTTTAAACTTCAGTTTTCTCTTTTGTAGAATGAAGACAATTAGAACCACAATGTCAACCCTTTGGGGTTGTGCTGAGGATTAATTGAGAATGCATTTAAGGTGTATAGCACAGTGCCTGTATATTATAATGCTCCAAAGAAACAAAATGCTAGCTGCTGTTATGGAGTTGGATAAGTTGCCTCAAGAGCAGACAGAAGAAATTCATTGTGACTATAAACATCAGAGAGGCCCAGAAGTACAAATAATAAAATCATAGCATTTACTCATGTAATAAACATTTTTGAAAGATTTTTTTATGTTGGGTATTATACATGGAGGAAGACCTAGTGTGTTTCAGAGAGCTGGTAGATGAGTGGCAGATGTATACCAATGTTATAATACACATGGTAGATACAACAGCAGAAATATGGTCATAGGTTTTTGTGTTAGTTAGTTTTCCATTATTGTGACAAAATACCTAAGATAATCAACTGAAAAAGAGGAAAGATTTTATTTTGACTCACAGTTTTGGAGGTTTCAGGCTATGGCCAGTTAGTCTGTTACTTTTGGGCCTCTGGAGAAGGAGCACATCATGGTGGGGAGCATATGGCAGAGGAAGTTGTCTACCTCATGTGGTCAGGAAGTGGAAAAATAGAGGAAGGGAAGAGACCAAGTGTTCCACAGTCCCCTCTAAGGGCATTCCCTTAATGACTTAAACCTCTGACTAGGACCCACCTTGTGAGGTTTGTGAACCTCCCACTAGTATCCACTTTCCTATAGTGCCAAGCTGAGGACCAAGCCTTTAACACATGGGTGTTTAGGGAACATTCCAGATTGAAATGATAACAGTTAATACAAAGTATAGAAACTCGAATCTCCATGTATGCAAGTTTAGTGTAAAGATACTGCCACAGTCTGGCTGCAGCAAAATAACCGGGGGGTGACGAACAACTTGTGTACATCGATACAGCAGGAGTGGGAGCCGTTTATTGTAGGACCGGAGGGGTATATATACATTCCACACAGCTTATCTTAATTAACATAAACTAGATACAGCAGTCAACCAATAAGGAATCTCCAGACTTAATGGCTCGCTGGCGTTACTTCACAAACCACTCCCTCTGGCAAAATGCCAGGCACCATCTTGACTTGTTTACAGACCTTAACATTTCCCCCTTTTGTTTAATTTAAATAACGACCATGGTGGTTTTTACACAAACACCATAAATAATCTGCTACAAGCAGAAGGGGAGGATACAAAATGCCACGACACCAAGCCAATTGATGGCTCCAAGTAAGAAGCCTTTGGAAAAATTATACCAGCAATGACACCATTAGCAAAGATACTGAGTTACAATTTGTTGTAGATTACAGTTTGTTGTCTCAGTCCAGGTAAAGCAGTGTCTCAATCTATTAACTCACAGTCCAGGTAAGTTCTGCAGGCAGCTAGCTTAAATCACAGTCCAGGTAAGTTCTGCAGGCAGCTAGCTTAAATCACAGTCCAGGTAAGTTCTGCAGGCAGCTAGCTTGATCCGAAGTCTCATTCGGTTCTCAGCAACACTGGAAATTCTTCCACCCTCGTCCTCACTGGCACTGGGACGAAGGCAGGAACTCTGGCAATGATGTTAAAGAAAATCCTGTAGTATTCCAGCAGGCGCTAAGAAAACAACCTTCTGAACAATTTAGTACATTATCTCAAGGTTTTTTTACATTTGAAATAGGCCTTAATAGTGCTCATTACTCATTAGCTTCCAGGTGTGGGAGAACCATTGTAGTTATTGACTTTGGAAATGACCAAACTTTAGGGGCGCCATGTGCTTCCTCCGCTCGGCTGCAGCGACCTCGGGCAGCCCCAGACGGGGAGTGTCTGGGACTCAAACTGCCACCGGGCACAGGGAGCAAGAGCCTGTGAGACCGTGCCTCCGGGTCAGGTCTGGGTTTGGGCTCTTGGCAGTGGCATCCCGCTCCCTGGGCGGGGAAGAGCCTGCTGCCGCCGCTTGGAAAGTCCTTGCTGCGCCGTGACCGGCTCGCACACTCGGCAGCCTCTGCGCAGCTTCATGCATCCTTCGGTAATGAAAAGTATTCAGTAATAGCCTTTTGCTGCAACTTTTTTCCTGATAATCCTTATTCTTCTGAACTTTCTTTTTCTTTCTGACTAGAGTTCCTGAGCTTTTATCAACACATGCCCTAATTATTGTTGGTTCCATTGGGGTGCCTGTTTCCCTTATCAGTTTACTTCTCACCCCTTCCATATTTTCATCACAAAGACAATACAATCCACTGAGACAAAGCAAGACACAAACATACTGCATCAATCCTCTCCATTTTCTCGAAATGGCCATTTTTCCTCTCGCCAGGCGCCATCTTGACTTGTTTACAGACCTTAACAGATACACCTAATTATTTAAAAGTTTTTGTTAGATTCTGTTATTTCAAACTCTGGGATTATGGCACAGTGACGATTGCAAAAACATGATGGCATCTACCAATCCATTCTGGGTTGTATTATATAACAATGTACCTGAAAGGCATTGAGAACAAGTGGGACTTTTCTATTCCTGCACCATACAAATGTTTATGTTCAGAACAATAAAATTAAGATCACCAGAAAGATACCACAAGCACATTCATATTTCCAGTTGACAATACCTTTCTCATCTGAATGTACTTCCTGTCATTCTTGCTGGGCTTTTACATAAATCACTTCAATGTTTAAACCAGTTTAAGCTTTATATGAGTACATACTGTGTAGATTTAAAAAAATATGCAGAATCAATTTCCTTCTACTCAACTAATTATTGTAGTGGTGCTATTTAGATTGCACACTGGCAACATTGCCCCTCAGGCTACATCCTTCCTGACAAATGTTGAATGTTGAGCTATAATTTTATCTACCCCATCTAAAATGTTAATTGCAGGCAAGAATTTAGAATTTATTTACCAGCAGCATATTTTTACAACTATTCATTTAACCAGCATTATCGAGTACCTAGAATGTATACAATACATAGGACATGAAATCACAAATGGAATTCCACTTTTTTTTCACTTCGCAAAGGTCAATATCATGTTGTTTTGGTTCCCCTGTTTGCTTAAGCTGATGTGCAAGACCATCTTCAGTGGGAGTTTCTTAGGAGAGTTGTAGAAACTATGTTTTGCAACAATAACAGAAACCATTGAAATGACCCCTGTTTAGATTATTAGTACCAGAGGATCCTAGCAGAAAAATTATAGTGGGAAAAATTTTCAAACTCCCAACTAACATATATAATGAAGAAAGAATAATGACTTAGCTGCAGTCCATGTGGCTTTTTGAGGAGGGTGGATTTGGTTTTGTGAAAATCCTTTTCATGAGCACAGAGAGGTGTCTGATACACAAAGGCAGGTCAATGGCTGGATATGGGCAGTGATTGAGGAGAGGGAGCAGAATTTCTCTGCATGGTGAGGCTTCCAAAATCAATGTGGATGGAGGAAGCAGAGCAGAATGGTTGAGATGGGGGAGAGAGGAGAGAAAATGGGGAGATGGAGTCTAGTTTCTATAAGTATTAAAAAGAAAGATAAAGTGTCCAAGTAAGATATCTTTAAGAAGTAATGTATCTATCTTCAACTGTTCAAACTTAAGGGAAGTGTTTTCTAGTTTGACCTATAACATACACACACACACACACACACACACACACAGAGTTATGCACATCTGGAATGGCCACTTTCTGAAAGTACATATTCTTATTTTCCCAGCACCTGTGATGACAAATAGAAGGCAGATCTTCTAGAACCAGGTGGTCTATGCAGTTCACTATGGTGGACAGTGGATGGTGGCCCAATGGGCAGAATGGAAATACCTCTTCCCAATGATTTATTTATTTTTTTGAGAGGTACAACTATTCTGCCAACTTCTAAAGGCACCAGATTTACTGAATAAGGAATTTTGGACTCTTCTTTTCTCTTTCTGTCTCTGTATCCGGGAAAGGGGTTGCAGAGAGAAAAAACAAAAAACAAAACAAAACAAAACAATGAGAGTTGACAAGTTATACGAGGGTCAAGTAGTTGAAAATTTTGCTCCTTGTTTCTTTTTCTTTCTTTTTTTAAAAAATTCCTCTGTTAAAATTAATGTCATAATAGTTATTTTGTATGCTATTTGACATTATTTTATTCTTGTTTCACATTTAACACAGGGAATTATTTGAACGGGATCTGAAAATCTCTTTAAAAACTTGACTTCCATTGTTTGAATAGCCACTGGAGGATGCGGATACACTGTTTGGATATAACCCTGTGTATTTGCCAAAATGTTCTTCTTTTAAAATCACATACACAAGCAGGACATTCTAAGTAGGATTGTCATTTTAAATGCCTTTTGTATGACACTTCCCCACAGACTACATAGTCTCTGATGCATTATTTACTGTGGTAGGTGAATATATATGGGATTTGTCCTCTGGATAGCAGTACCTCCTAGAGAAAGCAGTGAAGTTCTTGAAAGGGGAATTATTATTTTGGTTACCAATTTGAACTGTTTAAGCATAAGACATAAATCAGAAAAATATACATTTACCATATATAAGAATAGCATATATTTATGTCATAAATATAATAAATCTATTTGTATAAATTTATGAATGTTATGAATATTTCATATTCATATATCTGATAAATATATGACTAATATGCATATTATATATACATAAATCTTAGAAATTCCAACAAGATGTATATGCACACACACACATCCCCATGCATATGTGTGTGTGTGTGTGTGTGTGTGTGTGTCTGAGCTGATAACTCCTCTAGAACAGTATGGAAGGGTCCAGTATTTATTCTATAACCTGAGGTAAGGAAAGCTGGCACTTGGGTAAAATCCTGTAGGGTACAACGTGGTCCTGCAACTTCCTCATCTCCCTTTTCTGAACCTTTGGAGTGCTCCACATATAATGTCTCAGTAAGAATCTCAGTAAGAAAAGGATTTAATCCAGGGAATTTTTAACCTCATGGACCCTAACCCTGACATGTGAAAGAGGATCTGGTGGTTTTGTATGTAGCTTCTAGACCTGGGCTTAATTCCACCTGCACCTCTTTTCCCTGCCTGCGTGCTGACTGCCTAGGGGCATGGTGACCTTGGAAATGCTGAGGTGGCAGGGCCATAGATGAGAAAGAGTTTGGGTTTTTAAATCACCACTTAGAGTAGAGCCTCTTGCTGAGCCAGGAGCACCCACTTTGGTGCTACACAAACAAGAAATAAACATCCATTGTGTTTGTGCCAACATACATGTTGGATGCTTTTCTTAAAGTTATCCTCTTACTGTGAAGTTCATAACTTTTATTAGATAACTGAAGGGCCCATAACTAGGGAAGGTAGGAAATGCTTGAATCATATTATAGAAGTATTGAAATTGTAGCATGTTATTCCTGGGAGAAACCTTGAGATTTTTTTTTTAATATATTTTTTTAGTTGTAGATGGACACAGTATCTTTATTTTTATTTATTTATTTTTATATGATGCTGAGGATCGAACCCAGAGCCTCCTGCATTTGAGGCGAGTACTCTACCACTGAGCTACAACCCTAGCCCAAACCTTGAGANGTTTACATTTTCCTCTCAAATTAAGTTTTTTTTAAACCACTGTATATCATTTTATATTTTATTCTTCTTTATGACCTTCATCTTATTCTCTTGTTTTAAAAAATTTGTGTTGAGTCCCTCAGACCCCTTTAGATGCATTTTGGGGGCATTTTCTACATTTTTATTATAAAACAAATGCATGCTTATTATATAGATAATTTCAAATAATGCAAAGTACATAAAGTTATGAGGGGCCTCTTATGCATCCAGATTTTTCTATGCATCATATGTGTGTGTATTTACATATGTATCTAGTAAATGCACATTTTCAATTTTTTGAAACAAATAAAGGTCATTTTGAAGCCCTGATAAGATTATATTAAGTTGTATGTCTATTCAGATTCATATGGGTATAGTGACTTATAGAACATGATTTTACTTATAACTTCTGTGTTATATTGGCTTATGTCTTTGTGAATTATGTTGGAAACAATGTTTCTTTTTGTTCTTACCATTATTACTTTAATATTTTGTTCATTCAAAGATTTTTTTCCCTTTTTCAGTCTTTTTTTGTGACTAACTTTAATTTTTCCATTTCTCATTTATTTCCCTGTCTATTGGTTTGGATGTGATGGGACAAAGAACATACTACCCCCAAATATGGCATATTGGCACTTGAGAAAACAGCACAAGTAGGAAGATCTCTCTGATGTTCTGAAGCAGACAATAAAATAATTCTCCAATCTCTCTGAAGACAAGGTCATAAGACTCTCATTTCTGGGGGTCCTCCTTATACCTGGAGAAGAAGAGTTAAGACAGAGATGCCAAGAAGAATCTGAGCAAACCAGTACTGGAAAATTCCTGTCCATTTACTGCCATTCCCTTCAGATCCCCTTTTGTCTAATTGTACTTCTATCTGAATGTCCACTTTTCATTAAATCTAAGCATAAAAGTATACATTTACCCTGTTTCTTAGTGTCTTCATTTCATGCAAATTTCATATTAAGTACATTTGTTATGTTTTTCTCTTGCTAATCTGTCTTCTTGTTATAGGGATCTCAGTCATGAGCCTTGCAAAAGGTGAGGATAATATATTACTTTTTGTTTCTTACAGAAGGTTTCATATTCTTCTGACTTAGCTGCTATTGTTGTTATTATTATTTTTTAGTTCCAGCTTGATTGCTTTTCAGTACCACAAATTAGATATTTTTGTTTGTTTGTTTTAGGCAGTTAATGATTTTTTTTCTCTCTCATCTTTCCTTCTTCTTGCATCCCAGATTCTACTGTGGGGTAATGCTTATTTTTCCTGAAGGATATGTTCTTGAATTTCATTCTGTGAAAGCCAGTTGATAGGAAATTTGCCCTTATTCTTGATAGTCTTTAAAGTTCTAGGTTGAACGTTATTTTTTTCCCAGTTTGTTGTAGTTATTATTCGACTGCTTTCTGTGCTTGCCATTAATTCAATTGTAAGTAAATATATATTTTTTTAATTTTAAAAACTTGGCATTGTTTTTTTTTAAATATTCTCTATGATATGATTAGTGAGTTTTATTTATTTTTTAATCATTCTTGAGATTCCTGGGCTTCCCAAATCTGCAGATGGTAGATATTTTCCAGTTCTGGATGCTTGCATCTCCCTCACTTGCTAGAGTCTGTAAACAAGTCAGGATGGCGCCTGGCAAGTCTGGATGGCGCCTGGCAAGTCTGGATGGCGCCTGGCAAAATGCCAGAGGGAGTGGTTTGTGAAGTAACGCCAGTGAGCTATTAAGTGTGGAGATTTCTTATTGGTTGACTGATGTATCTAGTTTATGCTAATTAAGATAAGCTGTGTGGAATGTATAAATACCGCTCCTGTCCTACAATAAAGGGCTCCCACTCCTGCTGTGCCCCCCCCCACGGCACTCACTTCCTCTTATTTTTCTGAAACTAGTTAGGTTTCATGTCTCTTAACTTCTTGTATTTGCCTTGTTGTTGCCTCTTTCAGGGCTGTATTCTTTCTTTAGCTCTGTTTAAGCAGAACATTCACCCACCCATTGCTTGCTTCCATTTTAATTTGACGTTTGGAAATTGTATTAGAAAATTTTCAGAAATCTTTGTTAATATCTCAACCCTCATAATTTTGAAAACATTAGAAGAATTTTTTAAACATGTAATTTCTAGTAACTCTCTTACTAATCTGACATCTGCACGTTTGCATCTTTGTTTTTCTGGTTTGCTGCTTCTGCTAACTCCACTGGGGTAGCTTGTTTTCTCATGTATCTGGAGGTTGTGAACTCATGTTCCATGCAATTGTATTTGTTCTTCAAAGTCTCAACCATGTTTACCAACCAAGATTGCATTAAAATAAATGTTTAGCTTGAATTTTCTGGGTCTCAGCAGTAATGAACGGCAGCCCCAAATATTCATGAAAATGAGTTTATTATTAGGAATTACTAGGAGAAGAATTTTCTCTCTTCAATTCTCTAACCTAACATAAAGCTGAGACAGCTAAGTATTCCTACTGTCTCCCTTTGCAACTTAAAAAAAATGTCCATTGAGGGTATCACTTTCATGGAGTCGCAACTCTGCCTTGCTTGACCATAGGTTTTGTTTCCTTTCTCACCATCTATGATTGGGTATGACACAAAGATCTAAATATCCAGGATCTGGCATACAGGCATCAGGCAAACTGTGGTCTCAGACTTGACTACCTCTCTGGATGTAAGATTTTACCTAATACATGGCTTTAAGTACATGCCTTAGTCCTTCTCACCAGTTTAGCTGTGCAATCAGAGTTGTTTTTTTTTTTTACCAGGGATTGAACTCAGGGCACTTAACCTCTGGGCCACATCCCAAGCCCTTTTTTTTTTTTTTTTTTTTAGTATTTTATTTAGAGACAGGGTCTCTCTGAGTTGCTTAGTGCCTCACCATTGTTGAAGCTGGCTTTGAACTCACGACCCTCCTGTCTCAGCCTTCTGAGCTGCTGGGATCACAGGCATGTGCCACCATGCCTGGCTGGAAGACTGTTTTTACTACATCAAAATTAAAAAAACCTTGGTACACCAAAAGACTCTACCAACAGAGTTTAAAAACTCAGGGACTGGGAGAAAATATTTGCCAATCATATATCTGAAAAGTAATTAATATTCAGATAAAGGAGTTCCTACAACTCAACAAAAACCTAAGCAATACAATTTAAAATGTTCAAAAGACTTGATTAGCCATTTCTCCAAAGAGGATCTATAGATGGCCAATAAGCATATGAAGAGATGCTCAACATTATTAATCACTAGGGAAAGCAAATTAAACCCACAATAAGATACCACTTCACACCTTTTAGGACGGTTAAAAATACCCCCCCCCCCCCC
>NW_025999990.1:39880264-39985993 GCF_001458135.2 Marmota marmota marmota | reverse complement strand
CCCCCCCCCCCCAGAAAAAAGCTACATCAAAGAACAAGAGTGTTGAGGATATGGAGAAACTGGAATGCTTATGTTCTGTTGGTGGGAATAGGGAATGGTGCAGCTACCTTGGGAAATCCAATGGCAGTTCTTCAAAAAATTAAAAATAGAATTAACATATGATCCAGCAGTTCTTTCCCTGTTTTTGTCACCAAAAGAATCTCAAGCAAGGATTCAGGCAGAGATTTATACAACCAGATCACAGTAGTATATTAGCCAAAAGATGGAAGCAATGTAAGTACTCATCAACAGATGTATAGGTAAATAAAATGAAGTACACACATACCATGGAATACTATTCAGCTTTTAAAAGGAAGAAATTCTGAGATATGTTACAGCATGTGTGAACATTGAAAACATTATGTTAAGTGAAATTAGCCAGTTACAGAAGGTGCATTGTGGTCTAATTCCACATATAGGAGGTATCCCAGACTAGTCAAATTCACAATAGGGACAGAAAATAGAATGGTGTTTGCCAGAATGGTGATGGCCAGGAGAAAAAGCATGGAGGTAAAACAAACTGAATTTGTGGGCCTCCATCTGAAATTGGCAATGGCTTCCTCATGCTGAGCATGGAGACTGGGAGAGCTGTGACCCTCTACCCTGCCAGACGGCAGAGAAGTGGAGTGGAGAAACTATTAAGTTTCTTTTCTCTTCTTTCAAAGCTGGCTTTGAATAAAATCTCTTTTCTTACCAATTTGACTCTGAATATTTCTGGGGCAGCCAGCCTTGTAGTCGGATCTCTTTCTTCCTGGGTAGTATTAGAGCCGCTGGGTAACAGGGTATTTTTGCTTAATTTGTACAGCGTTTCCGTTTTAAAAGATAAAAAGAGTTCTGGTGATGGAAGGTTGCACAAGAATAGAAATATACTAATGCCATTGAAATAAACACTTACAAGTGGCTAAAATGATAAATTTTATTTTATGCACATTTTACTACCATTTTAAAAAGGAAAAAGATGCTCGTCATATTTTATTCAGCATTTCCAGTGCTCCTTTCTGAGACATCTAGTTTTCCATAATTCCAGAGTTAGAAATCCACATGGGACTGACTCTTCTTACATGTTCATGGTAATATCCTGGATACTCAACTTTAGATCCCAATACTATGGATGATAACCATACTATGGATATATATCCCAATACTAAGATGATAACCTAGGAATTCAATGTCCTCCATCACTGAATGGTCTCTATTTTTCCTTTTCTGCTTTGACTATCCTAGATTAGTTATTTATTTTACATCGTACTATTTACATGTTCCCTTATGATCTTTGATAGTACCAACGTTCTGATTCTCCCATTCAGGCATAGATCCTTATTTTACATCAGAAGAGCAAGAATAATTTGACTTGCATTCTTAACAGCTTTTGTGTCTGTGTATGGATACTTTTTAAATTCCTTCATTCTGTCATTTGTTCTACAGATATTTATTGTTGTATGTTAGGCTCGGGGCAGGGGATGGGGTGGGACACAAGGGTGAATAAGACAGATTTCCTGCCTAAATTCTAGTGGTGAAGAGACAATACCCATGTCACCAAATAAATAAACAAGGTCATTTCAGGTACTGCAAAGAATATGTGACAGTGCCATGGGTTGGAGTGTGACATCGGTCAGGGGCTATGTTGGCTGGGAAGTCAGGCAGGAGCCTCTGGAGAAGTTTGGACTGAGAATTCATGTAGCCAATGAGGAAACTATGCAAACATTTCAATGGCAAGGACAAAGAATCTTGAGATAAGATCAGTTTGATTCGTTATCTAAATCCTATCAGAACTAAAATCCAACCAGGTGAGCAATATCTTGCTGGCTCCTTAAAAGTGAATTTATGAAATTAGAATGGCCAAACCATCTTTTGAATCAGCCGCTTTTCAACACTGAAATCATTTCAGTCACCTCCAGCCATCAAGAGAACTTCTTTCTCTACCTGCTCTATTGTGCATGTGTTAAATAGGCAAATATGAGGGCTACCACAGTTTTGCTGAGAACTTTCTAGTGATAACTAAAAGTAAACATAGCTGGGTGTATGAATAGAGCACTGTTGTCCTGTATAATTCAGGTTTCTTGAGTAGTCGGAGGGTTTCAACTTCCCAGTTAGGGTATATCAATCAAATTTCCCATGTAACTGCAAAATATCACTTTCTTTGTGCCCTTAATAGACAAGAGTCACAGGTATAATCATAGAGATAGCATATGGAAGTATCAGTCAATGTGCCAGTTCAGTGTTTCCTTCTTTGGGAACAATCATACACCTAGGATCTGTTCCTATTCTGTGTTTCTGATTTATGTACCACCCAATTAGTGCCCCATTTAATCTGCTCACCTGTTGTTGCTTTGTTCTGAATTTCATGGCTCTGTTGTTTTTAAGCCCTGTCTTGTATACATTTTCAGAGTGAGGCTGATTATAGCAACCCCTTGGTTTGGGGGAAGTTGGAACATTGCCATAGTGTCTGAATTGCTTGAAAAAAGAAAAGTAGGTCCTGTAATTATTTTATTTTCTCCCCAGCATGTGATTTGTTATTGATGACACATGCATAGGGTGCTTTCTCTATTAGGCTAGCTGATCCCTCTACTATGGCATTAATGTCACCATCACTAGGCTTGAAGCTATAGTTTGTTAGGCAATTCCAGTGTGGGCGAATGATCATGGACTTTTTAATATGTCTGAAATAGCTGCACACTGACAGATGTTCCTCCATGCTTGCTGATGTCATGACTGTGGCTCATAGGAAGCCCGGGAAATTAAAGGAAAGGAGAAAATGTTCGTTGAGGCTCCAGAAGGAGAGATTATAGAGGCATACAATAGGAAATTCTGGAAAAAAAAAAGCCCACTAATCTATATACTTTTTCTTCAGGTCTAACTCCCCCTTGCCTCATAGAGATAGAGTCAAGACATAAACTATTAAATGTAAAAAAAAAAAAAAAAGGAAAGAAATCAACATTGAGAGCTATCCTTTCATGTTGCTTATTTGCAAAATAAGACAAAAATACATACAAACAAAAGACCAAAAGTAAATGAAGGTGGTCTTTTTCTCTCCTCTGTAAAAAGAAAATGCATATCACAGTGTTTACTTGCTAGACCAATTATTTTAAAAACTAGGTTTCAAGGAAAAAGTCACTCTCTGGCAGAGACCTTACATGACAAGTTCCGTTCCACAGTGGATTAAAATGGTTGAGAGGAGATACTAACATAACTTCAACTACAGCAGTGTGAACACACCACTGTAATAATTCATTTAGAATGATGACACCTGAGACCTAATTTAAAAGTCCTAGATGAATACCAGTCTCACATTCAACCCCGAGGGCTGCCGCAAACATACCTAAGAAAGTCTAAGAACCATAGTGAGTCTAATTGAATTGGACTTAAACGGACCATTGAGATGGCCTCACTGAGCTCAGGGGAATTCATATTGTCTATACTGTATCAGAATCACAGCTTGAACTGAATAACTGGTTACATTCAATCATGTTACTGTAACTCATGCTTGAGGTAAAGAGGAAACCTTTTGCTATCAGCAAGACTGGATGGAAAACAATTTCAAATCACTTTAAACCCAGTTGGCAACTACTTTGCCAATTATGGAATCCAGTGGGAAAGGTGTGTGCGAGGGCTCAGGACTAAATGATTTATGTCAGGCATCGGGGCCTCCCGAGGAATGCAGGAGGGTGTGCAGAGGAGGGGCATGTGGCTAATTATTTCTCCTAAGAATACTTTAGTGAGGTAATTTGTGCTTGCAGATGAGTCACACTGCAGGCTGGATAAAAGGCGAGGTAAGCACAGAAATTCCTGAGATCCCATTTAGAGATGGATAAAGAGGGAACCGAAGGATTCAATACACTTTCTCATCTCTTCACTCTGAAATGTTTGGAGATATAAAACATAAAGAGCAAACTTAGTTCTCTGCTCTAACGGGCAAGTTGGGATCAAAGCCTGTAATTTGTACTGTAGGTATTGCGTTGGCTGCTTTCGAACGCAGACACTCTGGCACAGATGACATGCTATCACTGATCAGATGGATGAGTGTGAATCTGGGGTCCTTTATAATGACCCCAAGAAGCAAGTTCTCTCTCTCTCTCTCTCCCTCTCTCTCTCTTTCTCCTCTCTTTTAAAGTCCTACTTTATTTTTGATGAGCCTGGTTGCAGAGAGGAGAATTTCTGCACTACTCAATGCTTTCTAAAGAAGGATGTCACCATTTTTTTTTTTTTCTGGGATTCCTGTATGAAGCTCTCCAGCTGAGAAATGATCCTGAAAGTTATCCCAAGGGTAACGAGTCCCCCCTGCAACCATATAAAAGGGATAATAGAATTCCACTATAGAAACTTACAGAGGAGGCATATGGGTTTCTTGAATAGTCTTTTCAGATCCTTTTATTATCTAAAGCATTTTAGAGACATTTTTAGTAATCTGGAGGAGATTATGAATGCTGTGATTATATTAAATTCAGCACTAGGGGGTCTTGTTGAAACCTCATGTGAATGTGTTGGTGTAAGCCTGGCTCTCTTACTTTGTGCCTTTTTCTCTCTTTTAGCAGCTGCCTACCATCATTACAGCTAATATAGTGGATTAAACTTTTGGGCTAGCTGGCGGCTCTGAGTATCTCTCTAATGGTTTCCATGGTGTGCATCCCTAGAAAACACTTCTGACCAATGAACCCCTAACTGCAAATGACACAGGCAAGCTTCATTGAAAATGACACCACTGGAGGGAACCTTGCACTCATTTGGGATGTTTCCTCACTGGGGGAAAGAAGGCCATTTCAGCAGTTACACCAAAGGGATATTGTCATGTGGCATTTACTTTCCAAGGCAAGGAATGGAGTGGTGGGGGTAGCTTGTGCTCCTACATGCTAACTGTGCGCTTAGCTGCGGGATGCCCAAATAACAGTCTCAGCATATCCAGAGTGGATTGAGAAATCACAGTCTTCCCAGTTCATCCTCATATGGAATAGGGAGTATGGATCGGTCTGGAATCAATTTTGCTTAAATGCAGCAGTTGCAACAATTGGGAGTTATGTGCTATCAAAAAGGGGAAGGAGGCATGGGAAGGACCCTGGGACTGGTCATTGGGAAAGCTGCATTCTAATTTTTGGCTCCAACTAAAGTTTCCTGGTGACTTTGAGTGAGTTGAGTTTCTTGAAATGGCTGGGTCTCTCTCTATTTGGTCTGTGAGATGAGGGAGGTAGACCAGATGGTTCAACCTAACTCAGAATTGTTCACTGAGTGTTCAGTCTGTTCCAAGATTTGTGTTAGGTGATGGGGAAATTATGGAAATGAGATAAATAGGGCCTGGGTCATTTGTTTTTAACCTTAGTAATTTAGACTAACATTAAATAAATAATTATAGAATGATGAATTTTGGGAAGTGGGAAGCTTTCGGTGCTGTGGGAAGATGTTTGAGCCTTCAGAGAAGACTTCTTGAGGGCATTTGGGTTAAGCCTGAAGGATAAGAAGGAACTAGCTAGGAAAAGAGGAGAGTGGGATGAGGCAGAGGAGCATTTCAGACAAGCAAATAGCATTTTGAAGACTCTGAAAGAGGTTAAGACTGGATTATGGAGCAGGAAGGAGAAAGTGACATGTGGCCAGGTGGGTGGGCTATGCATGATGTGGTAAGTGTTTTAACCTAATTTGAGATCAATGGAAAACATTGAAGGGTATTTCATTGCAGAATGGGGCCGATTCTGCATTTTCCTTCAGATTAGGTATTCTGGGTGCTTTCCACATGGTTTCTGGACTGCTCTAGGACTTATATGAGAGATTCAATATTCAGGTTCAATCCTGAGAACACAATCTAGTGACCCAAGGAATTCACCTCCAATCTAACAATGGTGAAGCTTTCGCTATAACGTAGATTTGCATATGCAGGTTGGACTTGGTGTCTTTGGATCCAATCCCAGGGCTGAAATCAATCTGGATTAGACTCTGAGTCATGCTCTTTAGTTCTTTGGATTTGTTAAAGAAATGACAGGCTGTATTGTAAGCCCAGGTTTCCTCACCATGTTAGAAGAGGGGGAAATGGGCCCTTCAGTGGGGCTCTTCAGAACAGCAGATTCTTCTGGACCACCTCTCTTAGGCAAGACTTTCTGAGATTTCCATTTGCAGTTACTCTATCTACCCCTGAGGTGCAATGGTATTTGGCATATACTGGACCTCATTTGGAGGGACTTTTTATAGCAATGTACATTACATGTCATTTAATAGTAACATTAACCATTTGTGGAACTCTACTAAGTGAAGGCATTTCAATCCCTTCTTCCATTTGAAAGTCTCTACAACCCTGTGAAGTAACCCTGTGAAATGAGGAAGAAGCCTTATAGTTGAGGAAATGGGAGCTCAGGTCCACATTGCACAGCTAGACTTCCACTGAAGATCTAGGAGTGAACCCAACATGGTAAAATTCCAAGTCCAGACTTTTAAAATAATCCTTGCTGCTTTCTCTGGAAAGTTCTGCTCTGTATTTGGGGGGAAGAATGAGAGAAGGGAAAATTTTTAATCTCCCAGTATGCTTGCTTCTCTTTCCTGCTTTTGAAGGAATGTAAGTAAAATAATCCCAACCCTTACCTTGCCTTGAAGTGGCCAATCTCTGTGTAGGAATGGTGGGCAGGAGGTCTGTAGGTGGCCCTAGATGGCAGGGATAACTGTTTGCTCTCTGCTCTCCATGTAGCCAGCACCTACCTGCTCCAGGGTGCTTTTGCCATGTTGAGGAAAAGCGTTAATTGTCCTCAGTTCTTCTAGAGAGATGGGCCATATGGCTTCTTTGGGAATTGTCCTTGTGTTCGGAAAGGACATCAGTTGTATCTTCATTTAGATAAGGTAACACCTGTGTTTTCATCAGCGTTCTCTAGAAGAATAGAACCAGTAGAATGTATATATGAGAAGAGACTTATTAGATTAAATTACATGATCAGAGGCTGGAGAACCCCACAATGGCTGTCTACAGTCTGGAGAACTAGGGAAACCAGTAGCTGCTGAGTCTAAGAATTTGAAAACCTCAGAATGAGAGGGACAAATGATGCCACCTGAGCCTGAGACCGAAGGTCTGAAAGCTCCCTGGAGTCACTGGTGTGAGTTTGAGTCTGTGTTCAAAGGCTGAAGAATCTGAAGTCTCACAGGTGATAGTAACAGCTTCCTGTTCTTCAGTTTTTGTTCCATCTGGGCCCCCTGCTGTTGGACAATGCCTAAGATCAGAGGTCAGCTCTGGAGTCCAACAGTACAGACCTAACTCTTAGATGGGCCTCTTTCTACTGGCGTAACTTCAGGCAAATCACTTAGCTTCTTTGAACTCCAGTTTTATATTTTGTAGAATGAAGACAATTAGAATCCCCCCTCAGTTGGCTGACCCCCATGCCAATCTTCTCTGGAAACATCTTTGCAGGCACACCCAGAAGTGTACTTTATCAATTTTCTAGAGTCTCTCAATGCAGTCAAGTTGACACTGAAGATTAACCATCACTACCTGCATTTGGAAGCTGTGCACTTTCTGTTCACTGGTCTTAAAGGTTAAGAGATGGTGATAATCGTGACGCTCACTAATGTAGGAAGAGTGCGGAGGGAGGAGTGATGTTGGCGATGATCAAGACAAAGGTGCCTGCCGTTTTCTGGCAGTTTGTATGCTCCTATGGAAAGCTAGAGGCCCTACTTCAACATTCTAGAAAAAACATCTCAGTATTTCTTGTTTTACAAAGAATTGCTCTTATTTTCCTTTCAAAGAAATATACAAAAGTGATTTGAAATGAAAGCAAATACCATTCATCATGTTAAGGCTCTTTTCGAGTTTTCATTTCTTTTGGTTTTTGTGTTCATGTTTTTCTGATAGAATAGCATCCAAGAATGAAATATAGAAAAAGTGTATCCATCCAAAGACTAAATGATAAATTATTATGACATAGAGAGAGAGATTTGGATTCTTTACACCTGCCTAACAAATATTAAGTATTTAATTTTTTGGACAGGGTCAGTATGATAATACTTTTCAGGAGTAAGTTACTTTAAATTTTTTTTAATGCAGGTAAAGTCATCTAAAGGATAATCTAGGGCTCAAGAAGCAATTCTGTGATATAGCAATGTTGGATTAATAGTCAAACCTGATTGAGTTTTCCCCTAAATGTTTCGACTGAACTGACATTACCTTGGAGAAGTTACTATTTCGAGTTGTGTAAAAGAAAACCTTCCTATTTTAAACAATGATTAAGAGGCTCAGTTCTATGAGACCAGAGAAGCATTGGACAAATTTTGCATTGAATTCTACATGTAATTAATGAATGAGACTTCCTCCATTCCTAGTGGGGCAGGGCCCATTTGAGGGACATGCAAAGCCTGCCAATCATTTCCCATATTTCTCCTACAGGAGTTGCCATAAGCAGCTTTTGGTTTAGGTATAGATCTGTTTAAGGTTTACTAAGGAATTAAATTGTCATCTAATTCACCAATTCCTTTGCAACAATTGGCTTGTCAGATAATTTGGATGTCAGTTTATAGTCCTGAGTTGGGGGCTTGAGAAAACAGGATGGTAACATGGATGGGGGAAAATGGGAGGGAATGGTGAGAAGCCAGGGACAGTGCTTGGAAGAGATGTCCCCAGGGATCTCGTCCGTCTCCCTTCCTTCCTTTCTCCCTTGTTCCTCTCTATTCTTCTCTTTCCTCCTCCCTCCCTTCCTTTTTTTTCCCACTCTCTCCTCCTCTTTCTCCTCCTTTACTTCCTTCCTTCTTCCCTCCCTCCCAATCTCCCCTCTTTCCTTCCTTCCCCTCCTTCTCTTCCCTTCTTGCTACCCCCCTTCCTCCCTCTCTTCCCTTTGGTCATGCATTCATTCAACATTTATGGACTATGTGCCAGGCATGGTGTTGGGCAAGGGACATACAAAGATAAGTCAAGGTCCGGGTCCTGAGCGTAGCCTCAGTCAGGCACGGCTGGGACCAGTGAAGAGAGGATACCATGCAGCCATCTGAGTGCTACAGAGGCCCCAAAGAGTCTGCCATGTCACTTATCTCCTGGGAAACAGCTGCCCATTCACACGGGGAAGGCCAACTTTGAGGACCCTGACCTGCCATCTCTTGGGAATGGGATCAAAATGAAGTGAGTAGGTAGAAGGGACCCAGTGTTAGTCAGCTTTCCATTACTGTGACAGAATCCCTGAGATAATTAACTTAATAAGGCAAAAGGTTTATTTGGCTCATGGTTTCAGAAGTTTAAGTTCATGGTTGCTTGATCCTGTTGCATTGGGCCTCTGGGGGCATAAGTATATCATGGTGACAGAGGAGGCTTGTTTGTCTCATGGTGAGATTGGGAAGCAAAGAGAGACAGGGTTGGGTTAGGGCCTAAATATCCCCATCAAGAGGACGTCCCCAATGACCCAGCTTCCTTCCACTAGGCCTCACCTCTTAAAGGTTTTCCCACCTCCCAGTAGTGCCACTGGCTGGGGATCAGATTTTAACACAAACATTCAAGATCCAAACTATAGCAGGCTTTTGAGTTCAAATGTGTCCCCTCTCAAAAGTGCCCCCTGACTTGGAAACAGGCCAGCAGGTGAGTGCTGTTCATGACTGTGCCTCTTCCAGGGGTGACATCAACCAGACCACATCACTTCTTGTGCCCTCTACACCATCAGCTTACCCTGGCCTCCCTGTCAGTCCCTTCCTGCCTCCGTGTCAGCAATTTTGAGTGGATACTGTGGAGTGAGCTTGTCTCCATGCTCACTGGGCCTCAGTCTCGTGTGCCTGGTAACTTTTCTGGCAGTACTTTGAAAATGTCGCTTGGTTGAAACCCAGTTTCACAATTTCCTCGCTTCCTCTCCTTGCAAAGAGAGCCAGGGCATTTTATTTGCTACCCACTGCTTAATTGTGGTAACTCTCAGCACAATTAAGGTCTTATTGAGGAAGAAAAGGCTTTGATCACCTTTAACAACTCTTGGAAATCCCTCTAAGTGCCTCTGCTAATTCTCACCTCTTTTAATAGTGTGGATATGTTCAGTCACCCCTGTCCCACCCTCTCACAGACCCTGCCTATAGTTCCCCAGGCACAGATGTTCACTGACTTAATTATCTTGGAAGCTATTGTTAAAATAATATCTGCCATATCAATGGCACTGGGTGTCCAAGTGCAGCTTGTGGGATGCGAACAGTGCTGTGAGGGTGTCATTCAGAGCCTCATTCCCAGCCTGGAGCACGAGGGCTTCCTTCAGCCTTGTGTGATGAAGACCATGGAGCCAAAGCCAGCTCTGTTTCTCAACCTGAGAGCAGTGAACATGGTGGGCCTGGGAGCTGGGATGGGGAAGAGAGGGGACAGGCCTGTGCACTCTTGTGCTTCCTTCAGGGACCCACAAGGGACATGTGCACTCCATCTCAAGCCAGGGGAAATACTTGGAAAGCTACAACGAGGATTCTGCTCTGAGAATTCTGCTCTCATACTCTGCTACACACATGTCTCTCTCTCTCTCTCTCTCTCTCTCTCTCTGCTTGGCACAGAGTCTCCTTTTTACCTCCCAAGGAGCAAGATGCTGACTGACTAGCATGTTTTAAAATCTACTATATAAATAGAAAGTTTGAGGAAAAGCCAGGCCCACAGAAAGGGAGATGAAGGGAAAGATAGTTTTTTTTTTTCCTAAGAGGAAGGGGGCCCACCATACCATGGAGGGCTACAGAGGGAAGCACTGGAATTAGGATACAGTGGGAGAGGGAAGAATTGTGGGCAGAGACCTTGTGGTGGTTCCTGTGGGAGGTAACGGCAAGGCTGGGCAAGTGTACACAGGATGGGCTAGTTTGGATAATTTCAATGGGCTCTGGTGTGCAGAGAGTGTCCCCAGTGAGCCCATACCTGGCCCTGAGTTGATTAGGGAACATGGATGGTGGACTCAAGTGTGAGATCCCATAAAGGAGGCGGTTGCTGGCAGCTGACCATGGGGGCAGTCCCTGAAGTGTCAGCAAGACCCCAGGATGTCACAGCATCATTTTACAGAAAATAAAAGCTACCCTGATACCAGTCTAGGGTCTTAGGAGTCATCTGCCCTCCCTTTCCTTTCCTCCCCATGCTCATCCATTGTTAAGGGCCATCTATTCAATTTCAAGTTCACCCTAGGAATTGGTCTCCTTTTCTCCATCTCCAAGGTCAGCTGCCCCCCACCACCTTCTTTATGGGATCTTACCCTTCAGTTCACCACCCACCTGCCCTAGTCATCTCAGGGCTGGTTTTATTGTTGTTATTCATTTTTTCTTTTTTTTTAAATTTTTTATTGTTGGTTGTTCAAAACATTACATAGTTCTTGATATATCATATTTCACACTTTGATTCAAGTGGGTTATGAGCTCCCATTTTTACCCCATATACAGATTGCAGAATCACATCAGTTACACATCCATTGATTTACATATTGCCATACTAGTGTCTGTTGTGTTCTGCTGCCTTTCCAATCCTCTACTATCCCCCCTCCCCTCCCCTCCCCTCTTCTCTCTCTGCCCCCTCTACTGACATTCATTTGTCCCCCTTGTATTATTTTTCCCTTTCCCCTCACTTCCTCTTGTATGTACTTTTGTATAACCCTGAGGGTCTCCTTCCATTTCCATGCAATTTCCCTTCTCTCTCCCTTTCCCTCCCACCTCTCATCCCTGTTAAATGTTAATCTTCTTCTCCTGCTCTTCGTCCCTACTCTGTTCTTAGTTACTCTCCTTATATCAAAGAAGACATTTGGCATTTGTTTTTTAGGGATTGGCTAGCTTCACTTAGCATAATCTGCTCTAATGCCATCCATTTCCCTGTAAATTCTATGATTTTGTCATTTTTTAATGCAGAGTAATACTCCATTGTGTATAAATGCCACATTTTTTTTATCCATTCGTCTATTGAAGGGCATCTAGGTTGGTTCCACAGTCTTGCTATTGTGAATTGTGCTGCTATGAACATCGATGTAGCAGTGTCCCTGTAGCATGCTCTTTTTAGGTCTTTAGGGAATAGACCAAGAAGGGGAATAGCTGGGTCAAATGGTGGCTCCATTCCCAGCTTTCCAAGAAATCTCCATACTGCTTTCCAAATTGGCTGCACCAATTTGCAGTCCCACCAGCAATGTACAAGTGTACCCTTTTCCCCACATCCTCGCCAGCACTTGTTGTTGTTTGACTTCATAATGGCTGCCAATCTTACTGGAGTGAGATGGTATCTTAGGGTGGTTTTGATTTGCATTTCTCTGACAGCTAGAGATGGTGAGCATTTTTTCATGTACTTGTTGATTGACTGTATGTCCTCCTCTGAGAAGTGTCTGTTCAGGTCCTTGGCCCATTTGTTGATTGGGTTGTTTGTTCTCTTATTGTCTAATTTTTTGAGTTCTTTGTATACTCTGGATATTAGGGCTCTATCTGAAGTGTGAGGAGTAAAGATTTGTTCCCAGGGTGTAGGCTCCCTATTTACCTCTCTTATTGTTTCTTTTGCTGAGAAAAAACTTTTTAGTTTGAGTAAGTCCCATTTGTTGATTCTAGTTATTAACTTTTGTGCTATGGGTGTCCTATTGAGGAATTTGGAGCCCGACCCCACAGTATGTAGATCGTAGCCAACTTTTTCTTCTATCAGACGGCGTGTCTCTGATTTGATATCAAGCTCCTTGATCCATTTTGAATTAACTTTTGTGCATGGCGAGAGAAAGGGATTCAGTTTCATTTTGTTGCATATGGATTTCCAGTTTTCCCAGCACCATTTGTTGAAGATGCTATCCTTCCTCCATTGCATGCTTTTAGCCCCTTTATCAAATATAAGATAGTTGTAGTTTTGTGGATTGGTTTCTGTGTCCTCTATTCTGTACCATTGGTCCACCCGCCTGTTTTGGTACCAGTACCATGCTGTTTCTGTTATCATTGCTCTGTAGTATAGTTTGAAGTCTGGTATCGCTATACCGCCTGATTCACACTTCCCGCTTAGCATTGTCTTTGCTATTCTGGGTCGTCTACTTTTCCATATGAATTTCATGATTGCTTTCTCTATTTCCACAAGAAATGCCGTTGGGATTTTGATTGGCATTGCATCATTTTTTCTTTTTTAAAATTTGTTTTAATTGGTTACACATGACAGTACAATGATCTTGACATATCGTACATTTGAATCAGATGGGATATAATTTCTCATTTTTCTGAGTGTACAGGTTGCAGAATTACATTGGTCATGCAGTCATGTATATACCCACAGCAATAATAATGTCTATTTTATTCTGCTGTCCTTCTATTCCTCCCTTCCCCTCCCCTCCCTTCCCATCACTTCTCTCTACCCAATCTAATGTGACCCACTTCTTCTTGTTAGACTAGCATTGGGGTGATAAGCATAGTTCCAAGGTCAAAGTGTAAGACTGAAGTCTGACTGCATTGCTTATTGGCTCTGTGGTTTTGGACTAGTTAACTTCTTTGAGCCTCAGTGTTTCCATCAGTTAAATGGGCATAGTAAGAGCACCTTCCTCATAGGAGTGTTATAAGAGTGACACAAGAGATAATCCTTGTGCAGTACCTAACATAGGACACATTATAGAGATGGGTGGTTGTCATTGTGGACTTACAAGCTCCATGAAGAAAGAGAATGTTTTATCTCCTCCACTGTTCCCTCCCAGTCCTTCAAACTGCCTGGCACTTGGAGGTTTCCCAATAAATATTAATTGAATATTGAATACATGGTCCATTTTAGTAGTGCTGGGTGCAGGTCGAATCACCACCCCATTATTCCAACAAGATGGACTTCCTCTCTCCATGTGTGGGCACAGGAGGGGCCACACTGAAGCAACATTCCCAGTCCAGGACAAGCCTCCATTCCAGAGCACTGAGACTTGCTGTCTAGTCCTGATCATCTGTGCTCCTTAGCAAGGTCCGACAGCCTCTCTGGGCTGCAAATTCTAGAGGAGCAAATGGAAGGAGTGGAACTCTTGGCAATCTTCCAGCTTGGCTCTTCTCCATTCCCTCTTTTTCTTTTTCTTTTTCTTCTGAGAACAGCTGTATTGAGATATAATCCATATACTATTAATTCATAGTCCATCTATATATTGTGAAGTATGCAATTCAAATATTAGTATATTCAAAGAGTTGCATAATCATCACCATAATCTAATTTTAGAATGTTTCCCTCACTCCCCCCAAAAAACCCTACACCCATTATGTACTGAGAATATCTTCAGGATGAATTTCTAGAGTTGGATTTGTGCATTCTCTGAGGGAGACACGGAAATACCAATTCACATGACATTGAGAGTGAATTATCAATTTTTCTGTTTGCTAGTAAAAAAGGTTAAAAAGTTTAATAGTATCCTATTTGTTTATAATGTGTTGAGTACATTTTTATGTTTTCTGTGATTTTTGAGGGGGGGAGGCTTTAAGGGAAGATATGTTATTAGGGAAGGAGAAGTCTACTCAGTCTCAGTTATGTTTTGAAAAGAAAAAAAACCTCTTCAATATAACAAATCTAAAGTTTTTGGACTAGTATGATTGTTTTTACCTTAAATTTACAAATATGATCAAAAAACTTTTAGACTTCCATCCTTCTATCCTTTATTGTCCATTATATTCTTACCCTTCCCAGGGACTCACCAATAACCCCCAGAGTCCCTTCTCGGACTTGTCATAGTGGTCTTGGAAACTTTATTTATTATACAATAAAACTACACTCAGCCCTGGGTCCATAGAACAGTTGCTTTTTCAGCACTGAGCTTAACCACCTCATTTTAACAGGGCTATTAGAACTTTAGTAAGTTGTGCCATTCTTGCCTCCTGTGGTATTCCTGGTTACTAATTTATTCAATAACTTCTTAGGGATTTTTCCTATTGTTTTGAGAAGAAAATAGGTTTTTTGAGGATAATGAGAGCTTAGGATAAAGCTATTCGCCAATTTACTCTGTAACACACTATCTAGCACCCAGTTGATATCTAATACATATTTATTGAGCAGAAATATTTAAAAGTATATGTTCTCCATATTAACCTCCCCTTTCCTGCTCTAAAACGTATCCAGCACTGCAAATAAAAATTCTGTAAGCTTTACTTTAAAAAAATTGTTTGTTCTTTTTGCAGTGCTTGGGATGGAGCCCAGGACCTCACACATGCTAGGTAAGCGCTCTTCTGTTGAGCCACATCCTCAGCCCTCTGTAAGCTTTATTTTTGTCAAGATAATTACAGAAGAGTTCACCTCTCACATGGAGTAGGGTGGGGAATAAATATGATTTTCTGGCACCTAGTTCAGAATTACCCGGGGAACACTTAAATATTTGGATTCCTAAGTAGTACTTCATACCTACGACTCCAGCACTCCAGAGGTGGAGCCCAGGGCAGTGGTATTTTAAAGAATTTCCTTCGGTGAGTCTGTCCATCCAATTTTGGACTGGATGGTTCCAGAATTGACCTCCAGGAAGTTGGGCTGCAGCAGCTCACCTGATTCTAAAAGGAGACACCTGTTCTTTCCAGCACTCCTTTTATGTGTTTTTTTCTTTTGATTTGCTTCCTTCACACAGTGAGGCACCAGGGAAGGAAACATGAAATGTTATTTATGCAGATGCTAAGGAACTGCCTCATATTATATAACCAATAATAGTGACACAGTATGTAGATGGTTTACAATCAATGCTTGGGACATAGTGTCTAGGTGAATTCAGGATTTGCAGGTGACAGCTGAACAAAATTGGGTGTCTTTGCCTAAGTCATCTTCATTCTCATTTTAATATAATAAACCAGAGGGACAAATACCAGTGGAGCTCAGGTTCTACTTGTCTTCTAGTAGCAACATTGTACCAAGATCCTACTTTTTTAAAAAATTATTTTTATTTATTTATTTATTTATTTTTTACATACATGACAATAGTGGAATGCATTGCACACATTATTACCCATTGGTGCCTGAAGGTTAGTATCTTAGTATATAGGGATTAAGGTTATCATATTTTTAGGAAAGAATGACTCTGAATTCATTTATAATTTATAAATATAAACATATTCATTTATAATATAAATAATATAAACAAAAATATATTCACTTATAACAAAGTATTATAAATACTAAATGCTATAAATATTGAATATTAAATAACCATTTAAAAATAATGAAATGTTTAAATACTACAATATATGTAGACATTATTGCAGAATCAAAAATTTCAAAGTACTGGCTCCATTTATACCCAGAACCATTGTTTAATCTGGTAATGAAAGATAATACTACTGCATTTATAGTTTTCCATTGTAATGGTTTAACTGTTGCTTGTATTTATATTCTGATGGCATGAAATCTAAAAAAAAAAACAATACAAGAGCTTGCTTTCATCGGAGATTGACAATACAAGAGCTTGCTTTCATCGGAGATTTCCCTTATCTTTAATATCAATTGAAAAAAACCTACCCTAAAAGATGTGGTTTCTCAAGTTTTCTTCTTGAGAAGAAGACACACACAAAATACATGAAGTTAAGCTTGTATCAACGCAAGTAGGTTTCTTTTTTTAAAATATTGATTTAGTTGTACATGAACACACAGTATCTTTATTTATTTTAATGTGGTGCTGAGGATGGAACCCAGTGCCTCATACATATGAGGCAAGCACTTTTACTACTGAGCTACAGCCCCAGCCCCACAAGTAGATTTTTTTTTACAGAGACTACACCTTGCTCTCTTTGTAAATAATTCATTTTCTTATTCAGGAAAGCAATCATCACTGAATAATTTTTGGAAAAATATAGAAAAGGATAAACAACAAAACAAAAATTTCTCACTGTTCCATTTAAGCCATCTAACATACTAGTTTGTTTTAGGGGAAAAGCAGAAATAGGGAAAAGTGAATTTACATTTCAGAAGTACCTAGCAGGCCCTCTGTTGTTTGAATTTGTGTGTATCATTACATTTAATTCACCCAACAACCTTTTGTGGCAGGCATTGCTATCTCCTTTTTTTCAGAGCATGAAAATTGAAGCTCAGAGACATGAATTAATTTTCTTGGGTTGAACCAACTACTAGGTGCAGAACCTGTTCTGCCCAACTTCAAAGTTTTTCTTGACAGTATTCAGTGATTTGTTTCCAGGTCTACTCTGCTTAGCTCAGACACTAAAACAGGAGATTTTTCTCTCCATGCACATGAAAGTAGTTACTGAGGAATTGTACTCCAATGTGTTTACTGTGATGGGTGGGTATGGTCTGAGGAGGAGAACTTGGGTTCCTTGTAGCCAAAATGACTTGCAGGGAGATTCCAGCAAGGGCTCTTTGGTAGCATCAGCCATCTTCTAGGGAGAAATAGTTATTGCCTTGATTTTGTTCTGCTTCAGTTCAGGGGTCAAATGTAGAGACAGAGACCAAGGCAGAACCTGCCAGTGTGTGTTTTAAATAATTCCAGATGGGAAGCTAGGATGATGAATATGATTTTCTCAAAATTAGTTTAAAAACTCATTTTCTTCTCTTCCAAGTTGGCCCCAGGCAAAACAGTATTTTAAGTTTCCAGAGACTCATTGAAGTTAGGGGCAAGGCCATGTACTGTGGCAGCGGATGCAAGGGTGGGGGAGGCGCGTTCTGGCCCAGGTGTTTCCAATCTGTATCCTCTCAGGCACATGGCCCCGGAGGAAGGAGATACAGGGGAAAGCCCAACAGGAATACACACAAAATTGCTGCCTTTTCTTGGCAAACACAGACAATGCTGCCTCTGGCTTGGTGCCCTGAATGCTGTACCTCTTCTTAGTTTGCACAGGGAGTAGGACGCAGGGCAGATTGAGTGGTCCAAGCTGGATGGACCCTCTAGTATAGCCCTACCTCTGAAAATGGCACCCACTGTCATGGAGCCCCATCCACCTTGGCTTCTTGGTGGGAGGTGGTGTGGAGGGATATCTGTCCCAGCCAATAGCAGTGTTCTTTTATGGATGAAAAAGGGGTGATGGAGACCTTGGACTTCTCTGGCCTCTTGCCTGGACTGTGTGGCAGATAGCAGCTCACCAAGGTCAGATGGTGAATAAGGTGAAGGTTACTTTTAGTGTACCCAGTCCTTGCTTTTCTTTTTCTTTTTTAAAAAAAAAATTTTTGTAGATGGACTCAATATCTTTATTTAATTTTAATTAATTAATTAATTAATATTTTTATGTGCTGCTGAGGATTGAGCCCAGTATCCCACACGTGCTAGGCAAGTGCTCTACTACTGAGTTACAACTCCAGCCTCTCCATCCCCTCCCTCCCCGTCCTGGCTTTTCTTGTAGTTCTTTCCCTTTTCTCCATGTCTGCATACCCTCAACCAAGACATACCTTAGCAAAGCCTACTTTTGCTTCCTTGACATTGATTTTTCCCCCAATTGGGTGTTCATGCAGAGGGATGAATTTTAGCTGGCATTTGATCAAACATTATCTGTTTGAGTAGTTATGTAACTTAATGTATTCGTCCAAAAGGAAAAAGTAAATAAAATATAAAATTTTAATGGCTGTTCTCACATAGGATGTTGTGTTAGGGTAAACGCTAAGCTGCTGTAACAAGAAATCCCCAAGGTACACTATCTTATATAAGAAAAGAAGTTTATCAGCAATGTCTGGAGCTGATGTCTTAGATTTGTGGAGAGACTTGGATTCTTTCCATTGTGTCACCTTGTCATCCTCTGTGGCACCCTGTCCTTTGGGAGACTGAGATTGCCCAATGACCCTGCTAGCTCTACCTTGTCAGAGGGGAGAAAGAGGGACTTTTGGCAAGGGGTTTCCTTTAAATAAGGAAATCCCTATATTATGTATGATATTATGTATGTTCATATTCTGTTGTCACATGGCTCTATCCAGATAAAGGAGAGTTGGTTGTCTTGTCTACAGCCAGAAATAGTGATGTAAGGTGCTCCATTGCCTCAAGAACAAAAGGGCAGAATAATGGAATAGTTGGAAATTTCTACCACTGATTAAAAAGTTGAACATGAATTTAGAGAAAACCAGTAAGTAACAAATAGTACAAATTATAAAAAAAATGGGATAGAAAGAAATTGCAAGGGAGGTGTGAGAATGATTGAGCCTTAGGGAATTCTGCACATGAATGGCAGGTAAAGCTTAAGATCCTCCTTCTGTTGACAACACAGAAGACTAAGCCAAGTGCACCTGAGAGGGTGTTGGGCTTGGATCAAGCAACACAGGTTCCAGACTTCCTCTCTTCCCTGGGCTCTGGGTTCTGGATCTTCTGCCAACCTAATTTTAACTTGAAGTTACTCGTAATTTCTTCTTGGAACATAATCTGCCCAAAGGAGGTATTAGATGAATATTGGGTCCCCTTCCATTGTTGAAGTTTCTGAGAATTTCTCATTGTGGTGCTTCATCGTTCACAGAGGCCATTTTGTTGTTGTTGTTGTTGTTGTTGGAGCAGAGATGTAGGCATCCTAGAACCTCAACAGTCTCTCATCTATCTAATGGGTTGGGATCTGTCTATTAGGGAAGTCACTGACAAGATATGGTCTATATCTTCCTCTGAGGGTTGGCTTCAGAGAATTCCTGGGCTTTGTTTTTAATCTCCTGCTTTTGGGAGGCATGCCACCATTTTTTTTTTGATCAGCAATGAGAGGTCCCCACAGTGTGGTCTTGCAAGATGTGATCCCCACAGGGAAGGGGGCAAAATTGTATTTGCTCTAGGATTTCAGTGCTTCAGGTTCTCCACTCTTTCCTGTCCTCAGGGATCCTTCTGTAAACAGATTGAATAATGCAAAAGTGGGATTTTTGTTGTTTTGTAGTATTTTAGAAAACAAATTGTTCAATTCATGAAACATGTAAGGCACTCACACTACACCAGGTGCTAATCTAAGCATAGGGAGATACACAGACACACAAGACAGAGTCCCTGTGCTAAGTTGCTCCTGAATCTTCCCATGAAAGTTTAGATATTCCATTGACTATATATACCATGTTTTCTTTATCCATTCATCTATCCATTCATTCATTTATGCCTGAGATAGAAGAAGTGGATAGGAACATTTTTCAGGCACTTCATTTTCAGAGAAATTTAACAATGACCCACGGGTTATGCTACAAGAGTAGAGTTAAAACGTTTAATATGTATGAAATGGTGATTATTTTTCTAAATTATAAAGATGGCAAGGAAACAATTTCTTAACCTAATTCTTTTCCATGCTTCTTGTTTACAAAAAGTCAATCAAGCATTCTTGATCCAGGAGCAGTCAATCCAGAGGGGAGTGAAGGGAAGACAGGGGTATGGGGGTAGGAATGGTATTAGAATGTATCTGACATTATTACCCAATGTGCATATATGACTACATGATGGGTGTAACTTTACACCATGCACAACCAGAGGAATAAGAACTTATACTGCATTTATGTATCATGTGTCAAAATGAATTCTACTGTCATGTATAACTAATTAGAACAAATAAAACCCAGCAGTCAGTCAAGAAGAGTAAGGACCATAGTAGCAAATTGAGTATAAATGTTGTCATGTATAATGATTATATATATTTATTTATTTATTGTACTAGAGATTGAACCCAGGGGCAGTTTACCAACAAACCATATCTCCAGCCTTTTTTATTTTTTATTTTTAGACAGTGTCTCAGTAAGTTGTTTAGGACCTTGATAAGTTGGTGAGTCTGGCCTTGAATTTACAATCCTGATGCCTAAGCCTCCCAAATTGCTGGGATTACAGGGATGCACCACTGTGCCTAGGTATAGTGAGAAATTTTTAAAAATGTTTTATTTGTTTTAATTAGTCATAGATGATAGTAGAATGCATTTATGCACTTTGATATATCATACACAGATGGGGTATAATTTCTTACTTTTCTGATTGTACATGTTGTAGGATCACATTGGTCATGCAGTCCTATATATACATAAGGTAATAATCTCTGTTTCATTCTATTATCCTTCCTATTCCCAAGTCCTCTCCCTTCCTCTCCCTTTACTCCCCTCTACCTAATCTAAGATAAATCTATTTTTCATTAGTGCTCACCCTCCCTATTTGTGAATTAGCATCTGCATATCAGAGAAAATATTCAGCCTTTGGTTTTTTGGAATTGGCTTATTGCGCTTAGCATGATATTCTCCAACTCCATGAATTTACCAGCAAATGCCATAATTTCATTCTTTTTTAAAGCTGAGTAATATTCCATTGAATATATATATATATATATATATATATATATATATATCACTTTTTTTATCCATTCATCTATTGAAGGACACCTAGTTTAGCTATTGTGAATTAAGCTTCTATACAGTGATAAAATTTTAATTCAACTCTTTTTCCATCATCTAGAAGGAAAAAAAAGAATGTTTCATGACATTCACAATTCTATTCTCAAGCTCTTTACCACAGTATTGTTTTATTCTTTTCTCAATATTAACAATCACAATAGTAAATGAGGAAGCTCTTTTGGTTTGTTATGAGTGTGCATACTTGAGCCACATTGTCTGGACTTGAATTCTAATCTTGCAACTTATGCATCACATGAACTGGGAGATATCATGTAAAAACTCTGTGCCTCAGTTTTCTCATCTATAAAATGGGGTATAATAATAATACTTACCTTTAGTATTGTGAGAAGAAAATAAGTTAATAGTTCTAAACTATTTAGAAAAATGTCTGGCACTTATTACTTGGCAGTGTTTATTAAATGAATAAATGAACATGAAATTCAAGTTTGCTTAATTAACACAAACTATTGACTTTAAAGCTGGTATTGATTTCTTACTATGTTATGTGTGTATCTTTATACTCAAATCTTGTGCATTTTAATTTTTATATCTAAATGACTTTTTTTATATCTAAATGATCAATCTTGTGCATTTTAATTTTTATATCTAAATGACTTTTTTTTTTGTACCAGGGATTGAACCCAGGGGTGCTTAAGCACCAAGTCATACCCAGCCCTTTTTAAATATTTTATTTTATTTTTTTTTAATATTTATTTTTTAGTTCTCGGCGGACACAACATCTTTGTTTGTATGTGGTGCTGAGGATCGAACCTGGGCCGCACGCATGCCAGGCAAGCGCGCTACCGCTTGAGCCACATCCCCAGCCCTAAATATTTTATTTAGAGACAGGGTCTTGCTGAGTTACTTAGAGCCTCACTAAGTTGCTGAGGCTGGCTTTGAACTTATGATCCTCCTGCCTCACCTGCTGAGCCACTGGGATTACAGGCACATAAATGTCTTTTGACTTTAAAAGTTTTGCAAAATCTCTGAACCAGGTGGTTTCCCAAAATGCCTTTCGAGCCAATAATTTCATCCCTGAATGCAGGAAAAATTCTGTGCGTCTTATATAGACATCAAAGCATTTTGTTTGTGTATCTTAATTGCGACCAGGAAGCAGACTGTTGTCTTTGTCCTCTCTTTCCCTCTCACTGATTGATTAATGCAACTGATATTTCCACTTGGAGAATGCTGCAGAGACTTCATGAGAGAATTCATGAATGTCTAAAAGATCTGACATCCCAAAAGGGGAGGGAAAACCCTGCATTCCCATCGTGCCTGGTAGTTAACTCTGAATACTGTAAAAACGTCAAGGAAAGGCCATAGTGTTTCAAAAAAGGGAGGAACTTTTCCAAATGAAGAGCCTCATTGAAAGGAGGAATTAAAATCTTGGGTTTTATGGGAAGATTTCTCTATGTGATGGAGAGATAGGGTGTGGCAGGAAGGGACATGGTGGGATCCATTCTGGACTCGTGTTGGTGATGTCTGTAGAACATTCACGTGGCAGGGTCATGAGGGACCAGGGGTTTCTAAGAGAAGTCAAGGCAGGCATAAATCATGGTACTACCTGCCTAGAGGTAGCACCTTCAATGGAGAGAACCAGGGGTGCTTAATCACTGAGCCCAAGCCATTTTTTAGTTTTTATTTTGAGACAGAGTCTTGCTATATTGCTAGAGGCATCGCTAAATTGCTGAGGCTGGCCTTGAACTTGAGATCCTCCTGCCTCAGCCTCCTGAGCTGCTGGGATTGGGTGTGCACCACCATGCTTGACTCTTTCTATTTTTTAAACACATAGTAGAATCATTTAGTATCTAGGTTATCCCTATTTTGCTAATGAGGAGACACATGTTCAGATAATTTAAGTAATTTGCCTACTGTCCCACTCACATCCCAAAAGCAGAGGAGAAAACTGCATTCCCATAGTGCATGGTAGTTAACTCTGAATACTGTAAAGACACCAAGGAAAGTCTGTGCTCTTTCTATTGGGCCACACTGTGTGTAAGGCGGGTGGATGTTTTGGTAGGTGGAGTTTTAGGAGAGGGCATTCCAGGTTTAGAGAGCGCTATGAGCAGAGAGGTGGGAGCAGGACAAGTGGAGTATGTGTGTTTGGGAACCAGTTAATTAGATAAGCTCAAGAGAAGGGGGGCAAGGCTACCTACGTGCCAGGAGAAGTGGAGGGTCCTGAATGGCAGGATGAGGAATTCGGCATTTCTTCAGTTTCTACTGATATCTTTTAACAGTGTGTTAGATCACATCCAAGGTTGTATTTATCAAATCTTTGAAGAGTATTTCTCCCTTTCTAAAACAACAACAACAACAACAACAAAACAAAACAAAACAACAACAACAAACAAATAAGGCGAAATGGTCTAAAATGGCAGATTGAGGATTTGGAGTGAGATAGTCACATACGTACTAAATTCTGTGCACAATGCTACATGCTGGGGCAACTGAGATGTAAGAGTCAGAGACCCTTTCCTCTTAGAGTAGAGGTTCTAGAGATCACAGGGAAAGAATGAATGGAGTAGCTGATGAGGGCACCCAGCATCTCTCTCCCTGGAGAACAGACTCTCATAATTCTCAAAGAGCTTAATAATGAGTTTGTCTTATTTTGGAAAATAAAAAAGAGGTAGGGACTGGAAAAATGATTTTTTTTTGAAGTGGAATGATAGAAAAGGCTCTAAAATTCCAAGAATATATGAATGCATATCCTATTGTCATTAAAATGGGAAACTGAACTGGTGATGGAGTCTTTTAAAAATAGCTTCTTTGGGAAGAAAACGGTGCAGAGTAACTGAAAATTGTGCAATTAGACGGAGCAGGAGTTTTGGCATCTTGCTTGAAGCCTGCTGAGCTATAAGACATGTGACTGAAGGTCAAGGAGAGTAGGCAAGTAGATATGGATTAATAAACACGCTGGAGTGTCTTACTGAGATAGTAATATTTGGATTATAAAACACTTTTAAAAACTATTTGAGCCCATGATTAATTGAGGCTCACAAATTTCAAGCAGTGAAATGTGTTTTACTGCAATTGCTATTAAGAACTCCTATCAGCTATCCGATTCCTTGATTTCCCTGGTGAATTTTATAATCTAAATTAAACAGAGAAGGGTATAAATTTTCCATTTTTTTTGGATAGCTGATTAAAACCAATATCATCTCAATATACTGTTACATAGTAGTTATATCTGACTCTGTGGAACAATTTATTATGTATCTGATTACTTCCAGTATTTTTATGAATTGATCATAAGCCAATTTGAAAACTTACTGATCTAAAATAAGTTCAATAATAACAGAATATACTGCCTGTATGAATTAATAATGAAATAAATCAGGATGCATGGAAATTAGCATCTCTCCCTGTATAAATTATATTGTCACCAGACTATGAATTATTTCTTAGAACATATTTCTAGCTCCACATATAATCTGTGGTTCCTATTTTATAAAAATGCCTTAGTGAGGAAAAGTATTTTCTAAAAAGATTTCTTTCTCAAAAAATTTGTAAGAAAAGAGAGGAAAAAAAGAATAATGAAATTAATATTTGTATAAAATTCTAAAAATGTCTAAAAAGGCCACTCTCTTTTCATGAACATAGCTTTAGTTTCTGAATAGCACATATATTCTTTTAAGAATGCTATGCTTTTGGGGCTGGGGATGTGGCTCAAGTAGTAGCGTGCTCGCCTGGCATGCGTGCAGCCCGGATTCGATCCTCAGCACCACATACGAACAAAGATGTTGTGGTCCGCTGAAAACTGAAAAAAAAAAAAAAGAATTCTATGCTTTTGCTAATGGTGATTTTTCTCATGTTTTGCTTGCATAGAAAAAGCACGAGTAATTCATCTTGAAAGACTGGAGATGGAGAAAAATAATGACAAGGACATAATGACATAATGACACAATGACATAAGTGCAGCCATCTTACTGCATCACAGAATAGAAACAGAGTGGAGGAAAACTACATGAAGAATCTTCTGGATGCTTGTTCTTGCAATCACAAATCAGGAAAAAAATGCAAGTTTCTCAGAAGAAATGGGGACAGTTTGCTCTGACTTTCCTGTCCTCCCTCTTGCAAATGTTGCTGGATTCTGATTCTTCTCCATGAGCTGGGAAATGCTCTTTCCTCAGGGTGCAGGAGTCGTGACATCTACTGCTATGCATCTCAGGAGGTTTTTGTAGGTGTTGGGAAGAATTTTTATTCTGTATGCAAGGGTGGGTTGAATTAACTTTATGGAGTGTTTGTGTGACAAAGCACAGATGGGTGGGGGAAGTAGATAATTAGATGCTGAGGCTTTGGGTCTGTGTGTTCTGTAATTCTCCCTTTCCCCCTTAGTCTCAGTCTCTAGAAAGTCAGTGAAAGTGCTCTAGCCCTTGCTAGTCCAGAAAGTACCTGAAAGGGCTCTAGCTTCTCCCGAACAGACAGCTGAGCAGCGGACTCTTTTGACTTCCAGGTTTCTTGGGATTTACACTTTTTAATTAGTTTCTTCCTGAGCATCATGAAGTCACCCTGATGGTCAAATCTGGGTTTTGTCTTTTGGTGGTGATCTGACCTGACAGCACCTGTCCCTACAATGGTTCCTTAAAATTCCTCCTTTTCAGGCGTGATCAGGTGTGTGTGACAGTTACTGCCTTGCTCTAGGCATGTTGCTTCTCTGACGTTCTTGTTACATCCATGCATTACCGTGTTCACAGGTATACAGGAAGATGTGCATGGGTTATATGCAAATCCTACACCATTTCACAGAAGGGACTTGAGCATCCATGGATTCTGGTATCTATAGGGGTCCTGGATTCAATCTCCCCTAGACACTAGAGGACTATTACATACTTTATTTTCTGATGATACTCTGGTATAGAAAGCAGGCATCACCCAGAATAGAAGAGGGGAGGCAAGTTAATGTGATTAAGAGATGCCCCAAAGCCTCTCTAGACCTAACATATCCTCCTCGCCAGCTTGTCAAAATGCAAAATTTCCACCATTCAGTGTCTTTGAGCTAAAAGCTAAGGTCCAATTTCTCTCCTTTATTTATTTATTTATTTATATACTGAGGAATTAACCCAGGAGCACTTTACCATCAAACTACATCCTCAGCCCTTTTTATTTTTATAAAATAAGGTTCTCACTACGTCGCTAAATCACAGAGGCTTGACTCAAACTTCTGATCCTCCTGCCTCAGCCTCCCAAGTCATTGGGATTGCAAGCATACAACACGGCACCTGGCTCCTGTCTGCCATCTTTTTAAGTCCCACACGACCATGCTCTTATTAAAAAGGCATAGATGATGGTCAAGGTGGGTACATGAACTCAGTAATAGTTGGATGTTAGTTTACCAGGTTAGCTCACTGGATTTGGATAAGTCTCCTGGATTTGGACAAGTGGGTTGAATTTCAGTGGACCAGAATGGGGCCAGAGTCTTGAGGGCATTAGGGAGGACTCCAGAACCTAGGGGGGTGGGAAGTGGGTACATCTGTGTGGGAGGCAGAATTCTAATATGACCCCCAAGGACCCTTGCCCTTGTATAAAGTCCTCCCCTAGAGTGTGGGC
Organism: Marmota marmota marmota; assembly: GCF_001458135.2. Lineage (NCBI taxonomy): Eukaryota > Metazoa > Chordata > Mammalia > Rodentia > Sciuridae > Marmota > Marmota marmota. The sequence goes on along the minus strand of NW_025999990.1, from coordinate 39,959,271 downwards.
AGAACCCATGGGTAAAATCAGATGATCCACATTTGGAGGAGCACCTACTATGGGATGGCTGAGGAGTCGTAGGGTGCCTTTCTTCCTTCCCTTTTCCTCACAACACTTGTGTACGGGCTACGTTGTTATAAAATATGAGAGAGGCCTTTTGCATTTGGTTCTGCCCATGGCAGGGACTCTAGCCTGCCTGCTTTCTATTCATAATGAAGGCCAGAGACAGGAAACAGCACATTCTGACGTTCACTGAGTTGCTCTTTTCTCAACGTCTTGCTTTATTTCCAAACCTCGCCATTCCTCTTTCCAGCTTGCTGCCCTGGGTTTGGAGCCATGCATTTTCACCCAGAGACGGCACCTGCTCCATAAGGACCGCATCGCCACAGCCAGTGCACGGCTGCGAACTGTGCTTTGTACACATTTAAGGCTCCAGTGTGACTCCTGCATATTCCCGGGCCACTCTGTCCTCTCTCTCAGATTAGCGTATTCCCAGACAGACTCTTGAGGCTGCATGTCCTCTAGTAGTGGTGGTTGAGCGGCAATGGCTTGAGTTTCTTCCTAGTCATGAGAGAGTGAGAGAGACCCACAGTCTGGCAAGGAGAGGGCATCACGGAATCACTTGCTCTGGCTGGGGACCCCAAGGCCCTGAGCTTTGGGCTTAAGCAATGATGCCAAACCCCAAGTGGACATTCAATCCATGTTAATTGATGGCAACGACACATCTAGGATTTAACACCCCAGACCAAGGACCCCAGTGTGGTTGAACCACAAAAGCCATTATAAAGACTGATGCACGAGTGGTTCAATCAATAGGGCCATTGAGGCCTCTGAAAAAAATAGAATTTTAGAATCAGTTAATTCCAGGGCTACTTTGTATCGTGGCTCAGTCTTGGGGTCTTGTAGCCACATCTTACTCTTTCAGGAGACATAAAAATGGGCCAGATGACTTGCTGCATATGTTGGGGAGTCCCCATCACCCACAACTCAGGAGGCTGATTCCTTTCCGTGACTCCTCTAGCCACTGTCCTCCACCAGATGTTTTTTTTTCATTACATTGATGCACACACACACACACACGTATTTATTATATTGATCAGGAGTAATGATGTCCACATACTATCCACTTTATTATGTAGTTAAAGTTACATCATATGGCACCAGAAATACTTAGAAGAACATGAGGATTGCTGAAGTGAGAAGGAGGCGTGTGTTTTGGCTCCTGGACCTGCAGGTTTGTGCTTTCAGGTTGTGCTCTGCTGAGACGGTCCACTGGTTGGTTCCATGAGTATTCATTCCAGGGCTGTGGCAGAGGACACAACAGGGATCTCATGGGGGATGCTCTTCTCAGTGCAAGACCAGAGTGGTAAGAGAGCACATGGAAACGCCTTGCCTCTAAAGCCAGGCTTGGAACTAGTACCCTGTCACATCTGTCCACATTTCACTGGGTAGAGCAAGTCATGAGACTGAACTCCAAACATGGGTGGGCAAGTATACTCCTGTCTCGGAGGAGGAAGACAGGGAATAAATGTGTGTATGTGTGCATGTGTGTAGCATGCTGGGGATAGAACCCAGGGCCTCATGCATGCTAGATAAATGTTTTATCATTGAGCTACATCTCTCAGCCCAGCAGTGAGTAAATATTTTTGAACATTGATTTAATTTATTTCAGGGAGTAAGATGAATATAGTGTGTGTATTAGACCGTTTCCATTGTTAAAATAAAGTAACTGAAGCTGGGTACTTTGTAAAGAAAGAAGGTTTATTTAATTCATGGTTCTGGAGGCTCAAGGATATGGTGCCAACATCCGCTCAGTTCTGGTAAGGACCTTGTGGCAGAAGGCATCACAATAACAGGAATATATGCGGAAGAGATCACATGACAAGATAGGAAGACAGAGACTGGGGAGAGAGTAGTCTTGCTCTTTTCTGATACCAGGGATTCAACTCAGGACCATTAAACCACTGAGCCATATCCACAACCCTTTTAATTTTTTATTTTAAGATAGGGTCTCGCTAAGTTGCTTAGGGCTTCACTAAATTGCTGAGGCTGGCTTTGAACTTGTGATCCTCCTGCCTCAGCCTCCTCAGTTGCTGGGATTATAGGTGTGCACCACTGTGCCTGGCAGCTTGCTGTTTTTATAACTACCACAGTCTTGGGAACTAATCTACTCCTTCTAGACCTGCCCCACTCATGCAAGACAGCATTCATTCACTCATGAGTGCAGTGACCCTGTGATCCAATTACCCTCCACGAGGCTCCACCTCTTAAAGGTTCCACCTCAACTCTGCTGTGTTGGGGACCAAATTTCCAGCACATGAACCTCTAGGGGATAAACCATGGCCAGCCATAGCACAGTGTCTATGTATTCTGCCTCTTAAAACACATAAGCACCCACTCAGTCAGTAATATCTCTGAAGCACTGGAAGATTTTTGTGCTTGGACGTTGAATTTATATGACAGGTACACAAACATGATACTGAGGATGTTCAACTGTTTTAGCTCTAGAGCTTCCCCTGTATTAATTTCTTCTGCTCTCTATTCTGGCCTCTCCACATTAATTCAGGTCACTCTCTGTTAAAAAACGAGACAAGAGAGTGTTTCAAAGAAAAATGTTCTCAATGAAATATTTAAGCACGGTTAAAACTACCAGCAAGATGGAGTTGAATGTTTTATGTGATCACCCGTGCTCAAATCTTGGTTCCCTGCAGATAGGAAGGAAAGAGCTATGGTGGTAAACTCGTGCCCTGCTCCAGTCACCCTGAGGAATTCTGTGGTAGAATTCGTCCCCCCACTCAAAGCCAGACATTCATGCTGAGGGGTTGGCTTGTCTCAGTTTGTTCAGTAAGAGAAATGGAAATGAGACTTTTTAGTGCCTGTCACTGTAGAGAAAGGACCCGGAAAAGAAGGGGAACATTTAGAGGTGTGTTCATATTTACTGAGGACCTGCCATATGATAGAGACGGTGACTTTCATTTTGTATGAGGGAACTGGGGCTCAGAGAGGTTATCTAGGTCTCATGGTTAGAAAGAGGTGACCAGGATGCAAATTCCAAAGACTTGGGCTCTTCAAACGACACTGTGTTTGGTGCCATGGTATTTCTTTCCACACTCCAGCGGCTGGAAGCTTACTACTTATGGGGACGGGTTTTATAGACAGCTCATTGGTAACAGCAAACATATACTGACTTTTGGGCTCTTTATAACTTTTCCCAGTACTTGCCATCGATCTTTTTTTTTTTTTTTTTGTGTGTGTGTGTGTGTGTGTGTGTCTGGCAGCTTTTAAGAATTTTCTCCTTAGTGCTAGCTAGACAAGTTCCTTCACCTCCTTTTTGTAGGATGCAGTATTTGGTTTCATTATCTTTTTTCAGATGAATGCTGGGCTTTTCTTAAGTGGCAAGGGATCAAAAGTCAGAAGAATCCCACAAGGGACACAAGCCTGCATGCTTCATCTTGATGCTTCCAGGGCAGGTGACCTTCTGTTTTGGAAGTGTGGACAGTGGCCCTTGTCCATTACACTACATGGAAATCCCTCAGGGGACAGAGCCTGCGATGTGCCCGAGAGCTTCTGGATTCCAGCTCTGATTTGGATGCAGAATAGAGTAGCTATCCCTTAGTTCTCTATGGTTAATTATTAGCCAGGTATTTATTATAGCAATTAAGGAAGAGACATAGAGAGCAAGGATAAATCGAGAAAGGACCTATAGTGAATGAGTCCCCATCCCACATTCCCTCCCTCCCTGATGGTGTGTGGAGGGAGACTGGAGGTACTTAGTCTCTGAACATCTCAAGCATATAGAATATGCCATTTGCATTGCTCAACATTCATGGTGTGTATTAAATGGAGGTCTCACTAGGTGCAAATAAATATGAAGAGTATAAAACATGAAGATAATTAAAAAGAAGAAAAACAGTGTGCTTCCAGGAAATGCACTAAGGGAGTGACTTGCTGTCTCATGCCACACACACACACACACACACACACACACGTATACTACACAAACAAACCATACACACGTGCACACACACACACATATACACAGCCTCTGCAGCTTGATGCTCAGTATAAACAAGTTCATATCTTATTGTGGGGAGAACTTTTCTCATTGGGATTTCATGGAAACTGCATGTTTTCTGGAAGCTTTGTGTCCAGCTTGAAGAAGTTGCTTGTGTCCTCAATTCAACAGTCACTACTTTGGGCAAAGCTCCTTGTTATAGGTTGGGTTGCACGCCTGCCCCAAATTCATGCATTCATGTTCAATCTGACTCCCCCAGTACTATAAAATGTGATCATATTTGGAGATAGTCTTTAGAGAGGAATGAAGTTAAAACGAGATCATTAGGTGGGGCCTTAAACCAGTATGTTTGGTGTCCTTGTAAGAAGAGGAGGAAATCTAGACTCAGTCGGGCTTAGAGGGCAAATGATCTGAAGAGACAGAAGGATAAGTCAGCTACCTACAAGCCACAGAGAGAGGCCTAGAGCAGATCCTGCCCCAGCAGCCATCGAGAGAAGTCAATCCTGCCAACACCTTGTTGTTTGAACTTCCAGCCTCCAGAATGAGAAGATGGTACCTTTGTGCTGTTGAAGCCACCTGGTCTGTAGCACTTTATTATAGTAGTCCTTGGGGTGAATAGAAAGACCCTATTCAGAAAGACATATGTACCAGGTAAGAGTGGGGATAATAGAGAAAGGGAGAAAGAAATAGGTTGGGGAGAGTTAGATAACCTTACAAGATATGTGGATATGTTAGTGGCTCAGCTTGGAATGGGGTTGTGATAATAGGTCATTGCAGTGAGTGCTCAATTTAATTCAAATAAATAAAATATTAATTAGCCCAAACTTGGAGTCAATCTAAAATTGAGGTCAGTATTATTCTTTTCAAAAACGTTTCAGTTAGAACATCACCGTCTGAACAGCCCTGGTAGAGATGCCCGAGGGAAGAAAGAAATCTCCTCGGTGGGAATTTGCATCTATTTGGTCCCCTGGCCACGGCTGGACGTCCCCTCACAGGGATGTCGGGTGAAGGGAGCCCTGGGCTCTCTGAAAGCATCTGCTGTGAATTCCTTTAGGTGGGGATTTGATCGGGCTCTTTTGGTTCTGCTTTTTATTAAGATGAACTGCCAGTGTGTGTTATGTCCAGGCAACCACCCCGTGGAAACCCAGAAAAAGCTGCAAAAGAGAAACGAGGTAATCTCCTTGAAGTGGCTTGTCGGGGCCTTCCCAGGTCAGTGGGGAGGAGCTGGGCGCACAGCGTCCCTGAGATCTGAGTGGGGTTGCCAGAGTGCCGGGTGCCTGCTCCTGCCTGCCTCCTCACACACTTGGAAATCACAAAAAGCCTTTATGTCCACCGCAGCCTGGGAACTGGCTTTCATCATTGGTGCCAAAGACCCACCACTCGCGGGTAATAAAGGACACGAAGATCAATCCCGAGGGAGAAGACTCCAGTTCCAGAATGTCCCTTTGTCTAGGAACAGCTGTGTGGAATTCAAGACTATCCAAGGATGTAAAGATCACAAGATCTCTTTCTTTCATTGTCTACTTGTTCGTCTGGGCTCCACACTGTGCTTCTGCTATCGAAGGAGCTGCCCACCACAGTGAAGGCATGAGGCCTTAGGTTAAAGATTTTATTCTTTTCTGCAGAGGCTCGAGGCAGTGGTTAACCCTCTCTTTGCCTTTCTTTCGTTGAAAAGCTTAATATTTTTGGAAATGTTAATATTGGAAATGCGAGATGTGGAAATACACATACACCCTCAAGAGTAGATGAATCACAGATGGACAATTTCAAGAGCAATAAAGCAACCGACTCTCATGTATATCTGTAACTCCAAGAAATAAATGCTTTCTTCTTTCAAGGATGTCATAGTAACACTCACAGCACCTTATTTCTCTTTGGCACACTATTTTGGCATGGCTGTGTTCACCCGTCAAGCTATGAGGCTCAGAGGATGGAAGGACACGAGAAAAATGAACTTGGGTGTTGAGATGTGCCCTCCCACTGTCAGAACAAACATTAGCAAATATAGTCACAGCACTGTGGCAGATCACGTCGTGAGTGCATGTAGCTCCATTAAAAAAAATCTATTTCAAAGCTGGTAGGAATGCAATTATATAAATTATATAGATTAAGATCTACTCATCCATCCATTTAATATTTGATCTATTCATAATTTATTAATTCATCAGTCAAATATTTATTGTGTGCTTAGTGTGTCTTAGACATTCACATCCAGAAGGAATGGGATGAGGTTGGGGAAAAGTGTCCAGGAGCAGAGTTGTCCTTCTGGCCTGTTTCCTTCCCCCAGGTTAAGTGTCCTTGACCCTTTTCTCAGGGATTGAGAAATTGATGACCTTGTCCCAGGTATCCTAGTACAAAGCCTGCTGTAGGAATTCTTGCTTTTAACCAATTAGCTATGGTTTGCCTTCTTAGATTCTTCAACTTTCTCTCCTGGTTCACCCTCAATCTAGAATAAACTCACAAAGAATCTCAGGACCTTAACCCACACGGTGCCAGGCTTTATTCCAGTGTTCCCTCTGTAGGTAGCAGATGAGGGCTCCACTTTCAGGCTGACTTGCTTGGGAATTGTATGAAAAAGTTTCAATCTATGTAGGAACAATTTTGGGAAGCAAGAGGACCAGCCGCTCACTACTGTGGTGGATCCTGGGAGTGGGAGCAGGTATAGCTCAAGGGGTAAGCACAATGGAAGTGGGTCACGTACAGTGAGCTCAGTTCCCCTGGTTTGTGTGCTGCACACTGAGCTAGGTTCGATATAATTTCATCTTCACAAAATACTCCTAGGTAGGTATTCTAATCCCCATTTTTATAGAGGAGAAAACCGAGGCTTTGAGAGGTTATTGACGTGCCCAAAGTTTTTCGGTGTAGAAGTGATGGGGCTCCTTTTTGAACCTCTAATTTCTTTATGACCATTCAGCCTCAAAAGCACTGTTCCAGAATGTTCCACAACTAGTCATTCCTGTTCAACATGGCCCATGGCTGCCACAGAGGTGCCTGTGGCCTTGTGGTACCCATAATTCTCTACTGCTCAGGCATGGGGCAAGGAGCTGGGCTAATTAAGGACAGAATGGCAATGGGTTGTTTTTCTCTTATCATTCCTGGCACTGCCCTCCTTTTTCCTTTCCAATATTCCCTTCTCTTTGAGGTATCCAGGGATCCTGACAGAGAGAAACAGCCAAACACAATGCTGTGTGTGTGAGTTCGGAATGGAACCCAAACTGTGAGATTCCAGGGGAACTTCTATTTCCTCATCTGCAAAAATGGCGTTGGTGGGGTTGATTAATGCATGAGAAGGAGAGTCTCGCAGAACTCATCAGCTGGAACCTACTTGCTCTTACCTTGATCTGCCTACTGGATGACTGTGGCCATCCTTTCCCATGTCAGCCATCTTGTCCAAGGCTGGAAACTTCTGCATCCCCTTTGATCCTGTTAGTTCTTCCTGAGACATTTATGACAATTAAAAGTGGAATGGTTAGCTCTTTGCTGGGAACATCTTTGCATTTTAATAGGAATTTTCTAGAAATAACAACTGGGCTCAAAGAATGAATCTCTGTTGATGACATTTAATGCAAAATGATGGTCCAGTGAAGAGACTATTTCTGGGCAAATGCATGGTTGGTTACTGATTCCTGAAATCTCCGTGAGTCCATTGATGCTAAGCCAACACATTCTCTCTTCTGTAGTTAGTTCCACATGTGAGAATGTAGATGAAAGTTGGAGAAACATTTTAAACCCAGGCCCACTTTGTGGGCTTTTGTACTCTCTTTTATTCTATTTATTGTGTGTATGTACCTGTCATCGCATTATCAGAGATCCTTAGACTTAAGCCTCATCCATACGGCTGAAACCATCCAACTAAGGAATTACAAAACAGGAAACTCACTGCTTGGTAAAATTTCACATTCTTAATGGCTTTCGGAAATTTTGTAGCTGAGCCTTGAGCAATTACTGAGTTTGGGCACACAATGACAAATCTCTGTAAGTGTAGATTTTAATATAAGGCCAACCAATCTCTGCACTGAGAGACTCCAGATCAATTTCTTTTAAATAAGCAAATAGAGGTTTTTGTGTAACCACCCTTGAAAGAAACCCAAATGTCTGGAATTGCTTTGGGAAAATAATCACATCCATATGTGCTTGTCCTCGCACAAGCACTCACACACAAAATACCATCAAATGTTATAACCTGTGAATTTTCGTGATAGTTTTAAAAGTGGCTGGGAGTTCAGCAATGATCTAATCGAAATTTGTCAGTTAGCAGTGGAGAAAAGGAGAGGGAAAGGGAAGCTTGAATTTGCACAGGTCACTAGTGAAAGAGCCCACGTTCTCTGTGTCTGTTTCTTTCCAGTGTGCAGTGGCTCACAAGTTCTTTCTCTTTCCTTCCATTAAAGTCCATACACTTCTCTAGAGACCTCCTGTTAGCCCAGGACCTACTCCCTCACTTTCCTCAGGTTTCTACTTTACTTGAGCACTCAGCTTAGAGTAGTACCCCCTCCCTTGGGATCCCCTATTCTCCTTAGCACTTACTCCTGCTTCCTTCCTGAATTTACTGCCTGACTCCACCTAGAAACTAAGCTTCAAAGGACTCTTGTTTCATTCACTGTGAAATCTGTAGCACTTACAACAGTTCCTGGCACACAGTAGGAGCTCAATAAGTATCTGATGAATGAATGACCTAGCATCTCCTAGTAAGAGACAGAGGCTGCAGAAATAAACTAAGCCAAAGCATCTCGTGCCTGTCTTCATGAAGGATCTGGCTTAGTGGAGGAAGAGCCTGACTCTGGTAGTTACCGGTTTGTGATAAATTGTATGTGAGGCATTACTGGGGAGTGACGCGAGTGCATAACAGGGGTCTTGGTTTGGTTGGGGAAGCTTTTTATGGACAGTAGTGGGAAAAGACCATGCACACACACTGTATTGTCATTTCTGAATCAGGCTTCTAGAATGAGTTCATTACCAGTAATGTTTGAAGGGTGTTTTGTCAAACACAGGTGACCCATGTTGCCACGTGACTAATTTTCTCTCTGAATAGGTCTGCTTGTTTAAGAACTTGGTGGTGATAGAAAGATCCTTTAGATAAGTTTGTGTAGAGATGAAGTTCACTGTCCCTATCCTAAGCAGGGAATCCACACTTGAGTGACTGAATGTTTTTTCAATGAATGTATGGGGCAGGGAAAGCAAGGCTGCCCTCGCTGTGGGCATTCAGTTGGGAGAGACTGGTCAGTCACCAGAGTGACCACATGATGTCGCTGTTGCTTAAAATGTAGAGGAATGAAAACCCAGCTTTTGTGAGGAACCATTCATGAAGTTTCGGGAAGATGGATAACTGTTACAATAAGGAGAAACACTTTTACACAAACTTAAAAAAGATGCTGCTAAACATCACAGCAGCTGACCCATACTCTAAGGCCATTGTTTCACTTTGGTTTATTTTTATTTTTACTTTACTCAGTAATGTCAAATCTGATTTTGGTCTTACCTAGGGACTTCTGAAGAATCCAGAGCATCGTTTTGTATAATGTATATCCTTAAAGTTTAAAAATGTAAATGTTTCACTGAAATAGTATAAAATACAGGGGAAAGAGGAGTATTAGAATTGCCTTGGCTTTCTTTTCTGACACCTCTCTAAAAATGGTCACCTGTAAACACAAAAGTACGTCTCTCTATATTTCTCAAATCAACATAATTTCTTAAAAATTTTTTCACTGTCCATTTCCAAGATTTCTCCTCTCATATTTATTTTCTTTCTCAGTCTCATTTATTTTTTTGCTTCTCATAGACTATTTTTCCCCCAGAGACACAAACAGATTCATTTAGGAAAGTTGAGACATTCAAGAGAGAATGTGAACCATCTCCAGAGGGAGAAAAAGCCAATTTTTCTTTTTTCTTATGTAATTTCAGTCTTATATTATATTATATTTTATTATATTATGTCTATATATTTTTTAGCTTACTCATTCCTTAAACATTTACTTCATACCTGTCGTGTGTGAGACCCAGATATTGTAGAAGACAGGAAGTTGATGAACATATTGTCATGGCACATGAGACTCTTAAAAACTTGTAAGAGTGTAGTATTTATTCACAAAAGTAACAAAAAATGGTTTTCCCTTGCAATGTCAGATCTTGTGCTGAACTTTTCACATTTTATATCATTTAAGTTTCCTGGCACCTTTCATTAACCCCATTTTACAGGTGAGAATACTGAAATTCAATGATTTGCCTGAAGCCAAACAAGTTGGGTTGAAATTTGAATCCTGGAACTTTTGGCCACAATTCCATGGAGGAAGTATGGAGAAAGTGGCAATTGTGATTGGCTTTCAAGGATGAATAAAATTTTCCCTGATAGAGAAGAGAAGGAAGGTTTAACTAGTCAGAGGTTTGGTTTTTGTTCCTGATAGATTTAGAGGATAACTGGCAAGGGGTCTTAGCTCCACAAATTGACTCAGGGACCCAAGTTTAAGGGCTTCCAGCTGCATGCTCTGGAAGGAGAGCAGAGAGAGTATGAAGCAGGAGAGGAGAATGTTATTGCCTTTGCTTGGGAGTGACTCGCATCATTCTGCTCACATTTCATTGGCTGGAACTAATCACAAGATCTTGGTTAACTGCAGGTGGGCTGGGAAATAGAGGGAATTAGAATATTAATAAACATGCTGGTTCTTCCCAACACCTGTGCTGCCTCCCTGGAAGTAGAGAAAACATGCATTGTATTGTCCAGATTTAATCAGTACATAGACTTTGGTGAAGAAAGAGTAAGTGATTTAGCCAGGCACAGTGGCACACACCTGTAATCCCAGTGATTTGGGGGGCTCAGGCAGGTGGGTTGCAAACTCAAGGTCAGCCTGGGCAATTTAGTGAGACAGATCCTGTCTCAAAAATGAAATGAAATGAAATAAAGAGGGTTGGGGATGTAGTTTGGTGATAGAGTACCCCTGGGTTCAATTCCTAGTACTGCATTAAAAAAAAAAAAAGATTAAGTGACTCACTCAAAATTACACACCCACCTTCAGCACAGCTACCAAGAGCAGGTGAAATAGGTGACCGTTGACATGACATTATTTGAGAAGCCTCCCCACCCCTCTGTATTTCCTCCCATGATTGGTTGAAAGAGAAAACTGCAATTTCACATAGCTTTCTTCGGCTTATACTCTGGATGCCTTAAAAATTAAAATATCCTTTATAGACATACCATGTTGGAACCTGAACCACAGGCTTAAGCCCCTTTTGGAATGATAGGGTGGTGATTTGTAGCACAAATAAATCAACACACAGGCACGTGAATAAGATTGAAAAAACCACAGTCATTCTCCTTTCAAGTCTGGTATTTCCCAACCTTTTCCATGGAAGGATCAAGTTGCAGACTGGCGTATTTCTCTCATCTCCCAGGCTTGTCTCCGACAAGCCCATCCGCAGGACTGTGGAAAACAATCTAAAGACTGTCTCATTGTCGTCTGCAGTGAATGGAGCATTTATTTGCTTGTTTCAAGTGACATACCGGGCTACTCTCTTCCAAACAGCAAGGTGCTTACCGGGATGGGGGGGGGGGAAATGAAAGGAACAGCCAGATTTGGTTACTGTCGGAGCCACATGATTCAGAGATATCCTTGTTAATGACAGTTGCACAGCTGGATAATTAATCAAAGTATGAAGAAAATATAGAGCACTCTAATGCGCACAGCTCCATCCAGTCTCCACGGGACTGGGCCATCATCTGTTTATTCTCCTTTGGAATGGCTTGAGATTATTCAATTATTCAATAGCCTCCCTCCTTGCTGTGATGGGATGTATGGTTTTTAATTGGCACCAGGGTCTTTCAGCTCCTATGAACTTTGCTAGTCACTCTTGTGATTCCAGCCCATGGAAGCCTGAATGTTTATCTTTATCTAGAGCTCAGTCCAAACAATACACCTTGGAGTACTGATCAGCTTTTAAAAAAGCAGTTTCTGCCAAGCAATTGGTAGCAGAATCCTGGCAAAAATATACCTTCCAGATTTGCACCTTTTTTTTTTTTCCTATGCATGTTGTTCTTTCTGTAGAAATAGGATGAAAAGTCTGTCTTTGGCATGATTTTTTTCTGTTGTTATGGTTAATTTTGTAAATGTTGTCTTTTTATGGGTTTTAATACTGTACTGGTGTATAAATATTTGCTCATGATGGTATTTCTTTGAAGGGCTTGCTGGAATAGCAATGCAATATTTCTCATAGATAAACACAGAGTATTTTCAAACTTAGGAGAGAAATTATAATTGTTCATTTGGAGACATTTATAAAGACATAGATTAGCACCCATTTTAGGGCCTTTGGGTATAAATTTACAATGAAGTGGGTTGAATTGGGTTGTTTTCATTGTTCTTAATCTCTCTAAATATTTGCCCTCTGTAGTAGGATTTTTCTCTTTGAGAGGCAAATTCTCCCACCTTCTGAATTAACTCCCAATGTTCTTTTCCAGAATGGTCCCCACAAGGCTCTGCCTGACAAGGTTCCTAACACTTTCCTGCGAACACCTTTGCTTGATCATCTCAAAAGTTATGCCTTATTACAGGTTCTACTCCTGAGTCTGGCTCTCAGGGCCTTCTTTAGTCCATCTCAACAAAGGACCCTGCCTTCTTTCTAGTCCTCCTGCAAACATTTTTGCAGTTTATCTCCTTGTAGGTGCTTTGTAATCAAGGTGAGGTTTCCATTCACCTCAGCCCACCTGGGAGTCACCCTGCCAGGGCAGAAGGAGAGTCTGCATTTTAAGGGGTTCTCTGTTCATCCTGAGCACATTAGTTTGAGAAGCCCTGCCCACGCCATTCTGACTGCACACTTGCCTCTGTGTTCTGCTTACACTCTTCCCTCCCCTTGGAGAGCGACTGTCCCTCCTTCCTGCCACTTAGGTAAATTTTATTCATCTTTTGTGGTTGGCCATTTGAACCCCCACTTTCTTCCTTAAACCCTGTCATGATACATTTTAAAATCAAGACTTATTTTTGGAGTTAATTTTTGAAGACATGTCATCAGGAAAAAATCACATAGAGCCAAACTTATCCTTGGCGTCTGGCCCGGTGGCACAGGCCTGTAATCCCAGCGACTTTGGAGGCTGAGGCAGGAGGACTGCGAGTTCAAAGGCAGCCTCAGCAACTTAGCGAGGCCCTAAGCAGCCTTGTGAGACGCTGTCTCAAAAAAAAAAAAAAAATCTCTTGGAAATGTAAGTTGCCCATCAAATACAGTGCAGACAAATATGTGGATTTATACTCTCAGGAAGCCCATCTGTGTTCAGATTTTCCTTCCCCATGAAAACACTACTATTTCTTTGGTTGAATACAGATTTACTGAGTGACTATGCATAGGAATTATATTGTGTCTGTCTTACTTCACTGTGTGTATAAAGTCATATATATCAAATACATGTTAGAAGTAACCCCCTGGAGGTCAGGTCCAATTTGTTCCCTCTTGTGTTTTTATTGCTATGTTGAATTGGATCTGGTCTAAGAGCAAATGTGAATTGTTTGGACTGTTTTGAAAAATATATTTGGGTTTCTTCTGAGTTAATTGTGAATTATTCCCTTTTTGTTAAAGTAATAAAGGATTCCATACTTTTAATAGTGTTTTAAAAAAGTAACAGAAGAAGAACATTTTGTAACTTACCACAAGGCTTTGAATTGGGAAAGATTCAGTATATAATAGGGAAACAAAATAAGAAGAAGGAGAAGGAGGAAGAGGAGGAAAAGAAGGAGAGAAAACCTCCCTAAAAAGTTTAAACAGTAGAAAAATACATTTTAGGTAGGCTCATATTACCTGTTGTGGACTGAATTGTGTCTCCCCCAATTCTTATGTTGAAGTTCTAAACTTCAACTTGATTGTATTGGAGAAAGGCCTTTAAGAAGGAAGACAATGTTGAAAAGATCATAAGGATGAGGCCCTAATCCAATAGGATTGGTGTCCTGATGCAAGAAACCAGAAACCAACCATGTTGGAACCTTGATTGTGGAGCTATGAGAAAATCAAAGGCTATTGTCCAAGCCGCCCAGTCTGTGAGATTCTGTTAAGGTAGCCCATGTTGACTAATGCACTGCCTAGCCAAGTATGGATTGATGTCTTAACCCCCGGTCTCATTATTTTGACTGTTTCAAAGATAGAACTGCTGTATTATAGTTCATTGTGCAAGAGGCTGGGGATGTAGGTCAGTGGTAGAGCACTTGCCTACCTTACACAAAGCCCTGGGTTCAAACTCCAGCATTACAAACAAACAAACAAAGAAACATCCCTCCAAAAAAACAAAACCAAAATGTAAACAATTAATTCTGTGGCTCTTGGACTGTCTAGCTCAGCAACTGCTCCCTATATCATGAATTTGATGAATGGAGTCCAATTGCTTTTTAATTATTCTGTTTAGACTCTAATTAGCACCTGCCATCTCCAAATATCTCCCAATGCATTTGATATTTTCAAATGGGCTAAAATACCTAAAGCCTGAAAAAACTGTAAGAATGAAGTTAAAACCTGTGTTTTGCTATGATAATGATGTTATTGCAGAAGGTGGTGGAAATCTTCAGTGGTTCTAGTTTTACTTCTTCTGTGAATAAGACATTCTTCTGGAGAGCTGTAGAAGTAGGAGCATCTCTTCCTCTAATAGAGCCATCTCAATGAAGGGTCAAGTTCAAAGCTTACTTTCTCTCTTTTTCCTTTAATGAAGAAGAAGAAGAAGAGGAGGATGAGGAGGAGGAGGAGGAAGGGGAAGGAGAAGAAGGAGAAAAAAGACTAAAGGGGGTAAAATTCAAAGAGTCAAAATGAAAATGAAAGAGAGGTTGAAAATGCAGACATTAACGAGTTCTGTCTCTAATGAGGAACCACATCCAACATTGAGGATTAATGACAACTGGGTGTCTGTGAAACTTGAAGTGAGCCTGCATTTGCTGCATGTTCCCTGGAATGTTTTACAGTGTTCTGCATTTGATATCCGTGGCTCTCAAAGGGGTTCACAAATAATTTCATTAATGCTATTTTAGGATAGAGTTTGGATGCTTGGGGGTTCCACAGAGCTGTGGGTCTTGGGTTTGGTCTCTTTCAATTGTGCTTCATTTCATTCTTGGTTTGAAAAGTGTCCAGGCAGGCATACTTCTGGAAAAATCACTTAAAGCATTTAAGTAAATATGTTCATGAAGGGTAATATTTGATCACCCCAGCTTCCTGCCTTGAGATTTTCAGGACTCTAGAATTTAGTTGTTTAAGTGTTATTGGGGTCACATCATCAAGTGGACTGAATTTTGTGGAAATCCATTTCAGGTTTTAGTTCCATTTCTATCTTTAATTAAAAAATACTTTTATTTGTTATTTTTAGATACATATGACAATAGAGTATATTTTGACATATTATACATACATGGAGTATAACTTATTCTAATTAAGATCACATTCTTGTGGTTGAACATGATGTGGAATTTCACTAGTCTTGCATTCATATATGAACAGAGGAAAGTATGTCCCATTCAGTCACTGTCTTCCCATCCCTTCCCTGCATTCCCCTTTGCCTAATCCAATAAACTTCTATTCCTCCTATTCCCCCAGTTGTATGTTAGCATCTGTGTATCAGAGATAACACTCAGCCTTCGGTTTTCTGGGATTGACTTATTTCACTTAGCATGATAGTCTCCAAATCCATACATTTACCAGCAAAATTCATCAAGTCATTCTTTTCCCTGGCTGAACAATATTCTACTCTGTATATATACCACATTTTCTTCATCCATTCATCTGTTGAAGGGCACTTAGGTTGGTTCCATAGCTTAGCTGTTGTGAATTGTCTTCTTCTCCCTGCTGTAGACACTAGTAGCCTTCAGGAGCAGGCTTGACCCTCTAAATTCCTGAGCCAGGTACCTAGGCATGTGAAGTGTGTCCACTTTCATCAATTTACATTCCAGTTAGGAAAATAGGCAGTAGACATACTCAGTTTTATGTGTTCTCATCACAAAAATGATAAGTGTGTAATATACTAATTAGTTTTAGTCATTTCACAATGTATACATATATTAAAACAAGACATATACCATGAATATATAATTTTTATGAAGAAGATTAAGAAGATAAAAAAGTTACACTAAATATGTCATCCAGCTCATGATGAGTGCTATAGGGATCATGCCATGGTATAAATGATGAGATGTGGCGGCGTGGACAAGAATGGATGTGCCCAATACCTTTGGCATCAATTGATTGGCCCAGGTACAGACACATGATCAAAACTGAGCCAAGAGGACCCCTTCCTCTGGCTAACAGAGAGAGACAGAGGTCCTGGCAGTCTCTGACAGCAGTTGGTGTAAGAAGTAAATTCAGGGCTTGGTGGTGGCCATGTTCATCACTATGAAAGGATCTAAGTGGTGAGAGAGGGTGCAGTTATCATGCAGATGAAAGAGATAATGAGAGACAAGTGTTAGAGGCATTTGGATTCCTGGGTTCAAATGTTCTTGATCTTAATGGGTTTTCTTGATCTTCCTGGTTTTTTTTTTTTTTTTTTGCTTCATTTGCATTAGGAAAGAGAATTTAAGATATTAGAAGCAAGTTCAAGTTCAGAATCCTTTTGCATTTTTATAGTTTTCTTCCAGTCTTTTTACCAGTGTCTTTTCTGATTAAGTAAATTATATTTTTGCTTTCAGCTAGTTTGATTTGAATTCTATCATGCATAACCCAGAGTTCTGATTAATACTAAAAGGAAGCTTAACAGAGAGGCTTAGTTATAACAGATGCCAATGAAGACACCTCCCAGGGTCCTCTGCCGGGTTAGATCTCTATCTCCCTCTTTCATGGCTTGCGACAGTTTGTGTTCATCTCCCTGACTACCTCGAACCCCTTGGTACATTGTTATGAATCCAAAGAGATCCTCAGGTTCAGAGAAATGACTGTGTTCTTCTTTCCCTTGTAAGGCTCACCTCCTAGTTCCTCTACATTTTTGATGTTGGACTGACCTCTTCCTAAAGTCATTGTCCCCTGGAATGTTCAGTTCATTATTACAGAGTCATGTGCTCAATCTCAGGGGTGCTGCCAGGTCCCTGGGCACTAACAGGATAATCACCCAATGATTTGACATCAACTTCCCCAATTTTGATTGTTTAGTGTGAAATGATGCTATTTATGAGGTACGTCGAGTCAAATCTAGCTCAATAACCACTGTGACCCAATCATCTGTAGTCTTGTTGGGTGGGGTCTTAATGAAGGTTACCTTCCTGGTGGCTCAGCCATACCTGCTGGGGTCCCCATGTACACTACTCCCAGCCTTTTTTCCATCACTCCTGTTATAACCCAAGAATCTTTGCTGCCATTTAGACTCAGGAATTTGGATTAGAAACAAGTCTAGAACACCCCTTGGCACAAATCTCATTTTCCAATAAAAATTATAGGCCTCTGCTTTTGTCAAGTATCTGCCTAAGTATCCTCCTAAGATTAGGGACCCGTCCTGAGCTTACTCCCTTTGACACAGATATTAATTCTCTACCTATGTCCTTCTGGGTCTCCCCTGGGATCTCCGGACCCTGTATTTTGTTAATTGCTGGCTGAGAATCTGCAGAATGTAGAGAAAGCTCCACAAAGCATAATACTAGCTCTCCAAATTCCAAGGCTTGATATAAGTCCTCTTCTTTGACATGATCAAGTATTTGGCTTAATTTTAAAAAATGCCTCAAAAAAATTTAAAGCAGACACAATAAATGTATATTCTTTTGAAGGAGGATCAAGACCTCCTATGGTTCTGCTCTTTGGAGTTTTTCATAGATTTATATGTATAAATCACACTTGTCATGCAGCATACAAACTTGTTTGGTTTTTTTGTTTCATTTGCATTCGTCAAGAGAATTTAAGATGTGAGAAGCAAGTTCAAGTTCAGATCCTTTTGCATTTTTATAGTTTTCTCCAAGTCTTTCTACCAGTGTGTTACCTAATGGTAATTTGGAAGCAAGTTTTTAGACACACAAGTCTTTCTAAAGAGTTCAACTTAGTTTTCACAGAAACACCAATTCTACTTCCTTTCCCATTTATAATTCATGTGGGGCACATGTACATGATTATCAATAGGCTTAGGAACAAACACACAGACTCTTGCTAGGTGTTCAGCTGCCAGAGTGCATGGCCTCTTGGCCTCTGGGCTTCAGTAGGCCACAGGCATCTGTCAGAATGCTTTATAGAGAAGAGCCAGGAGGAGGAGGGTTCAAAGAGCTTAGCCTATATGCGACCCCAGCCCAGAGTTGTTATTATGGTACTGCATTCCTGATTTCTAGACTAATTATGGCAATAACTCTGGGGCTCCTCCACCAGGCTCCTGTCTTCCGGGTCTCTTCTGAGTGGCATCTGTAGGCCTGGCTATTTCCCAGACTTCTATTTTTCAGCTTCCTCTTCTCTGCACAGTGCTGCTGAGCTCAAGGCAGAGCCTACTCTGTCTGAACCAACCACCTGCTAGAGCACCAATGGAGGGGCCCAGTGGGGGCTGCCAACCTTTGACCTCCCGCATCCTCAGTGAAGTCTCCTATTCTTGCACAAGTTGTTTTTGATTAGGTAGAAAGACAAAAGGAGGTAGAGCCCAAACCTGAGTTTAATGTCTTAGGAAAGGCACAAGTATGGGCAGCAGATATAGGTGGTTGGTTGATTCATAAACTAAACTAATCAATGGAAGCAGGAGGAGGAGACAAAGGGGACTCAGAAGCTTCCAGAGTCCTGGGGTAGACACTGGACTTTTTACAAGTATAAAATGGGTTAGA
The DNA here is from genome assembly GCF_001458135.2 of Marmota marmota marmota. Taxonomy (NCBI): domain Eukaryota; kingdom Metazoa; phylum Chordata; class Mammalia; order Rodentia; family Sciuridae; genus Marmota; species Marmota marmota. The sequence continues at coordinate 39,940,545 of NW_025999990.1, read as the reverse complement.
GGCCAACCCATCTAGAAATTAAGAAGAGTGGAAACACCAATATTATCTTGATTACATGTGTAATAAAACGAAGTTATTTCCAAAATACACTATTTTTCTGGTACCATCACTTTAATTCAAGCCCAGAGACTTTAATCAGACAATAATCTGAATTATGGTCCATCTCATTTACCCTCAAAATTATAATGTCTCTTCTTCCCAGTTAACTAAAGAATAACAACCCATCCAGAATTACACTGCAATCAGCGACAATGTAGTTAGAATCAAATTGTGTTAATGGGTTTCTTTTTTCTTTATTAGTTCTCTCGCTTCACAAAACTACCCCCACAAGGAAAGGCTGCCTTGAAGCATTCATGTTGGAAAAAGGCATGGAAAGTAGGCACGTGTGTGTTTGTGACCAGCCTGTGCTGGGATATTTAGAGAAAACCCTCAATCCTGGCTTGAAGAGAGGGCTTTGTGTGCTGCGGATGTCAGAGGGTGCAGTTTCCTCTTTTGATTAGCAGAAGGTAGACTCCTGACTCATGCGGAGCCAGGTTTGTTTCCCAACCACTCAGCTAGGAAACTCAGAAATACCTTAGGCAGTGAGGATTGTGGGGATGGAAGTTCTAGGATGTTTGGACACTGGGATGAATAGCAAATTCCAGAGAAAAGCAGCCAAAAGATTGTCAGTAGAAATCAAGGGATAGTGCTAGCTGTACAGCAGAGAAGAATCTGTGTGTGGGGAAAACAATGAAACTTTACTGAAAAAAAATATTTTTTCTTCTACAAATGAGGGAGGCAATAAAATCAAGAGTTAACTATGAAAGCAAATACGGTGTAAACTTAAAAGGTGCCCTTATTAGGAGGCAGGTTTGTGGATTAGAGTGGCATTATCATAAAATATGGAATAATACAAGGTAAAAAGAAAATTTGACTGTATTTGAAACTAAGTACCACATTACAAGTCAAAATAAAGCAAATGTTAAACAATGTCTTGCATGCAAACAAGTGGCTTACAAAGTTGATTCTAGAAAGAAGTCCCTAGTACAGAGATCACCCAGTGCTACAGAGACCAGACCTCAGTCATGCTACGACCTGTGGTTAAATGGTTTCAAGAGTTTGGCCCTTGGAGACCAGGCTCCCACTTCCAGTCTCACTACCTGCTCCCCGTTTTGGGCATTCTGCACTCAATGCACCATGGCATACTTGTTATTTCTGGTATGTATTATGCATTTTGTCCTAGAAGCTGCCATAACTCATAGTGAAATTTAATTCTTGTTATAATGGTGTTGGAAGGTGATGGAACCCTTAAGTAGTGATTATGCTGTAAAAAATGATTAAATTCTTTTTCATGTGGGTGTGGATTAATTGCCTTGCGGGTGGCTGGTTATAAATCAAGGCTACTCCTCCTATTTTGTTCCTTCTCCATGTGCCCACTTAACCTTCTGCTTTCCACCATGGGATGAAGCAGCATGAGACCCTCACTCACCTAAGGTTGGATAGATGCTGGCTCTGTGCTCTTGAATTTCTCAGCCTTCAGAATCTAAATAAACCTCTATTCTGTATAAATTGCCCAGCCTTTGGGAATGACCCTGGTGTTCAGTTATAGAAACAGATAAAGGACTAAAATAACTGTCCAGGCAGAAATGAAGTCCTGAGGCTGTCATTAGTGAGTATCAGGGAAGCACATGCTGACTTATTCTGACTCATGATCTAAAGGCCAGCCCCTAGGGGGAGCTCCAAGGGGAGACAGAATTGATTGGCTAAATAAGGAAATCCAGGTCCCAGGAGATAAGCCAGGCCAAACCCATGAGTGTGTGCCATGGAACCTTAAGGTTCTTTTCCTTAAATGGCAGTAGCTACAGCTCTTTTGCTTCATTTTGTAATGTGTGATCTCAGCGCCAAGATTGAGATTTCTGTGGTTCACCTGTCTGTGGTTGTCCCAGGTCATTTTTGTCAGTGTCTGAGCTGTTTCAACAGCTCGACCTTCATTTCTACTTAAAATGCTGGTGTTAATTACCTTTTCCCCACATCTGTTTACTCAATCTGAGCTTCCTAGATGGTCCTATTTAGCCTCTCTCCAATAGCTCCTCCTGCCCCTGACCTGAGGCACAATGGCCGGGTTCTGCAGGACTTCTCTTTCTTCTTTTATTTGAGTAGATCTCAACAGACATTTTAAAAGGGACACACAGTCCCTCCGAAGCTGTGTATCCAATTTCTAATTTACTCCTTAAGAGGTATCCTCTCTGGGTGAACATGACAACCTGAGTTCTCAGCCTTCAACAAAGCAAATTAGAATTTTAAACAGATCTCCCTACCATGAGGATTAATAAGAGCTGTTTTCCATTTCTAAGGAGCTATTTATTTGTTAAACATTAGCATTTGTAATATTTCAGCTGCTAAAAAGAATTGTGTTCCAGAAGCATATTAGAAAAATCTGCAAATTGTAATATTGAGACTGATTTGAAAACGAACACATATTTTCAAAGACAGATGAGGCTGCAAGGAAATTATTTACTCCAGAACTCACTAAATCCACAGTTAATCATGCACTGCCTGGTGACAATTCCCCTCCTGTTTGCTCCTTTGTTTGTTCATTTGTTCGCTCATTCATGCATTCATTCAGTATTGACCAAGTGCCTTCTGGGCATTAGAGATAACTTCTGAACCCACTGGTGGCAATAATAATAATTAATGATGATAATAACAATAATAGCAAAATAATAAGAGACAACATTTGTTGAGTTCTTATGTGTGCCAGGCACTGCCTGAATCATTTTAGATGCATTATAGCAATTTATTCTCACTATTCCATATTACAGACAGGGGAGCCCCATTACCTGCATAGAGGTTAAATAATGTGACTGAAAGTCAAACAGTTAGGACATGTTGGAGCTGGTGTCTGACTCTAAAACTCTTGCTTTCCACCAATCTTTACACATGGACAGGGCCAGCTCAGGGTCTGAAGCAAGCCCCAAACCTTTCCATACAACCTGGACCACCTGGGCGAGTCTTGGTCATCAGCCTAAGCAGCAGGCTTCCCCCAGCACCTGTGAAGTTCTAGGGGAAGGGTATACTTCTAGGCATTAGTTTCCTTCTCTTTTCCTGCCTGCTGAGTTAGTGGGGTCATTAGACTATGGGTCCCAGTCCTAATAGTACTTTATAAAAATGTATTGATGTTGTAGTCTGCTTGGGCTCTTATAACAGAAAATGATCAGTTCTGGAGACTGGGAAGTCTAAGATCAATATATTAGTAGACCTAGTGTCTGGTGAGGTCCCATTTCCTGGTTCATCATAGGTGGCAGTCTTATCATTATGTTCTTGCATGGTAGAAGGGTGAGGGAACACTTTGGGGTCTCTTTTATAAAGGCACTAATTCATGAGGGCTGCACCCTTAAGGCCTAATCACCTCTCAAAGGCTGCACCTCCTAGTACCGTCACCTTAGGGAGGGGGTTTCAGCATATGAATCTGGAGGAGGTACAAATATTCCATCTATTGTAGTTGATTTGACTGGGAAGTGACAGTGACTTCGTGAAAACTCCCAGAGGAGGTTTGTTCATTTTCTAAGATCCCTTCCCATCTTTTTTCTTATCTATAAAATGATACCAGCTCTTGCATACTGAGCACTTACAACCTGGACCACAGAGACCAATAGGACCCTTCAAAACACAGAGGTGCTAGCCACGGAGCTCATTGTAAGTCTCTATTAAAAAGCTGACTTCCCTCGTTCATGGAATCTGGAGACTTGGATGGAGTCAGTGTTTTAACGTGATGGATAGTTGTTGAATATTGAACACCTGGCCAATTTTCCATATATTGAATCAGATTTAGACGTTCTTATCTCTCCCCCTTTGAGTGAATAAGGCATGTCCACCTATTTGTTTCTCTCTTAAAAATATTTCCTACTTAGAAAAAAGGTAATGAGTATTGAGCACAGTGTTCGTCCCCAAAGAGCGCTTGAGACTAAGCCTAGTTAGGGTGGGTGCATTGACCTGGTGAGGGGGACACTTTGGGAGGACTGAATCTATTTCTAGTAAACTGTAAAAGAAATACCAAGTGACAGTGGCAGGTTTGTGTTAATTTATGTAGGAAAGCAGAGAAAAACTAGGATCTGAATTTGGAGGTGAAACAATTAAACAATTTGGATCATAAGGAATATTTTTGACAAGTCATTTAAAAAAAAAGCTGGAAAGGAGGGGTATGTCCTCAAATTGGTGTGCCCGGTCCTATTTGAGGGTGCTCTTTTCTCTTATATGAAGACCCATGCTGTTGCAGGCACGCTTTTGCAGTCTTCCGTGTGCCATCCTTGGCTAGGTCAGGAAGAAGGGCTCCAGGGAGCCTGGCTCATTATCAGTAGAGCAAAATCCACATCACCTTTCACTTATGTCTCATTGGCCAGGAGTTCTGTGTCCCCTGAGCTCTCAGGGAGGCTGGGAAAGTGAATGTGTAGCTAATGAAGATGGGCAGGGAGAAGGGGGCTGAGAATGGCTTTTTGTAAGCCAAGAAGTGTATGGACCACACTCCTTCACTCCCTCTACCTCCTCATGCTCTGCTCAATGCTCAGCACAGCCTCACATCCCTAGCCTCAAAAGTTCTCTTCCTCCTCTGAATTCATAGAACCCTTATTTTCCCATGTCTAGGTCGTTTCTCCTCCCCCAGCACCTAAAGGCAGGATCAGCACACATGTGTTTGCATATCTAGACATTCACTACAGAACTTTGTACACAGTGAACTCAGCCACAATTTGGTTACAATGATGAAGTGTGCTTTTTCTCACTGTAAAATATTAAGAAAAATTTAATGAATGGGACATTACAAAAACTATCTCATTTCATACCCATAGCTCATCTTCAAAACCTATCTGAAATGCCACCAAGCCTGGGAAGCCATCCTTGATTCCTCTTGCCAACCCTGAACCATTTCTCCTCTGAACTTTTATGCTCCATGAACAAAAGATGCTCTAATGCTCTACTTGTTTCTATTTCCTTCTTAGAGAATTTATTCTAGAGGAGGCAGCCAGATGCGACTCTGCCTCCTTGGTTTCTGTTGAGTTGACTACAGTAGACTCTTGACCCACATTTAGGCTGATCATATCTTCTTTCCTGGAATATGTAGTTGAATATAGAATATAGAGTCATCCAGGTGGTGCTGGGTTACTGATGGTGATAAGCTCATGTATCCTGAGCGGGTGCCATAGCAACTGCCATACATCCCACAAATACTGACTGATTGAGGGCTTAGCAATGTGCCCCTTGCCATAGGACACAATAGGGAACAAAATCCACCAAAATAGCTACCCTTAGGAATCCTCTATTCTAGTGGCAGGGCTTCATTTTAGCTGTGTCCAGCAGAATTACAGAAAAGAAGAAACTAGGAAGCTAAGAGAAAGACAGTCCTCAGTAGAGAATTGAGCAGATTGGCCAGAGACTCTATAGCCTCTGATAAAACAGACTTGGAGATTTGAGTTCATACAGTTTCAATAGAGTCAGTTATCCTACTATTACTTCTGTAATAGTAGGTTATTGTAGCTGTTCCTAAGGGCTAATATTTATTAAGTACTTACTATGTCCCAAATACTAGGCTAATCTCTTGACATGCATTTAATAGTGTCAATAACTATATAATATAAAGGCTCATTATTATCTTCATTTTACAAGTGGAGAAACTGAAGCTCTGAGATGGTAGGTAAGTTATTCAAGATGTCCAACTGGTAAATGATGTAACATGAACTTGAATTAGGAGGTACCCTTTCCAAATGGGCTCCATTGTATTACTCTGTATCTTTAAAAGATTCTTGCAATAGACTAGCTTTGTTGGGTGTCTGTTCTTCACACTCAATTAATACCCTTAGATAGCTTGTTAACTCAGTCTAGAGGCAGTTGGATAGAATAGTTCTCTATTGTTCTATAAAAGCTGCAGGCATTTAAAATGGAATTATAGCACAAATAAACCTTCCTCTTGAAAGTGTTCAAAGTTACATCTATGTGAGTGTTTTGGTTTGAGTATTGATTTCTTGGGTTGCATGACTAAAATGGTGTCTGAATAAATGGTTCATGACTGTGAACATCTGAGTTCTAGAGAGGGAACACGTGTGGGGCTTGTGACAGAGTTAATACAAGGAGTGCACAAGTACATGGTCTTCCCCTTGCTCTCTCTTTTTCACTTCCTGGTTATAAGGTGAATTGTTTTGCTCCACCATGTTCTCCTGCCATGGTGTGCCACCTCGCCACCACAAAGCAGCAGGACTAATTGAGCACAGACTGAATTTCCAAAGTTGCAAACCAAAATAAACCTTTTATCTTTTTAAGTGAATTAGTCTCCGATATTTCATTAAAGTGACTGAAAGCTGACTAACACTTCATTTTCTTGTTTAGAAAATGAAGAATTCACGTTGTTTGAAGACCATGCCATTGCATTTCCTGGGGTCCAGACAGAGCACTGAGGATATAAAGTTAGTTTTATGTGATAGTTTCTGCTTATTAGGCTCTGTGTCAATGTTCTTAGCCACTAGATCTGATACCTTATTCATTTTGGTCCGGCAAGTGGGTAAAACAAATCTTACCCCTGTACATGGCATTAATAAACTAACACTGTTGGACTCTGTGGAGAGCAGGTAGTTGAGGAGTAAATGTTATGGCATAATTGAAATTATAAGTCTTTTAACTCCCAAGCAACAGAACTCCTCCCCCACCACAATTAAATATTTTGGATTGCTCTTCTCATCTCATTTAAAAATAGCAGAGAGTCTAAGGCAAGATGGCGTGGAGGTTCTCTGGAGATTTAATCACTAACGACCTCATCTTCAAATGGTCAGTGATAATAAACAAGAAGAAGGGATTTCCGAGGGGGCAGAGCATTAATAAGGTAAGATTTTAAAATTAATTTTTCAAGTTAATTAAAATGTCCAAAAGCACAATAAACTGCAGAAAATCTGGCAAGGGAATGGCAGCAGGCCTGATTAATGCAAGTCAACTGTCTTCTGAGGGTAATAGTAATAATGATGAGATTATGGATATGGAAGAACCTGCTAAAAAGAAATGTGATGCATGTGGAATACAAACTGCATCCCAGTTACTATTTTATGGTGCACAATGGATCTTATTAAGGAGGAATAGCGGCAAGAATTACCACTGAATTGCTCAATAAAAGTATTGTGTAATTAACAGTGTTGCAGCAGCAGCTGGAGCAGTGCCTCCCATTGATATTCCATATTCTCCATTTATTTCCAGTTTGCTAAGGGGTGTGGGTTCTAACTAAGACTGTTTGTTTATCTGATCACTAAACAGTAAACATTTGTCAAGGAAGGCACTAAGCTGCAATATATGAGGGAATGACAGGAGCAAGGCACTGCTTGGCCCTCAGGGAACTTATGTTCAAATGGGGGAGGGGGTTAAGATACCAATCTAATTAATCTTAATATAGTGCAGATTGTGTTCAAACCATCCAAGGAGGTCAGAAGAGGGAGAGGTTGCTTTTTGGTAACAGGGAGAAAGCAGAGATGCCAGAGAACACATGGCATTGGAAAAAGGCTTTGATTTTGATGTTGGCAAGATTTTTGACAGGTGCAGATAATGGGAATTTTCTACTTGTGAATTCTTGCAGTTTTCAAAAAGCTATATACTACATCATGTTGCCAAGGCAAAAAGGAAATAATGGAGGCATATTTTTGGTACAGAGGTGAAATTAGCCAATCCCCCCAAAACAAATGCTGAATGTTTTCTCTGATATAAGGAGACTGACTTATACTGGGGTAGGGAGGGAGAGCATGGGAGAATTAGATTAATTCTAGATAGGGAATAGGGGTGGGAGGGAAAGGGAGGGGGCAGGGGATTAGCAAGGATGGTGGAATGTGATGGACATCATTATCCAAAGTGCATGTCTGAAGACTTGAATTGGGTGTCAACCTACTTTACATACAAACAGAGATATGAAAAATTGTGGTATATATGTTTAATAAGAATTGTAATGCAAAAAAACTCCCCAAAATAACAAAGTACATGTATAAAGGCATAAATTGGCACAAACATAATTTATATACAGAGATACGAAAAATTGTGCTCTATATGTGTAATAAGAATTATAATGCATTCCACTGCTGTCATGTATTTAAAAAAATAATAAAATCAATAAAATATTAAAAAAAGGATATAGTCCAAGTAAATAAAGGGGAGCAGGGGTCAATGATATGTTGTGGGAATTACATCGGCACTTGAAATAGAAGTGTTAATGCCACACAAAGACTTCTTGGGCACAGGAGTTTTTGGGCATTTTGGAGTTAGGTGGTTATGATTGAGCCAGACATGCTTGACCTTAGTTATGCATTAGCAAGTTACTCAGGCCATATAGCAGACTTGGAGGATAAGAAGCTGTTCTAAAAATCATTTTGGGGTATTGCAGCATTGGAAATTGATGGATTCCTATAGTCCTCCTCGTGGAACTTTCATCTTTCTCTGGCTTTCCTTTTGGTGATGTTCCCTCTCCCTCTTGTTTATGATTCCATCATGATGAAGCCATTTGCCACGAAGTCCTCCCAGAGCCAAGCTATTGTTGGCACCATGCCCTTGAACTTCCAGAACCATGAGCTGAATACACCTCTTATCTTTATAAGTTATCCAGCCTCAGGTATTTTACTACAGTAATAGAAAATGGACTAACAGAAGAGTTCAACCTTTTGGGATTTGTCTTGTGAAAACAAAAAGGAGAGAACAGTTGAGAGGGACATCGTGGATACAGAACTAATAAAACAGAAAAGGGGAAATCAGAGATGACCACAACTTTTGTATTTGGGTTACCGGCAGAATAACTGAACGGATGACAGCAATTTAGTGGATAAAAGAGCTTTGGGAAAATGATAAAGATTTGTTGTACAGCGATGATATGAACAGGTGCTTCTCCATTGTCCTGCTGAGGTTACTCTCCTTCTCTTTCAGTGTGCAGCTGATCTCCAGTTAACACTTAGACCCTATGACAGTATGAGTTTAGGGGCTCTCAGGATGTTTCTGTAAGACAAGACACATTGGCATTAAACAAGGTGTCCTTTGGGCACATGTAGAAGATCATTTAAACAACACCCATTTGTGTGCCACTCTCAGCATCATTTAGAATGACAGCTGAGCTTTTCCATCTCCAAAGTGGAGTCAGTGTTGGGTTAAGTTCACTTCTGAGGTCCTGAAAAGATCCTGGACCCAAGATCATAGAATATAACAGTCTGTGGTTTTTTTTATAAGGTTATCTCCAGGCCTTTTGAAAAAAATTTTCCTTTGGAACCAAAGAATGCATTCCTGCCTTCCTTTTTTTTTTTTTTTTTTTTTTGTTGAATTTCTATTATTTCTGGACTTGTTTTTCCCAAATCCAACTGCCTTTGTTTCTGGCATCAGACCTGATGGGCACAAAGGCACTGGAATGTGAGAGCCAGCTCACTCAGAGTATGATGAAGCACTAAAGTGGAGAGGAAGAATTGCCAAGAAAATTGAGCTGGGGTAGATCATCCTCTGAAGCCTGGAATTCCATACTAGGCTCATAAATTCAGTTCATTTTTAACTCCCTTGCCTCTTTAGCCCCTAGAAACAATTTTGCCAGTGAGACGTAAAGTTGCTAGCTCAGTTACTTCTCAGATTCATCCCTACCTCAGAGTCCCAGTGCTAGTTTTGGCTCAGGTCTTTTTAAAACAAAGACTAGTATAAGCTTCTAGCTGGCTCTCTGAATGCTATCTGGTCCTCTTCCCATCTACCCTGTGCATTTCTTTCATTTTCTGGGTTCTGCCCAGTCTTTATGGCTCCCCTTGGCTCCTGGGATCAAATTTAAAATCCTCATTGTGAACTTTCAGGCCTCCTTCTGAGAAATCCCAGGCACCCCTCCTTCTTCCTAAATTTCCATTTCTCTTCCTCTCTTTCACACATGCTTCAGATTTTTTTTTCTCTTAGAGATCTTTCTTTTTTTATTTTTATTTTTTTATTTACATATGACAGTGGAACGCATTACAATTCATATTACACATACAGAGCACAGTTGTTCGTATCTCTGGTTGTACACAAAATATATTCACACCAATTCATGTCTTCAAACATGTACTCTGGATAATGATGTCCATCTCATTCCACCATCATTTCTAACCCCATGCCGCCTCTCTTCCCCTCCCACCCCTCTCTCTGCCCTTTATCTAGAGTTTATCTATTCAGAGTTAGTTATTTTTTCAGCCCAGATTTCCTTGTCACATTGATACAAGGCACACCTCAGAAAGATGTGGGGTGTGGAGGAGCTTACCTCCGAGACACCCTGGCTGAGTCCTCAGCTGGCACCAGTCTTGAAAATCAGGATCCAGTTCTTGTCCCCACGGTTGAAGACTGAACACTGAGAAATGCTGAGGTGAACATAGAAAAGAAGTTTTATTTAAAGGATAGAACAGAAACAGACTTCTCCTGGGGGGAAAGGGGATCCAGAGCTGGTATCCACGAGGAGGTATGTCTTGCCCACTTATAGATTTCAGGTTTCCTTTCTTCTCATGCCTAGGTGAATGAAAGGCAGGAAAAGAGCTGTCCAGGGGGGATAGCTTGTGTTGGAAAGTGCATCCTTCCCCTCCCCTGGGAGCTGTTGGAAACTGGTTGATGGGGAAAGCTATCTACCCATTTCCTTTTCTTTGATAAGGGCTACTTGTCCTTTGCCCAGTCTCAACCTTATATGCAGGTGGATCTAATGGAGATTACCATATCCTTTCTTCTTAGTAGGCTGTGAGATTATCTTCTCCCTTTTGTTAAATTTGCCTAAGAGGAGTATGGCCTGTCACATACCTTCCTAACGAGCATGACCCTGCTGGCTCCTCTGTTTGGCTGTATAGTGGAATTATTGCACAGCTCAGCTAAGTCTCCAGTTGAATAAAACCTAGAAATACGGCAGAACATGGTATTTTCCAAAGGGTGCTTGGAGAAAAATAAGTAAGCCCTATTTTCACACAGGTATGGGAAATCTTGGATTAAGCAGAGTTGCATGGATTTGTTTCTGGAGGGCAACTTGGAGATTTTAATACTGCACATTATAGATCTCCAAGAAGGGGTGTTTTATGAACCATCAGAATTAGGGATAACTCTCCTTGCTGGAGCAGGTCTTCTCTTGATTTCTTTTTTTATTGCAATAAAATGTAAATTTAAGGACATCAAGAGATAGAGATCTACTCCAAGGGGTTTGATTATCTTCTTTATTTCCTATGCAAGGCAGTGGAAAATACCACCTGGGTATTATTTGTCCTCTGACTGAAGGTGAATGCCTTTTGCTCTCAGAATGGTCCTGGGCCCCAAACTAGCTCAGTTTACTCCTCCTTTGGGGGAGAGGAGAGGGGAGAGGTTCTTTGGTTTGCAGCTACAACCCTGCCAGTACAAAAGGATAACACAGGAAACCACATCTTACTCCTTGCTGCTCTCCTTAGGATAAGAATTGCTGGCCAATGGTGACGCAAAAATTCTATATACTCTTATTCTCCACCCAATCCCCTTATTCTTACTGGAACTTGAAAAAAGCAAACAAAACTTCCTAACAGCGGAGGAACTTTTCACAGGGAAGGGACCACCTTTTCTTGCTTTGTCCTCTGGTTGTTGATGCATAAGCCAAGAACTTGTTATTCTGTGTTGACTGTGTTCCTGCTCCCAGACTCCACATGCCGTCATCTTCCTCCCTGCTCTGTCCCCCAGAGACTCGCTCCTGCACATGGTTCACCTACACCCCTTTCACCTTTAAACTTCTATGTGGAGGAGAGAAATTGGGGAAGCATCTCTCCTACTCCTCTCTCTTTGGTGTTTTTCTGGAAGAGTCTGTTTCCTCCAGCTCCTTCCCTGGTGGACAGCTCCTCCCCGGGGATCCAGCCCCCACTGACCTCCAGTGATGCGCCTTCTCCCACTGCCCTTTGGACCCAGGATGGTCAGAGCTCCTCACTGCTGCTGATCTCTGGGTGCCTCTCCCTTTCTTAATGCTTTTCCATGACTCCACCCACAGCTCTGCAAATATTCCCTTCCAATTAGTAAAGACTCTGGAAACTTCCAAGTTGGATCCTGTCCCTGTGGAACTCTAATACAGTGTATTTCAGGTAAGGTACACAGGTTCTTGTTGCTGACATTAAAAAAAAAAAAATCAGAGTATATTATGGTTTGGATATGAGGTGTCCCCTAAAGCTCCTGTGTTTATGCAGGAATATTCAGAGGTGAAATAGTTGGATTATGAGTGCTATAACCTGATCAGTCCAGCCTAGTTTGAATGGACTAACTGGGTGGTAACTGTAGGCAGGTGAGGTGTGGCTGGAGGAGGTGGGTCTCTGGGGATTTGCCATGGAAGGGTGCATCTTCCCTGTGGTCTCTTCCTCTCTCTGCTTCTGGTCGGCCAAGAACATAGCAGTGCTCCTCCTTCATGCCTTTGGCCATGGTGTTCTGCCTTACCTTGGGTCCAGAGCAACGAAGTCAGCCAACTATGGACTAAATCTTTGAAACCAAGAGCCCCAAATAAACTTTCTCCTCTAAGTTGTTCTTGTCAGATATTTTGGTCAGAGTGATGAAAAGCTGACAACACAGAGAAGTCACAGTTTGTTATTACCATTTATTTCCCATGAAACACAGTTTGTGCCTGTCAGATCTCAAGCCCAGAGGAGGTATCTTAATGTCCTCCAAGGCAGTAGGCTCCAGCATGCTGTGTTTGCCCAAACTTATGTGACCACAGAATCTCTTTTTGGTGGAGGTGGATCTAGGGGACTAGTAATCACAGAAGTCATTTGCAAATCCCCAGAGCAGAGAATGTCTTAGAGGAGGGAGTCGAGCACTTCTGTGTTTTGATGCTGGCAGTATTTAGAAGACTAACAGAGGCCGTGCTGGATCAGCTTGGCTTGGTAGGTGGCAGCAGTATATTTTAGGAAAGCCCCATGTATGCCTTAGTACAGCTGCTCTTGTTCTCTATTGTCTTATTCTCCTCAGCAACATCTAAGTAAATCTTTGCTCAATTTGCTGGTATGTGTGTGTGTGTGGGGGGGATGCTAGCATAGCTTTTGAGTGTATCCCTGGGGAACCTTTTCCAGGATTGGAACTTACTTGCTGCTTTATTGTAGTCCCAGGGAATAATGGGGCCATACTTCTCTCAGCTCACAGGGGATGTGTCCCACAAGGACATATGGACTGTTGACTCTTCATTTCAAGAAAGAGCAAATGTATCATAACTTTGGTCAGTGTTGAGCAGGGTAGGCATGCTGGGCTGAGAAATAACTTGTAAGGAGACTTTTACATAACTGTATTTGTCCTTCAAAAGTAGAGGGGCTGGGGATGTGGCTCAAACAGTATCACAGTATCGCACTCGCCTGGCATGCTCAGGGCGCTGGGTTCGATCCTCAGCACCACATAAAAATAAAATAAAGATGTCTTGTCCACCGAAAACTAAAAACTAAATATTAAAAAATTCTCTCTCTCTCTCTTTAAAAAAAACGTAGAAAAGATAGGAACTCAATTTCCTTTTTGAGTGACCCTGAGATCAGAATTCTATGGTCAGAGGCTGATGGCCTCTTCAAAGTTCAGGGATGCAAGCTATTGTATATATGTTGGACCAATAGCGGTTCTTGGTTCTTAGTGAACAAGAGGGTCCTGGGAACTCAGCTGGAGCCAAGAGACCTGTGGCCAGCTGTCTGGGATTCGGTGCCAGTATCATCTCTGTTGTTGCATCACCTGCTGAGCCGCCCTCTACTGAGGGTTAATCTTCTCCTTGGCTTTGCCCAGCCTACAGTCACTGCCAATGTCCCATCTTTCTGTTCTCACTTTCTGCAGCATCCTACAGGGGAGGGACTTGCTTTGACTTTACTCCTCCCACAAATAGAAGACTACTCCTTGGGCATGAGTGAGTTACTGGGAGTCAAATTATAGTGTCTTCGAGGGCTCTTCTGGGAAATCCCTGCATGCTATCCAGGCAAGCAGCCTCAGTGTCCCCCAGGACCCGAGAGTCACCCCACTTCACCTGGACAGGATGGTCTCCTTCTATAGGAATGTTGCTCACCGCTGTTGGTCATGCAGCACCGCAGCCTCACAGCAGGGGTTCTCCATGGGGTGCTAACAGACCCCATCTTCATGGAGGAGACTTGACTCATCCTCACCCTGTGGGAAAGGAATTGTGGGATTCTGGCCCTCTGTCAGGATATAGTCTCTTTCCACCTCAATTCTGGAAGAGCTTTGGTAACCCCCAAATCAGAAAGTGACCCACTGTAAAGCCAGTTCTCTTCTCCAACACAGTTCTTGTCTTCTCGCCAAAAACCTGTCAGGAAGCAGATCAGGGGGCGGGATCTCTCCCTCCTACAAAATAGGCCTGAGTATCTTTATGAGCCCTACTCAGGCAAACCCTCCACTTTGACACTGCCCCAAACCCTCATTCTACATTGGCCAATGTATTATGGTTTGGGTAGGATTTTCTTGGATCTCATGTCCCAGGAAACCTCTCAATTCCAGGCAAACTGGGATGGTTGGTTCTCCTCCCTCACACCCTCTTTTCGTCTGGCTTGTACATTTGTTATTGCCCAGTTGACTTTCTGTATAACTCGCATCTTTTTGTTAGACTCTGGGCCACATGAAAAGAGGACTTCTATGTGATTTATCTTATCCCTCCTGATGCCTGGGACTATCGGGTGCCCCATGGATCTTGGTTGAATATAAATTGCCACTCAAAGCTTACATACTGAATACACAGCCCTACTCTTATTTAAAAATTTATTTTGAAAACTTTGATATGACAAATAATAACTATATGTATTTATGGGGTTTGATGATTTGATATATGTATACATCATGGCCTGGTTATATCAAACTAATTAACACATCCATCACCTAGTATACTTTGTTTTTTTGTAATGAGAACATTTAAAATCTACCCTTTCAGCAGTTTTGAAATATACAATATATTATTAACTAGGTCACTGTACTGTGCAACAAATCACTAAAACTTATTCCACTCTTCTAACTGAAACTTTGGGTCTTTTGACCAACTTCTTAATCATTCTCCAGCCCATTGCCAAATCCCCACCCCAGGTCCTGGTAAACACCATTCTACTCTTTATGTTTATGAGTTCATTTTTTTTTTTAGTTTCAACCTATAAATTTAGTTCATAAGGTGTTTGTTTTTCTGTGCCTGGCTTGTGTGGCTCTGTCACTAACCTGCATCTCTGATAGGGCTCCAACTTCATTCCCAAAAAGAAAATTGGGAAATCTTATCCTTGCATTCATAGTTTGGGACTGCTATTTATAGTGATTATAACTTTTACTGTTTAAACACAACTGAATTTTTTTTCCTAAATATTTGCTGTAGAGAGATGGATAACATGAAAAAATATATAACAACCTGCATCTGGCAAAAAACATCACTGTTATTTAGTATATATATATATATATATATATATAATGTATATATATTTACTCTATAAAATAAGAATTAAATCATAATTTTGTAGTCTGTTTTCAATCAATTCTCTAATATAAAGTGAACATTTCCCTTTGTCAGTAATATTTTTCTACTACATAATCACAGACTTTTTTTAAAATATTTTATTTAGAGACAGGGTCTCACTAAGTTGCTGAATCTGGCTTTGGACTTGTGATTCTCCTGCCTCAGCCTCCATGTCTGCTGGGATTACAGGTGTGTGTCACGGTGCCGGTCTTACAAACTGATTTTTAAAAATTTTTTTATGAAAAACAAAAGTAGATTCCTCAATTTTTATTTGTTTCTTTTTAGTATGCTGGACAATTTAATCATAAAAATATAAAACAAATACCTACTAATTAAAAAAAATAACAAAACAAAACAAAACCCTAAGCCTATTTTATAAGGGAGAGAGGAAAAGGAAAAACCACCCTGAATTCTTCCTCCTTCCCAGGGATAATCCTTGCCATTTCACTGTCTATCTTCCTAAACAATTTTCTGTGCATAATACACATGAAGCAAGGCCACACATCTCTTTATGTACTTTCTGGCCATTTGTAATTTTCATTTCTGAAATGTTCGTGTAATTTGCATTTTTTTTCCATTGGGTTTCAAGTTTTCATATGGACTTAAATGATCACTTCAGCATATTATGGCTACTAAACATTTTGTTTTTAAATTTTAGCAATAGCTCTTTTGGAATTTAATTGCTTTTAGTTGTTTTTATCTTAAAAACTTTAAATTTTAATGGAGTCTAATATACCAATATTATCTTTTTTAGTTTCTGCCTTTAATTTAGTGTAAGAAAGGCATTGGCCACCCCTAAACTATATTAAAAAAATCTATGGCTAAGTATGGATTCCCTTCTTTGTATTTTAATTTTTAATCCATCTGGAATTCATCTGGCATGAGGAATTATGCAGTAAGGATCCAAATTTACTTTTCTTCCCCAGAAGGCTAGCTAATTGTTCCAACATCTTTTCCCCTTTAATTAGAAATGCCAGCCTTAGCATATATATGCAGTGTTTCCATTATTTTTATTCTCCAAAATATCCCAAAATTGCAGTTTTGACTTTTTTTCTTTAGCAGTGAAATTTAGAAGGGTCCAATCTCTCTGGAGTGGCTTCATTCCTTGTTTCTTTCTATGAAATTAATCTATTTATATATTTTTTAAAGCAATTTTGTTTTGTCTTTTACTCTTGTGATCAGTGGATATTGGTTTAAGCAATACTTATGAGTTGGAATTTATTGAGGTTTTCTCTGCAGTATAAGATGGTTCAATTTTTGTAAACATGCTATATTTTTGATGAGAAGCTACAATCTCTATGCAGAGTACATCTCTGGCTGTTCTTTCTCAAACCTCATTTCTATTACTGGTAAGTGTGGGTTTGAATTTTTTAAAATGAGGGGTTTAAAGTTTGGAACTTGACTTGTTGGGGAAGGAAACCTCTTTGATTTTAGATAAAATAATAACAGTCTACTAGGGACTTTTGTGCAATATTTGGGGTCAAATTTTCAGATAATAACAACAAGCCCCTTTGTTCTTTTTATGATTATTCCTTCAAGAAACCCGATTTATGTTATTTTAGGTATATCCCTATATTCAGAACAGTTATTTTTTATATTCAATGTGAAAGCCCTTTTGTTTTTCTTTCCGTTGAAATTTGTCCTTTATGTATGGTGGTTGAGCTGGTTGCTCTGCTCTTACTGAGTTTGCTTTGGTGGTAGCTGGTGTTACTTGTTCTTATTCATTACTTTCCAACTTACCTGTACTTTACCATGAGCAGAGTATAATGTCCATTCCTGTCCTCTTGATTTTGGGCTTTGCTATGGGATTTCTTTCACCAGTGGAGTATGGATGAAAGGGACAATGGCATGTTTTGAGCAGAGGCTTTTAAGAAGCACCATGAGTCTGGCTTGTCCCTTGAGTTTCTGTCACCTGGCATAGAAAGTCTCCTTCCATAGCTACCTCTTCAGCTTCGGACACAGAATGAGAAAATGCAGGGAGCTCAGCAGAGCCTAGGAGAACTCAGCAGAGCTGGAACCCACCTGGAGACCTGTGAGCAAGAGATGAATGTCCTGGTAAGCCATTGAGATTTGGGGTAGTTTGTTACTATGGTAACTGCACCCTCCCCCACCACCCCCATATATTCTTTAATACTATTTTCTTTCTTCTTTCCCTCTCTTCATTCATCACCCAAAGGCATCAGCAGGCCAGAATGAAGTAGGCAAGCCAAGCAGGGATCCAGGTTTGCATGCACGGTGGGGAGGGGCTGTGTGGGGCTGAGAAGGACTCTGTCCTGGGGGAATTGAGGACTGTAGTAAGGATAACAAAGCCTGGGATCTCACTATTCGAAAGAAAGATGGAAATAGGGACATTTGAGGTTGCCAAATAAAAACATAGGACACCATTGGGGACATATTTACATGAAAAAAAATTTGTTATTTATCTGAGATTTTAATCTAACTGGGCATTCTGTATTTTATCTGATACCCTGTAGTGTTGGATTGGAATTGGAGGTACCAGCATGAACTCATAGATTTGTGTGCAATGTGTGTGTATGTGTGTGTGTGTGTGAGAGAGAGAGAGAGAGAGAGAGCTCTCTGTAATTCAAAGGACTTGGAGGACAACGATACCCTAATAACTATAAGCTTATTTAGTGTCTCAATCTTGTTTTCTGAATACTCCCAAGAGCCCTGATATTGGTTCATCTGGTGCCTGGGACTAGGGATTAACGACAAGGAAATAATTTATATGTTCGGTATGAATGAAATATTAAAAAATATTTTCCATCTGTAGTTGGTTAAATGCAAGTATGTAAATTCACAGATATAGAGGGCTGATTGTATTTAATTAATTGGTGTAGTCGATTATGCTCATTTTCTGGTGAACATAACCTTAGAGTGCCTCCTAAAATTATGCTGGAAGGTGCTGTCAGTATGAAAATGTATATGATATAGTGCTGGATTTTGTGGCAAAGTCTAAACTAGAACAAGCTTTAGCAGGCAATAGTTTGTTACAAAGCAGTAAAACCCAAGGAATCCCTTCCAGTGTGAGATATTGACTGATTCTACTTTTGCCACTTTTTCCCTTCTGAGGAGATCTTATCATGAAGCATTAAAAAACAGTAACAACATTGATAAGAAGCAATAAAGAGAAAAAAAGCAGATAAAGATAGATTCAAAATTCCATTGAATGCTGATTCAGATCTGGTTCCTTCCATACTATCTGAGATGGAGAGTTGGGTGCAGAGGGTGTGTTGGAGCATGCTCCTGAGAGACATCCATAAAGAGGTGAGGAAGGCTGCAGTAGGTGGAGAAGGAGGCTGACAGCAGACCACTTGCAACTGAGGCCTCAGCTGATTCTCCATGGAGTTCTGCAGAGGAACATCTGGGTTGGAGGTGGAATACTCTTCAGAACTGTTTCAAACTTCGCACAGTGTATTTCTCTCCCTTCCTCTCTCCCTCTCTTCTCTCCCTCCCTTCCTTCCTTTCGTTCTCAAATAATCTGCTGAATATTCTGGCCCATGTAGCAGTGCTGATTGTACCTGCCTAGTGATGGCTTTAAAAATGTATATGATACAATAATTTTGTTTTTTATTTTGTAAGGCTGACTTCTTGAAGCTCTTCATTGGCATGAGGGGTTCCAGAATTTTTAAATGGTTTATCTTCCCCATTTGGAGCTCATATCTCTTAGATACTCCAAAGCAGCTGCAACTTTCTACAAATGCTGTCTGATTAGTATGATGCCATTTATATGGTGAGCAAATGTGATGTTCTGTGAAATGTCTGGTATGTCTAAGTCCCTTTGACCATATTATGACAGAGACCTGGGAGGAGTTAACAGAGTTAACAAGGTCCTGGGGAAAGACCATAGAAGTACACTGTCAGCCATGCTCTAAGAAGTAGAACTTCTTCCTAACCTTTCTGAGACTGATGGACAGATGGAAATGAAAAGTTAATAGCTCAATAGTTATGGCTATATTGAAGATTGCTGTTTTGGTCTTTTTTGTGCTGCTAGATCAAAATACTATAGGAGGGTATTTTGAAAGGTTCAGTTGTCTGATGAGGGTTGTTACCTTATTCCACAATGGCCACCCCATAGCATGTCCTCCAGAGGGAAGGAAACTGACAGGCAGAAGACCCAAGGACAAGTCAGTCTAATGCAGCAAGAAGCATTTTTTCAAAAGGCCCTAATTTCATTCATGAAATGAGAGCTCTCAAGTCCTAATGACCTGTTAAAGGCCCCACCTTGTAATACTATCACTTTGGCAACCCATGAATTTTGGAATGGACACATTCAGATCATTCTTCTTCTTCTTCTTCTTTTTTTTTTGATGAGTTAACATCAGATTATTTATTTTTCTTACACAAAATAAGGACAAGGGAACTTCACTATTTCGCCAGTTGAGAATGGCTGTTCTCCCCCCAATCCAGATTTCTCTTGGTGGACCAGATGTGTCAGCTTGGTTTGATTGACTCCATGTTGTTCCGCCTCACCCCCTCCCCCCGAATATTGTCTCTGTTGAAAAACTGGCTTCACAAAGAAGGTGGCAGCCGGAAAATTTCATTATCCAAAGCTTAAAAATAAGTCTTGGGCAGTATGCGGCTATTTTCTGACTCTGGGAGGGATCATCTGGTGTCTGAGGCCTGGAGACAGAGGCAAAGTCCCCAGCCGCCCATCCAGGAGATGTCACTCTCAGTAGCGTTTAGAGTCCTGTCCTGTGCTCACCCAGGATGACAGCGGGTAAGGAGCAGCAGGTCACAGGGGCCTCCTGACCCTCCGGGAGACAGAGCTCTCCCTGGGCAAACCCCAGGGCTGAGGGTCAACGGCCAGGGGAGAATCATGTCAACGACTCCCCGCCTGTGGTCCCTGAGGTCCTGGGGCAGAGATGTAGGAAGCAGCTAGTGTCATAAGACGTCCCCATCCCCAGCCAGGCCGGGCGCCTGGCTAAGCGAGGAGAAAGACGGTGGCCTGGCCCCTGTGCCTGGTCTCACTTCCTCCCCGGCACCGCCTGGAAGGGGAGGAAATGACACCCAGGGGAAGGCCGGGAAGTGAAGCCACCGACACATGCAAGTTCAGGGTGCGACAGCTCAGTCTGCCCCCCAACAGGCCTCATACTTGGCTCCCCTTCATGGGCCACGTCCCTTCTGAGAGTCACGCCCTGCCCTTTATAGGCACAAGGACCCAGAAGTTTCAGGGACACATCCATGTTTAGGCCCCCGGATCCAGAAGTTCCTCAGATATCCATGTTTAGGCCCCCGGATCCGGATCCAGAAGTTTCAAAGGTGCACGTCCATGTTTAGGTGCCCGGATCCAGAAGTTCCTCGGGCGCACATCCATGTTTAGGCCGTAGCATCCAGAAGTGCCTCAGGTGCACATCCATATTTAGGCTCTAGGATACGGAAGTTCCTCAGGTGTCCATGTTTAGGCCCCGGGATCCAGAGTTCCTCGGGCGTCCATATTTAGGCCACAGATCCGGAGGTTCCTCCGGATGTTTAAGCCCCCGGGTCGGAAGTTCCTCAGCATCCATGTTTAGGCTCTAGGATCCGGAAGTGCCTCAGGCGTCCATGTTTAGGCCCCAGGATCTGGAATGCCTCAGGCATCCATGTTTAGGCCTCCGGATCCGGATGTTCCTGATGTGCACACCATATTTAGGCCCCCAGATCCGGAAGTTCCTCAGATGCACGTCCACCTTTGGGCCCTCGGATCCGGAAGTTCCTTAGTCCTCCATGTTTAGGCTGTAGCATCCGGAAGTTCCTCAGGCATACGTCCATGTTTAGGCCCCCGGATCCGGAAGTTCTTCAGGCGCATGTCCATGTTTAGGCCCCCCGGACCTAGAATTTCCTCAGCCGCTCATCCATTTTTAGGCCCCCAGATCCTGAAGTTCCTCAGGTGCATGTCCATCTTTGGGCCCTCGGATCCGGAAGTGCCTCAGGTGTCCATGTTTAGGCTGCAGCATCCGGAAGTTCCTCAGGCACACGTCCATGTTTAAGCCCCTGGATCCAGAAGTTCATTGGGTGCACATCCATGTTTAAGCCCCCGGGTCCGGATGTTCCTCAGCATCCATGTTTAGGCTCTACTATCCGGAAGTGCCTCAGGCATCCATGTTTAAGCCCCCGGATCCAGAAGTTCATCAGTCCTCCATGTTTAGGCCGTAGCAACCTGAAGTTCCTCAGGCACACATCCATGTTTAGGCCCCTGGATCCGGAAGTTCCTCAGACATCCATGTTTAGGCCCCCGGATCTGGATCCAGAAGTTTCAAAGAAGTTTCAAAGGCACGTCCATGTTTAGGTGCCTGGATCCGGAAGTTCCTTGAACGCACATCCATGTTTAGGCCATAACATCCAGAAGTGCCTCAGGTGCACGTCCATATTTAGGCTCTAGGATCTGGAAGTTCAGCATCCACAGATCATTCTTTCTAGTAGAAATACCACATCTGGCACAGAAGCTGCAATAAGGCTTCTATTTAGTTAAGTCTATGTCTGTTGGTATACAGAAGCAGTCCCATATTGGTCTTGGGAGTTGATTGCCAAGTTTTCAAGAGCCTTGTAAGCTGGTTGTGGAACCTATAGCAGGAGCATTATACCACGGGAACTGGCAAATGCTACACAACAAGCCTCCCCCACTTCCTGGAGAGCCTCTTGTTAATGTTTACCAGCACACCACTGGTGGTAGTATATTGCCATTCACCATGACCAATATTTCTGTTAGGTCAGGATGGTGAATTAAATAGAGATAACATGATCGTCACCATTGCTACATTCATTAAAATTTTGATGATGGCACTAACTACTGCGATTTCCCCTGGGCTATAGTATTGTTTTATATTTAGTATCTTGGGTTGGGTGGGGGGCTATGTAAACATTTTAGATGCTTCTATTTGGCTTTTCTCACTGCAGCACTTATAGCACAGATCAAGAACCCGATGTACGAGTTCTGCCATTTATCCTGTATGTCGATCCTGATGATATGTTAAGGTACAGGGAAATGATCGCTGGATGGATCCATGGACCCAGGGGACACAAAATGAGCTTATCTCTGGTCATTATTTGGCTCTGTATTCCCCTATTATGGGGGATGTGATGGTGCTTTGAGTCCCTGGGTCTGACGATCCTTATACATTTTGAGTACAGGGAAAGGATCACTGGATGAGTTCATGGACACAGTGGAGCCAAGGTGAGCTGGATGTGGGTCATGGATGGCTCCATATTTCCCTGTTCTAATGGACAGACATAATAGTGCTTTAGATCACTGGGAATAAAAATAAACATAGCCCTTGGACCCAGCAATCTTTGTAAGTTTTGATTTTTCCATTGGAAAGTTATCTGAGTAAATGTCTGTAGATCACTTTGGGGAAGAACCAGGAGAATTGCTACTGAATGCACTTTGCTATGGTGTTGTAAGGTCTTTTGTCTCAGGGACCTGAATTTTCCTTTAGTCATTCTGAAACTAAAAACTGGTTCAGAAGCCTTATCAATCAATCAATCATGAATTTCTATTAGGGCAACTAAACCATGCATGATTTCTTTCAGTTTTATAATTGAGTCATACCCTTGATGGTTTTCCACCAATCTGGCCCCTAAGAAGACCATGTGCTGTTTCCTATCTCTATAGCTCTCTGAGGGTTTCTGGTTGCCATTCTAACCTTGCCTTAAAATGTGGTAATTGTGTCTGCCTTTCTTTTAATGGTGAAGGGCTGCCACCAAGTCTCTGTTATTTCAAGATTTCCATTGATTTCAGAGTTCAGTTCTATTATGGGGTCTCCTGATATCAGTCTTGGCCCACAAAACTTGTCAACAATGCCAGGGCCCTTTTCACCAGTATATTCTTTTCCTTCTTTATCAAAGTGTCTTCAGGGCCCTACTGTGGCACAGTGCTGACTGGCAGGGGGTCTCCAGGCTTACCTAGTATATCCCCTTTGGCATTCTGGCTCATGAGTCTTGAATTCCCTTTCAAGACCATTTGTTATACCAGTATTTCTAACTGGTTGGTCCATTTGCATGAGCCATTATATTTCCCAAGATTCTAAGAGCTATCCTTGCAGTGTGTTAGTACTGTCTCTGGGGCTCTTGCCTCGGCTTCTGATTAACTCTTCTTTGTCTACTTTGATGTCCCATGGCTCCACCTCACTATCCAATCCCAGGTTCACTTTCCCAACTCCTGCTGGCAACTATCAACCAGATCTTGTTGCTGCTTTGGTGTAAATTGTCTCTGTCCCCTTAGCAGATCTGCTAAGTTAGGGTGTGCTGACTTTAGTATCTGTCTGTTTCTAAGAAGGGGCATTAGGGACAGCATTGTCTTTTGGGGAATGACATCAATCATAGTTCAAACAGGAGACAGAAATCATGTTGGTAATTTGAACAGAGAAAGTTTAATCCAAAGAAACATTAAGTAGGAAGATATATTTCACTATAAAAAAGGCTAAGAGAAAACACTGATGAATGTAGAAATGGCACATGTTCAAAGTAGCATCTACTCTATGGGTTGAGGGAATGTGATAGAGGAAAGGATTAAGTAAGATCTTAGACTCCATCCCCTTCCATTGGGGCTGAGGTCCAGTCCACCTTGAAGACAGCTGCCATAGGAACACACAGTGTTTTGGTGGTGAAGAAACTAACTAGAAGGCACAGATCGAGCTGGTTATAGGAATTAGTCCACTGGGTGGTGGAGAAAATTTTTGTAGGGTGCAAGGAGGCTGGAACTTGTCCACAAGAATCGGTGAGGTACTTCTAGGCTTCCTGCATGCAGATCTGCACAATGGAAACACTAAGTGACATCCATTCCTCTGGCTGTGGGATTGTACTGTCCCTCCAGTCCCCTTTATCAATATATTGTACTAAGGTCTAGTATCAGGATGGCAAAGCAGAGCAAAGGCAGAGTAGATTGGACCAAGAGGCATAAATGGATGACTGGCACAAGCACTGTGGTAATTTGCAAAATATGATACCAAATTCCTCCTGCACCTTTTTGCCATTCCCTCCATCAAGAGGTAGAGTCCATTTCTCTGCCTTGTTGAACATGGGCTGATCATATAACTTGCTTTGACTTATAAGGGAGCATTAGAAATGATATTGAATGACTTATGAATTGAGACCTCAAAAAGCCACACAACTTATTTTTCTCCCTCTTGCACCCCAATGGCCATGTTATGAATTTGACCACATGGAGAGCCACAGGAGGGAAAACTGAGGTGTCTTGGGTAATAGCTGCAGCCAACTGGTGGATACATGAGAGAGGATTATGGGGACAAGCCGACCCCAGCCAGACTTCCAACTAACTACAAACTCAGGAGAGAGTCAACTAACATCACAGGAATACAGACAAACCATCCAACTTAACCCCAGTCCTACATGCTAACTCGAAGAATTTCAAGCAAATAAATATTAGTTATGCTAAGAATCTGTTGGGGCAAATCCAAAATGGCTATAATTAGGCACTTTGACTGAGACTTCTGGTGGGCTCTGTTATGTTTATAGTGTGTAGCCAGGGTGGAGAATTGGCCATGTTATGGTTAGTCAAGGCCAGAAACACTCTGATTCAACCTATAGACTCAAGGTCTCAACATTAATTTGTGGAGCATGTGCCCCCTAATGTAACCTGTTGGCATTGTGCCTTCTGTGTTTGACCTGCATAAAAAAAGGACCTGTGGAAAAGACTTGGGGCAAAATGGGCGAATGAGAACAGAATGGGGGCAAAATGAGGGCCAAAATGAAACTGGCTGGAGCTTGGAGGCTGTGGCCACCACTGGCTAAAGCATGCCTACTATCCTAACTGTGTCTGGCATCTTCTAACACCTGTTGAACCTTGAATTTGTTTCCTGGGTCAGAGTCCCTGCTTGACCAACACTAAGTCTTGGGGTAATTTGTTGCAAAACATATTATTGCTGATTGTGCAGATAGGCATTAACATGGTAGCCTGACTGCTGTCCTTTGAAAAGCCTGCTTGTAAGGCTGTCTCTTGGGTAGCTTTTGGGAACTTAGGACTGGGGATTCCTGGAATGGATAAGAGAGGCTCGCCGTCCTAACATTGTTTGTACAAACAATATGGCTTATGCTGAACAACCTCTTTCTTTCTGGGCATCTGAAATTTTGGTACATAACAGGCAAAGGCCATCTACATGACCATTCTCCAATAACAACTCTGGTGCTGTGACTGGAGGATTGCCCAGATTAGCAAAATTTCCAGATGTATTGTCGCAACTTGTTGCTGAGAGCATTAGGCATGTCTTGTGTGACTCCTCTGGAAAGGACCCTGGGAAGCTTGTGCCTGGTCTTTCCAGGGCTTTACCCCCTGAGCCTTTTTCCTTTGCTGATTTTGCTTTGTATCTGTTTGCTGTAATAAATCACAGCCAGGAGTAGGAACATATGTTGAGTCCTGTGAGTCTTCCTAGTGAATCATCAAACTTGGGGGTGGCCTTGGGGACATTTGACATGTTAATGCAGACACCTGCTTCATCTGAGGCCTCTGAATGATCTTCAGGCAAGTTGTGAGGGGTCTCTACTTCTAATAAAGGTAAGTACGCCTTTGCTCTAGGCCCCAGAGAATCTGGAAGTAAGAATTCCTCAAATTATTGCTCAGATATCTCCATTCCAAGTCTCAGGGGCCTACACTTTTCCTATTAGGACCTTGATCTCAGCATAAGAAACCTTCTAGAATTTCTCTGAAGCACTGCTACTGTAGCAATTAAATTGTGACCCTGGCTTTTTCTCTCTGCCTGTCCACTGGCTACCAGAAATCAGCTTTTTCTTAAATGTGATCTAGAAGATCCTCTGACTTCCATAAATTTACTTTGTTGAATACTCATCTTGAGCTGGTTACAACCTTGTTTCACTAAACCAGCAGCTTTTAGCAACAGCTACCCAATTTCTAGTATTCAACATATCTCTCATCCTTCTCAAGGGACAGAAAATGCACCAGCAAAAATGTTAACAACTGCGTCACTATAGCATACCAGGGTTTACCTCTTCCAAACCTACCGTGAGGATGCAGTCCTCCTTCTCATCCAATTGGTAAGAGATCCAGCTGCAGCCTTCCTATCCCTTATTATTACTAAGATTTAATTATACATGTACAACACTTTTCGGAGCTTTCTGTGTGATTGCATATAAGGTGTCCTTTATTTATGAAATTTCCCTAAAGGTAGGCATTGGAGTTGTTGTTATCTCCATTCTTAAGTAATGAAATTAAGCCTTAGAAGAGGAACTAGCTCAAAGTCAGGCTTCTCCTACAGAATCAGAAAGTTTAACCCAGATTTTTCTGACTCTGTTAATTCTCTCTTTTCTACCTCATTGTGCTGCCTGCTCAATGAACTGGTGAGAAAATTGCCTGGTTTATGTTTCTTCTTCTAACTCTTATGATCACTTTAGTCTTGGTGTGGCCAGTGGCAATCTTGCTTTTGAACTAAAAGAATCAGAGGCGCAGCTGTGAGCTGTGGTCCACCTGCAATCCCAATGACTCCGGAGGCTGAGGCAGGAGGATGAAGGTCAGCCTTAGAAACTTAACAAAATCCTGTATCAAAAATAAGAAAAATTAGAAGGAGTGAGGATGTAGCTCAGTAGGTAGAGTGCCCTTGGGTTCAATCTCCAGTATTCCCCCACCCCAAATGTGGATTTTGTTTCTGAGAGTCTGCTATTTCTGGCAAATACCCATGTTGTACTGATGCTTTTTCTCTAGGTTCTTACTGGGAAAATTCTGGAAGAATTAAAGCAAGAAAAATGTATGAATATAGATATATCCTCATTTACTAAATTTTCAATTTAGTAAAATGTGAAATGTATTTTAATGTTAATTCACAAAGTAGCAAAGATAAAAGCTGTGAAAATTATTAGGATTTCAGCAGTAAAATAAAAATAATAATTTCTGAGAGATTCACTCAGGCATTCGGTTGATGAAGCTCATAAACAGAGAGGTAGGTATCTGAGTGTCCTGTGGAGAACAGAGTAAGTCATTTTAGGAGATGACAAAGACTCTCTAGTTGGCCAAACTCTAGGCAGGCTCTTCTGAATCCTGACTTTGGATTTCCATATTCATCCACATTCAGGCATTGTCTAATTTTACCAAGAACATAGCTGCTATGGTTTAGATGTGGTTTGTCCCCAAATGGTCTATGTATTTGGAACTTGGCTTCTAGGAAGCAGTTATTGGAGACGGTGTAGGCCTTTAAGAGGTGGGACCTGAGGGGAGGCCCTTGGGTTATTGGGGACACTGTCTTCAGAAGGGAATGCTGGTTTCCTGCAGTGAGTTCTTGCTAGAGTGAGTTGTGGTAACAGCCTGAACTTAACCTTGCCCAGCGCTCTTTGGCTTCCTGTTGAAGATGTGATCATTTGTTCTTGCATGTACCCCTGATATGATATGAGGGCCCTCACTGGAACTGAGCCAATGCAGCATTGTGTCCTTGAATCTTCCAAACCATGAGCTAAATAAACCTCTCTTCTTCCTAAGTATCCTGCCTCAGGTATTTTGTTATAGTGGTGAAAAGCTGACTAACACACCTGCTAAATCCTACCCTTGATAATTGATCACCTTGAAATCTGGTCACCTTGATACCTGATTGGGTTCTTTGTCCTTATCCTTCCCTCCATAAGTCTGATCATTTTGGCTTCCCTCATGTGAGAATCCTGTTAGGTCAGTTTAGGCAGAACCTCCTTGTACCCCTGATGTTTCCTCTGTAATTTTCCATCCTCTGTGCCTTGCCTATAAATCCCTACTTTTCCTTGTATTTGGAGTTGAGCCTGCTCTCTCTCCCTTACTAGAAAATTCATTTTGGTAGTCTCCCTTGAGTACCCCCTGCCTTGGTGTTCTTTAACAAATATCATGAATGATATTTTCCTTAATGGGGATCATAACTGTACTAGGTGATGTTTAGGAAAACCAGCTCCAAATTATAAGAAAGTTTTCAAGTAGACCTCAGGGAATCTCACATTGTGACAAACTTCAAAAGTTTCTCAAAAGGACACCCAGCCAAGTGCCTGCCCCCCCACACTCCTAATTACCTTTTAGTTTCTGTATCCTCAAGTTCTGCTACAACAGACTGGGGCGGGGCAGAGCCACCCAGAGGGTCATTCTCAAGGTCAATAATTGGGATAAAAAAAATCACAATAAAACTAAAGTGGTATCAACCTTGGAAACAGAGATTGGCTTCTTAATCCTGGGACATCTGGTGGCCTTAGCTCAAACTCCACAAAGCCTCCCTATGGAGTTTTCAGGAGGGAAAAAAAAAAAAAGTCCAGCAGGCAATTAAATCCATCCCTTTTCCTTTCACATTCTGTACCAAACCACAGCCTATCCTTGGTTTTTTTTTTTTTTTTTTTAAATTGCCTTGTTACTTAAGTGACAAAATACTTGCACTTGGAGTTTGGAGAATTTCATCTCCCTCCCCTCTTCTCATGTAAATGGAACCACCAAGTTTTGGGCTAGATGTGTCTTTTGCCTTTTAAAAAGGAACTCTTCCCTTCAAGCAGCAGCAATGATTCAGGGCTGCCGATTCCATTTATTTATTTATTTTCCTACCCATCCATCCATTTATTTATTTATTTGGTGGATAAGGTAATAGCTTATGGTACTTACCCAGAGCCAGCTGTTTGCAGGATGCGGAGAGCAGGTGGTCTGGGAGGCCTCTGATGAATTGCAAAAGACACTCACCAGCTGCCGACACTGTGTGTAATGAGCAAACCTGCAAAAATCTTTATTTTCAATTGGATTGTACCTTTAAGTAAGCAAGGGAGACAGCCAGTATAACTACAAACCATGACCAACAACCCACATAAACAGTGTGCAAACACAAGTGATTAATGTACCAGTATTTCAAAACATCCAAAGCTAATGAGTCAGATTTACTAGGGTACACAGGAGAGGGGGCGAGGGATGTGGAGGAGGAGAGAACAACTTAATGGGCCTTAATGGCCTTTAGTTGAAGCCTAAGAATTCTCCTGCCTTTGGTCCATGGAGCCATCTGAGCTGGTAAACAAACCCCCTGCTGGCCCATGAAGGCCATTTTCTTTCTGGTCATTCAAGGGGGGGGTGGCGCGTTCCAGCTTCAGGATAGAATTAGGGGAAAAGATGGTGACCACCGCACCCTCCAGTGATCTCTGATGATATGCGGGGATAATGGGTTACAAAGACAGACATTAATAAGGTAAGATAAGAGGGGGGAGGTTTATTAATTTTTCAAGTAAGTTAGGGTGCCCCAGGGCATGGTAAAAGTGTAAAGAATCTGGTGAGCGATGAGGGGCTCTGCTGATTAATGCAAGTCAGCTGTCCTCTGAGGGCCATAGCAATAATGATGAGATTATGGAAGAACCTACTGAAGACAAATGAGATGCATGTGGAATAAAAACGAAGTGTCCCCGTTCCTCTTTTGGAGTGTGTGGTGGATTTTCATTAAGGAAGAACAGAAGTACAAATGACAGCCTGAGGAGGTGCCAGGGCAGGGAAGCTGCTTGCTCTGCTCAAGTGCATTCTGCCCTGGCCTTTCAGGAGTGCTGGGCGGCCTGGGAGAAGCCTGAAAAACAAAGACATCCCAGAAGCCCTTGCTGCATAGGCAGGTGGAGCTGGGGCTGTATCTCTCCTGAGCCCTTGTCTCCTCCATTCACTGCCCTGTGCTGGTCATTCCTTCTTCCTGCTGCCTCTCCTTCAGGATGTGCCAGGAGCTGGGTGTCCTAGGTGATTCAGGCTGTTCCCCACCTACCTGTCCTTTGCTGCTGTTGATGGACTAATTTGGAGCTGGAGAAAAGGGAATTTGGATTACTTTTCTTTTGCTTTTCAAAATTGCTTACCAGGTTTTCTGTCCTCTCTCTAGATGTTGGTTGTCTCTCTTTGGGTACTTCTCCTCCTGGCAAGCTTCAGCATCCAACCTGGGCTCTACACCCACCAGGTACAGCAATTGAGCGGCAGTAGTGCTTCTTGAACTTCAAAGTGCAGCATTCTTTGGGAAATCTGCTTAAAAGGCAGCTTCAGGCCTTAGACACCAGAGAGTTCGGGTTAGGTCCCAGGATTCTGCCTTTTGTAACAGGCACTACACAAGTGGTTCTGATGCTACTGGTTAGAGTTTGACAAACACTGAAAAGATAAGATTGGCTAAGGGTTGCCTCTTGTAGGTTCTACTGAACATCCAAGTACCTAAAATTTTACTGTGGCTGATTAATTTCTTGACATAGGTTGACCCAGACTTGAGGTAAGTGTAAATCTGTATCTTGCAAGCAGTGCTAACACCTTAAATTATTTTTGCATAGAACCACTACAGTATGAGCCTGTTTATCCAAATACAGCAGCGGGGCCAGATTTTTAGGGAAAGAGTCCTCAGATCAAGTTTGAAAGGAGGAAATAAAGGAGTAAGAACTGCTTAGAAAATAAAGGCCCGAGAGAGGGGAGGATACAGGCACTGGGTCCCCTGGGGCTGAAAATTGAAGTACAGAGCAGGAGGGGACCAAGGGACACTGGGGAAGCCAGGGCTTCTCAACTGTTTTGCTTTTTGTCTCAAAGCATTTTTCTTTTTCAAATAAAAGCTAAATGGAATCCTAATATATAAGGTCAATTAAATGATAATTTACTAAAATAAATTTTATTTTGAATTTGTGACAATTGTCTTCATGTCATAAATCACAAATATGAAACTATCTGAATGAACACAAAATTCAGAATTAGGTAATGGTTCTAACCTTAGATCAGCTTTTGGAATCAGCAATATGGGCTCAGATAAATAGTTGGAAATGAAAGTAGTTTGTTGCTAGCTGGCTTTGCAATATTAGGTGACTCTCTTCATCAAACTGGTTTGGATTTCTGCATGAGGAGTAGTAAGAAATTTAAAGTTGGATCACTTATGATATTTACTAAGTCCTCAAATGCCTTTTATTACAAAGTTATTCAGAAAGCAACCAGGACGTTAAAACAAGAGCTAAAACCAAGTCTCATACATGGGACGACCTGGCGTACAATTGCACCAATTCACTTACCCTACAAGAAGAGGGACAGGGCCCTTTGCTTGGTCCTGAATTGAATCCTTCTCTTCTGTGCTTTTATACAATTTTGCCTGAACAGTCATGAATAGGCCTGAATTTATACGAGTACTTGTGCAGCCCTATAACTTTCCCAATCAATAACTCAGTTTCTAGAAACTAGGAGAATCTTGATTTCCAAACTCATGCCCAATGACTTCCTTTGTTGGCACAAGTTAGAACATGTTAGAACTCATTATTTATATTAAAAAAAACAGTGTAATGCACTTTATTTGTACTACCTTTATGTACACACATGTATCAGAATATTTAAATATATTTTAAATTTATGTTAACTTGTACAATTTTGTGGGTGGGAGAATAGTAGGTAGGTGTCACAAATTTGAAAATACATATTTAAGTGATGAGATTAAACCATAATATATGTAGGACCTTTGGGGTCTCTCTGAGGAGCACAGGATTTGAAAATCACCAGACTGGGCTGCGATTGTGTTGAAGACAGACTCTTGTCAGAACAGGGCTGCAGCAGGGATTGGACATTAGGAAATATCTCAGAGCATCCTCCATAGCACAGGATTTTTCTTTCTTCCAGCTAATTGTTCCAAAAGCTATAATGAGAAAAAATAGGAAGAAGGTAATGAGAGAAGGAAGGTGATAGAAAAACAAAGAGAGGGAAGGAGAATGAGTTTGTGATGAGATAAAGATGCCTGGATGGAGGAGCTCATCTCAGTGCACATAAAGATAGAAAGAAAAATGGAGGCTGGGAAACTTCTGGAAGGATGTGAGATGAGAAAAAGGAAGGAGAATAAGATAGAAAGGAGGAGGGAAAAACAGAGAGGACTTTGGAAGGATCTGAATTAATAGGAAAGGCCTTTCAAGAAACAATCCATGAAGTTTGGGCTCGAGCTGGGAGCTTCCTTTTATTGCTTAGCAAGAGAGTAGGTGCTCAGAGGACTTTGTCTAGGAAATCATTGCGGTTCCCCTGTGGCCTGGCACTTCACAAAGCTTTAAGCCCTGTCCTTCTGCTCTCATTGTTTCTCTCTGCCTGCTCCTGGGGCCTCCTCTCATTTCTTCTTGCTCTCTCCTGCTCAGCCCACCAAGGCCTGGCCATCCAAGTAGAAAAGACTTGCATTTTCTTAGGTTCACACTGTGCATACCGACAAACCCGCTTCTCGCCACTCTTGTGGGCCCCTCTCCAGCTCCCTGTACCTCTTATCTCTATGGTAACGGAAGACTTGGTGATCCTCGGGATGTTGCTTCAGAGAGTCAGTCTGAACAAGCTGCTTTCCTGGGGTAGCTTGTCCTTTTGCAGTTAACTGGGATGCCTGGGGAGAAGAGCTTCCCCAACAGGATGGCAGTCCCTTTCCCTCCAGATGCAGGCACTTGGCAAATGTGCGCTGAATGTCTCCATGAAAATATGATGTAATTAACAGAGCCTCAGCAGCTGGAACAATTCAGCACCTCACATTGATTTTCCATGTCTCCTATTTACTTTCTTCTTCTTCTTCTTTTTTTTTTTAAACTGTCCGCAGTGACAGGAAATCAAAGAATTATAATGGTGTGCATGAGGGCCATGATGCTGGGTCAGCATTTCCTTGAGATTAATCAGTTTCCCATCACTCCATCATCCCTTTTCACTCCTAAATTAAAGCTGTCCTCTATTAATGCTAAGAAATAGCCGTGTATTTTTGGATATTAAAAAAAAATCAATTGTACTATTTTAAAATTTGAGAGGACTGTTAAGAAAAGAAAATCAGCCCAGAGCAGTATTGGCTATGTCTTTTTTCTCTTTCAGGTTCAATATGAGGTTGGTAAAGACTTTTGGGAACAGTGGGACACAAGATCTATATCCACCCTTCCCCAATTTTGAGAGCTTGGAAACGTACCTGTTGGAACCAAAACGAGAAGACTTGTTCCAAGTTTTTTCAATCATTAAAATTAAGGAAAATAAGTTTACCCGTGAGTGCTTATTCATGAGCTTTCATAAAAAGCAGGGTTGTTTTGTTTTTTTTTTTAAAATAGTCTATCACTGTATTTTCAACCATCTCAGGTGAAGGATTCCTTAAAATCCTGGATAAAATAGGCAGAAAGCTGGGGTTGCAATGGGGGAAATAGGTCTCCAGGTGCAGCCTGCTAGCTCCAGATTTTGATGACATTGGATTTGATTTGAACTGGTCTTACTCTTTTTCCAAACTCACTTACTTTGGCAGATCCCATGTCCTTTCCTGTAAGGACCCACTTTTCTGTGTTTTTGTTTGTTTGTTTTTTAATTGATTCAAATAATATAACCACAAATAATTAGGAAAGTAGAAAAAAGAAGAAAATTGCTCATAATTCTATCACTCAAACACACGATAGCTATTCTTGTTTTGGAGCAATTACTTTGGGTCATTTTCAAATGGCGAGTTTTGGTATGATTCTAAGCATCATGTGCAAACAAGTTTGCCTTTTGCTTTTTCACTTAATATATGTCAAACATGTTTTCCCATGTTATTATTACCATCAGTAAATATCCTTTTAATTGCTGTCTGAGCAGCTGGAACTATTCAGTCCTTCACATTGATTTTCCATGTATCCTATGGAAGTAGAGACACCCCATTATCTTAACTATTTCCGTATTTTGGGACAATAGATCAAAACCATTTTCACTGTAATTAATCCCATGATAAGCATAGTTACACATAAGCCTTTTCCATATAAAAATTTTTTTTTTTTTTTTTTTTTTTTTTTTACAATAAATTCCCAGAAACTGCTGGGTCAAAGTACGTGAACATTTTATGATGCTTGATATTTCCTGTTGATCTTCAGAACGATGGTGCGAGTTTATAAATCACCTAAAATGTTTGAGGGTCTCATGCTTTAAAAGACTCTTTTATCTGCGAAATGTGCAGTACTGAGAGAGCTTTATGCATGCAGTTTGATGATGCAGACAAATATCCCAGAGATAAACATTTTCAAATTTAAAGGTGTTCCCCTGCCCAATGTGTTTAACATACAGAAGTGACTTCATTACAGCCATTTCTTCTAAGTGTGTCATAAACAATGAAGTCTTTGCCTGGTTATAATGTTCTATCTCATCAAACCTCATAAAACTAATTAGTGTCACACTCCCTCAGTTGGGCTGTGAATTTTGAAGATGATATGAATTTCTCTTCCATGTTACATAGAATATGGTGGGCATCCCTTTGCTGGGAATAACACCTTTGGAAAACAGAATAATACCGAGCGGAAAGAAAGTACATTTTCTGGGAAAAAGAATAAGAACCCAGAGAGATGGAGTGCGAATGGTACCACAGAGTCCCAGCAGCAGATGTTTTGGGTGTTGAAACTCCCACCAGAACAGCTGCAGCAATGTAGAATCACATCTGGGTGTGGGACGCGGCTGCATCATTACCTACCAACAGCAAAACAGCCAGATGCTTCCAATTCATTTTAAGGACCGAGCTTCAGGTCTGAACCTGTAAACGTCTCCACTTCCCGACCAACGACTTATCAATTGCCCTGGCAGTTCATGGAGACGCAGCCTCTGGGGCACCTTCAGGACAGAACTCGGCTGCAGCAGGTAGAGACAGGCACAGCTGCCGCATGCTCCACAGCTCCAGGGCCTGCAGGCTGCCTGCTGCAGAGCGGAGTCGGCAGAGCCCTTCCACACAATGGCTGCTGCGTGGCTTGTCACCCTGTGCAGGGCTTCCCAGGGCCCATTCTGCTTTATTGCCCCTCTAGTTCTTCAAATTCTCACTTTTTTTCCCTTAGTTTCTCTCCTTTCCTCCCTCCTTTCTCTGTCTTCTCTCAATCTGTATGTGTCAGTGAGAGAAAGAAAGAGAGAATAAATATTGAGGCTCTCCCTCTTTCTTTTTCCTCCTCCCAGAACTTCCACCTGTATATAAACTTCTTTCCTGGCCAGTTGAACAAATAAGTAGGTGGTCACCATGGTAGCAAATGGTTCTCCAGACTCTTGGATGAATACTGTGACTTTCTGAGCCCATAATTATTTTCTCATCTTACACTGCTGGGCAGGTCAACAAAGTGGCACCTGGGGACAGGGCTCCAGCCTGGAGACACACTGATCCCAGCCCTTAGCAGTCTCCCCCTCTACCTGATTGCTTACCAGAGGGGAGGCTTCAGGGGGAGCCCCTCAATATCTTAACTCTAGCACGAGAAGGGATTCCATGCATGAATCTCAAGCCTTACTGTGGCCTAGGAGGAGCAGCCTACCCACCCCCCCCCTGATGGTGTAAGAGGCCAACCAGAAATATTGGTGAAAGAGAGGTTTTCCTCCTGTACTAAGACTTAGTGTTAACAGGCACCCTAAGAAACGTGTAATAGTATGAGATTCAAAATTTCTAAAACATAGTGCAAAGAACCTCTGATGTTTTGAAGTCACTCACATACTTAAAAATGCTTCATTTTATTTAATTGGCACACTCCTAGTTATGTTCCTGTAGAAATCTCATATTCATTATTGCAAGTGTTTTTATTGTGCCAAAGAGAAAAAGTGCATCCTTTATACAGAGTTTGCGAATGAGGGAGGCCAAGGAGTGGTTTCATTTTCCCAAATGAGGCTTGGATCATCTGTCTGGTTGTCATTCAGAGTCCTCTGTGATACTCTGTCATCAAGGAAGAATTGTTAAAATATAATGAAATCATAAAAGAGATTAAAAGCTACCAGGGAGAAATTTTTTTTTCCTATTTGAGAGAGCTCTGAGTGAAAGAATAGTCAAATAAGAGTTGAACCAAAGTTTAAAAGAAAAAGTTGTAATAATATTCATTAGTATTTATTGAATACTTACTATGAAGCAGACATTGTTCAGTTTGTAGTTTTACAATTTTATTGAGTTATTTAATTTTCATAATAGCATTATGAGATAGGTTCTCTTGTTATTCCAATTTTGCAGAGAGATGGAGGCCCCCACGGAGATAACCACAGAGCTCCATTGTGTCTCTTGATACATTGCCTTCTCTGTTCACCAGTACTGTATTCAAAAGGAAGTGAACTCTGGACCTTTGGTATTGAAGGTCGTCAAATTTGAGTGACTAGGTTTGTTGGACAAAAATGACTCTAGAGTTGAAGAAACAGTAGGTGTTCTTCATGTGCTCTGTAATGGGTGTCTCTGGTTGAAACGTTATCTTATTCAATTAATAATAATAGTAATAGTAATGATAAGATAAAGGCCTAATGACTACTATGCTGTGCACCAACTGCTTTAAGAGAAACTGAGAAGTACAAGATGAACTTTCTGACTTTAAAACACTCATAATTTGGTTAGATTAGTGGAGATAGAGGAAGCCCCAAGCAATGTTCAATATAATTGAGGAAGAACAGTAAAGTTTTCTATAGATGCAGAGTGTTAAAGGGATCAGTCCCTTGAGACTTAATGGGCAGAGTCAACTCTTCAGCCAGTGAGGTTTAGGAAAAGTGTACTGGGTTGGTAGTGGGTCAGGAAAAGTGTTTTCTAGGTTGGAAAGGTACAAAGGACACCAATGGAGAGCAAAAGTTAAACATCCCAGAGACTTGGAATTTTGAGAAAAGGTCTAAGATGCAAGTTAAGTCATGCTTAAACCACAGCCGTTTTGGGTCATGTGTGAAGCAGATCAGGTTGGAAAACAAAACTTGGAATCAGACTGCAGACATCTTGGTTACCCTAGTCCCTGCCGGTCAGCTGGGGTACAACTTTTAATAAGTGTGCTTTCCTAAACTGCAGAGGGGGCATGGACCAAAAGGATTAGAGCTCAAGTTTAAGGCCAATTCACAAACACTGTGTGTTGTGTTTTCCACCAACTAGAACTTCCTTAGCAACCCTATGGAAGACTCTTACATGATGACCTTGCCTTGATAAAAGTCTCTTTAGCCACCTTCCCCCTCAACTGGAACAACAAACAGAGATATTCCAAAGGATGCCTTGTGAACATCTTTTCCACTGAGATCCTTGATCAGGAAGTAGAGGATTTTGTTTTAACTTTTCACTGTGGATTTATTAAAACCAGAAGGATAAAACATAAGAGGAAGTTTTATTGGGAATGACTCGAAACTCATATAGAAAATTCGGTGGAGTGGGCTTCCGTGGTATGAAGAGGAAGCCCTGTGAGCAGAACCTAAACTGTTGTGAAATGGCCCCCAACACTATAAGGAAACCCATACCCTTCTAGCAGAATGTAATTTAGATATTGAAAAGAGTTCAAAACTGAAATAGGCTGTATAATTTTTTTAGCCCAACTCCTCATCTCAAGAAATATCTTGACACCCAGTTAAGCCAGTGACCAGCCTGTGTTCTCACACTTCAGTTAGGAAACAGCTGTGACACCCCACACCAAGCCCAGCTCTGTATTGTGTTGATACTTCTGCTACTATTTGGGGTCTTAAGAACTTCCTCATCTCTCTCTGAAGCAAATTCCTTAAAAGACAGCAATGTTATTTCTAAAAGCAACAAATTTTTTTCTCCTCAATGTCTGAAGAGTTATCGGCTACAGTGATATAAAGTCAGATAGATACAATGACCAAATATAATTTAAAAGAGTTGAGGTACAGTTTAAGAAGTAAAACTTAGGACCTGGATCTCTCCCCGTAGGGCTGGTGCACACACCTGCATAACTCCAAGGGGCACCGTCACCTGGATCCAATGTGAGTCACCTCCCCTGCAGTTGGGCAATGCATACTTGGCTTGTGACCATCTCGGGTTATTTTGCCAGATTCTCCCAGAAGCCAGTACATTTTCCTTAATTCCAATGTGATTTTTTTTTTCTCAGTCCAAGCCAGAATTTTTCCTGCATAATCTAAAAAGCAATTTCTTTCTGCCTGATTCCCCAATGCTCATCTTCTGTTTTCAGCAAAGTAGCACCTGTATCTGGCTCAGGCTGGGCCTCCCCTGGATGGTTTCTAGTGTCAACAGAAGGTTCCTTGTTAACTACTCAAACTCGCCTTCATGTCCATTCTTCTGTCTTTTATCTATTTCTATATGTTAATGTATCTAGAATAATTTTTATATTTATTAAAGTACAGTGGGCCTTCTAAATCCTCTGGTTCTACATCCACAACAAAGCCAACCTTGGATTGAAAATACTTCTTAAAAATTGTGTCTACTCCGAACATGTACACAGTTTTCTCATCATCCCCTAAACAATATAGTAAAACTGTTTACATGGCATTTATACTGGATTAGGTATTATAAGTATTATAGAGATTATTTAAAGTAAATGGGAGAATGTGTATAGGTTATATGCAAATACTATACCATTTTATATGTGACTTGAGCATCCTGGATTTGGGTATCTGCTGGGGTTCCTGAAGCCAATCCCATAGATGTTGAGGGATAACTAGAATTTACCACCAAAAGACTTAAAATCAAACTCAGAAGTATCTCTGTTCTACTTTTCCCTACCTCCTAATCTCTCTGTATTGGCAATATTTCTCTTTCTTTTAACCTCTTTTCTTATGTATCTACCCCATTTTAAATAGCCTGTTAATATTGCTAATTTTTATTTGTTTTAGACATTATCTATTTACTTTCTGTCATGGTAGTGATAATTGCTTTTTTTTTTTTTTCATTTGTTAGGTGTTCTGTCAACCTGTCACTAATGTCTCTCAACTCCTCTGACAACTGTGTGAAACGCCTCTCATGCTATTTTCCATAGATTTGATGTATCAAATATTCTAGAATGCTCCTACTTGGCTCCCACTGCCAACCTTAAGACTTTTTTTTTTTTTTTTTTTAATTCTCCAGACTCCTGAAGTCTGCAGCCATTGCTCTTCAGGCCCACTGAACAGTTTCCTGAGGATTCCTTCTCTTGCTTTATCCTGGAATTTACTTTCCCCCCTCTCATTTCCTGGATTCCGATTTTGTTTTACCTTGTGAACTAGAAAGAAATTTTGGAGAAGTCACCAACTCCAGTTAGCTTCTTGAGAAAGGATTGTATAGGAAGTATATTTTCTTAGTCTTTACTTAGCTGAAAAAATTCTTTACCTTCATCCTGGATTAAGTGTTTGGTTTGGTATAGACATAGACGAAAACAATTTTTTTTTTTCTCCTCAGAAAATCAGAGGCTTTGCTATATCGTTTTTTGGCTGCAATGTTGCTAGTTAGAGACCCACTGACATTTTTATTTTTCATTTTTAAATTCTCACCTGTGCAAACTTAACATCTTTCCTGTCTATGGTATTCTGAGATTTCATGTTGGCTTTGGTAGCTGTTTCTTTTTAAGTACAGTGTGCTGGGTACTCTCTAGAAAATCATGTCTTTCAATTCTGAAAATTTTAACCAGTTATTGAGTTATTTCCATTCTTGTATTTTGTAACTTTTCTTTTCCTGGAATTTTGAGATGTTGGACACATTGGACAGGCCCTTTTATTTTC
Organism: Marmota marmota marmota; assembly: GCF_001458135.2. NCBI lineage: Eukaryota > Metazoa > Chordata > Mammalia > Rodentia > Sciuridae > Marmota > Marmota marmota. Next base: position 39,900,841 of record NW_025999990.1, on the reverse strand, counting down.
TTTTACTCCCTCTCATCCATTTTTTTTTTGACTTTTCAAGAAGAGTCATTCAAGCTTCTCTTCCAAGTGTTCCATTGAATATTTTTGCCTTTTATTTATTTAATTACTACATTCCTATTTTTTTGCCCTCTGATTATAATTTTAAAAAGATTGTATTCTATTCTTATTTCATGAATGTAATATGTTCTCAAAACTTCCTGATGATCATTATAGATATTTTCCTGCTTCCTTTAGTACCTGTCTTCCTAGCAAATAAAAAGAAAAGAAAAGAAAAAAAAAAGCTTATTTGTTTTGTTGTCTTTTTTCTAGTTTGAAGACATCTCATCTTCAAATGTCCTGTGATCCTTGAATGTCTGTGTTGAAAAGCTCATGGGAGACTCGGTACATGAGGTGGCTTGTCCTTCAGTAGGTATTGTCAGGAGATGAACTGGCTTATTTGATGAAGAATGTTTCAAATGGAGTCTCTGTGGGTCTTTTCAGTAGGCCAGTCAGTTTCTTTGGAGACTCCTCCCTCTGTCTCTTCCCTGGTAGGTGTATGTCTGAACTCTCAAGTTCAGGGAGCAGAGATCAAGGGCGTTTGGAATAGACTTTCAATGAAGTGTCTTGTTTTCAGCCCTGTACCCTGATGTTAGCTAAACTCAGAGCTTCTCTGGGGCAAGTTTTCTCAAGAGGACATATTTGCCCTTTTGGAAAGGATGGAGCAGGGGACGAGCTGGTGGAGGTCAATGAGGGGGGCCGGTATTTGGTGGGCTGGGGTGGGATGAGGGAAGAGACACACACACTTGGGTATGAACAGTACTCATGCAGACTTTCCACAGTGTCTCTGCCTCACCCCCATCTCTGGAGAAATCTGCAGTCCCCAAGGGCCCAGCCTCTCCAGGATTCGTGGGTGAACATGGTGTTCTTAGGCTGTAGCCTCTTCTACTCTGCTCAGCTAATTGCTACTCCTCCAACCCTTTACTTCCACCAAAATATTTTGAAAGTCTCCTTCACTGCTGTGACCTCCTCCATTCTTGTGGACTTGTGGGTTTATATCTCTCTAAGTCCTTCATTGCCATTTCAGTCTGGTTATGGATGGAACAAGAGACAAACGTGTGTACTACTACCATATTTGACCAAAATGTCTTCTTCCTATGTGACTTTCAGAAATCATTCTCAGGCTCAGAGACCGAGAACACCAAAGGGTGTAGTTCCTATTCAGTTTGTAGTAAATGAGAATGTCTTTATGTCTCAGAGCTGTCCCCCAGGAAGCAACCCTGCCCAACAGTGGGGTCTTTGGGTCTCCTCAAATCCTTCACTGTGCCAGGCTCAAATAAGGCCAGGGCCAGAGGGACCTCAGGGACTTGTCTCCCCTCGAGCAGCTGCTGAACCATCAGGCACAGAAGCATGGGGACACACTTTGGGGATGGCTTTTGTGTAATTAATTGAGGTCTGGAGCAATAATTTTCCTATTTATTTACATTACTCATACTTACTCCAAACTACTGGTCATATTTATTAAAGGGAGAAATAAATGAAGATCCAAACCTAGGGGTGCACTTCTGGAAAGCTCGTCAAAAGGGAATGGCTTCACAAAGTCTCCCCTTCTTTCTCTGCAAATTCAACTTGCAAGCAGACTGATATATTTGTCAAGTTGTCACAAGGTGTCCTGTAGAGAATTGGATAGAAGCAATCTTTGTTATGACAGTCCAATAGTAATCCTAACAACTTGGGAGACTGAGGCAGGAGGATTGCAAGTTTGAGACCAGTCCCAGCAACTTAACAAGATCCTGTCTCAAAAAAAAAAAAAAAAAAAATTGAAAGGCAGCTGGGCATGGTGGCAGACATCTGTTATCCCCGCAGCTCCGGAGGCTGAGGCAGGAGGATCAAAGTCAGCCTCAGCAAAAGCAAGGCTCTAAACAACGCAGTGAGACCCTGTCTCAAAATAAAATACAAAATAGGGCTGGGGATGTGGCTCAGTGGTTGAGTGCCCCTGAGTTCAATCCCTGGTAATCCCCGCCGCAAAGTCAAAAGGCCTGAGAAGATAGCTCAGTAGTAGAGCACCCCTGGGTTTAATTCCCAGTGCTACAGAAAAATAAGTAATAAACATGAATAATAAACAATAAACAATACAGCCTTTAATAAACAAGAAAGTGCCATACACACTATTCATAATAGCTAAGACATGAAATCAGCCTAGGCATCCATCAACGTATGAATGGAAAAAGAAAATATCACACACACACACACACACACACACGCACACACACACCATTGAGTATCATTTGGCCTTAAAGAAGAATGTAATCCTGTCATTTGCAGTACAATGGATGGAACTGGAAGACATATATATATATAGTTTTTAAGTGAAATAAGCCAGACACCCAAAACAAGGCCCGCATGTTTTGTCTCATGTGGAGGCTAAAAAGAGTCATGCTGGCAAGTAGAATAATGACATGTGACACTGGGAGGGAATGGACTGGGCTAGACAAAGGGAGGCTGGCTTTTATTAGTGCACGCTGTATGCACGTATAGAAATGTCACACTGAATCCCATTAATATGCATAATTTTTAATATGTATTAATTAAAATTTTTCAAAGAAACTTCTATGTAGAAAATACTATGAGAGCAAAACAACCATACCAAAGAAACCCTCTCCTCCCAACCACACAAAATACCACAGACAAACCTCCACTCTTATTTTGAAGCTGGGGGAGGAAACTTTTCTTGGGAGCAGCTGAATTGCAAAGATCCATGGGATTCATTAGGAACTGATTTTTGACTGCATTTACTTCTCCCCCCTGCCTTTTTAGTCACTGCACTGGTCACTAAATGTCATTGTTCAGGGATAAAAAACACAGTGACATCAACAGAGAATTAGAAACAAGTTTTCCATTTCATTTCAGGCAAACTTTGGTAAGAATTTGGATGCTATCTGAAGTACAAGTGTTCCACTCTGGGATTCCCAAATTCCTACCTTGAAATCCCAACTCCTAGTACTCAGGCTGTGACAATATTTGGAGATAGGGCCTTTAAAATGACAAGTAAGGTTAAATGAGGTTATATCAGCAGACCAGCAGATGCTCAGTCAATCTAACTGGTGTCCTTATAAGAGGAAATTCTGACACCCACAGAGACACCAGGGATATACACACAGCAGAAAGATGAGGGCATGACAAGGAGGCAGCTATCTATAAGTCAAGGAGAGAGGCCTCAGAGGAAGCAAATCTGCTGACACCTGATCTAGAATTTTAGCCTTCAGATCTGTGAGAAATAATTTTCCATTGTTCAGGTTACCTAGTCTGTGTTATTTTGTGTGACAAATCTATACAGCTCAACTTATGTTGCATTTTATTAAGCATTTGGGTGTAACAAAGGAGGGCATAGAAATCATAGGAATAAGACACTCCCAAACCAACTCTTGCTGATAGTTGAAAGATAGTCGATCATTCCTGAGAAACTTATCAGGTACAGAGCCACTTTGTCCCCATCAACATTGAGCTGATGACCTAAGGGGCTAAATTGGCCTGAGCCTAGGATTCAAGTTAGAAGTGGAGCCTCCTGAAGTCCCCTTGGGTTGTGCCCTCAGTTTATCATGTCATATCTCTGAACCTGGCAGGGGAGGGATATGAGTGCCTGGCGGACCCAGGGCAAGGCAGGCTTGATGGAAAGGGAAGATGTTAAAGGGGAAGGGAAGAGTAGATTGAGGTTGTTTCCTGGTTGTGGCCGTCCCTGTTGGGAAATGAATTCAGGAGCCCACTCTCCCCTCTCACACACCAACCAGCCTGGAGAGAAGCAAAGCTGGGGTGGTGGAATGCTGCAAATGACAGCTGGAGAAATGGGCTCTCACCAAGGTGATCCCTAATTGGCAGAGCTACCTGACCCTGCCTGGGTGGCTTGTTTCTGTATTTCAGGCTGAGGGAAAAAGGAAGAAGTACTGCATTCATCTAACCAGAATCTGCAAGTGCTTGGACCTGGACAGATAAGTGGGCTGAGGAAACAATGGGGTACTGATTTGTTGGCAGCCCCAAACCTGGAGATTGCAGGTTGTTATAATGCACCAGAAGCCAACAAAGAAAGCCAGGACATTATGTGTAGGCTGTACTCTCCATCAGAATGCCACCCTCTCTGTTAGCTCAAAACTCGTGCTGCCCATGATCTACAGTCCTAGATCCCAAACCTTGAACAACAAAGAATAAAATTGAGGAATAATCCCAAAGGCAGAAAGAAGAAGAAAAAAAAGGAGATTCAGGAAGAAATAGTGGGAGACACAGAAAACACACACACACACACACACACACAATCAAGCAGAGAGAATTAGTCACAAAGTCAAACCCAGCCACCACACTAGAGTTCAGATCCCATAAGATCCTCATAGACCCCACATCAGATCTGCCCTCATCTCCATCTCTGATCCTGTTTGAACCCTGTGACAGAGTCAAAATTTAGGGAAGCCTGTGGATGTTTGCAAATGTGATGTGATTTCTAATGGCTACCCCGTGAATTCACCGAGGCAGAACAATAAGGACGTGGGAACCAAGTTAATGTTTGTGTGTTCTATTTCAATAGGAGGTTGTACCTGAGATTCAGTCAGGGGGTGGGTGTCTCATTCAGGCAGGAGAATCAAATCAAGAACAGAAATCGGGGAGCAGCCAAACGAGACTGGGGGGCCAGGGATGTGCATTCTTCCAGAATGAGTCTTTATTGCAAGAGTGCCGCTTCTTCTCGGGTGCTTGTTAACTACTGTATTTATGCTGTGTATCTGTATACACTGGGATTAGGGGACCACACTGCATTCCTGATGACGGTTGCTTGAAGGGGTATTTGACGAGGAGATTTACACAGTGTTCTTAATAATCTTTTTTATTTATTTATAGAATGTTATCATTCCAAACGTTCAGTGCTGCCATCCCCAAGGAAAGATGCTTTCTATTTGAGGACCACCAGCTCTGCATGTTGATTTGAAGAGAGATAAAAGAGCATCTGGCCACCATAGTACAGGCGGCACATCCCCTCCCTCTTCATTATGCAGCGGGCTGATGCAGCTTTTGCTTTTTTTCCTATTTACACAAATAAAGACAACGATTTGGGAGATATGTCATGCTGGCATTAAACACCATCCAGCTTGCTGGGTTGAAATGTACACGTTCCATTAACAACAATTATATTGTATAATTAAGGCTTTGGTCCCCAAAGTGTGACTCGCAAGCGTTCTCAAATACTGATGGGTTTATCGAAGACATGTTAAAATCAATATGTCCCTCCCATCATCCCCTCCAACTCCCCAACCCTTGTCTCCCACCCAAAGCACCACCAGGACCTGTATGAGAGACTTGGTCTCCACTGCATGTGATATTCAAGTGCCCCCTATTGTAGCTGGGGATGAGGTTAATAAGAAAACAGAAATGATTTGAAAGGGGAGACACCTTGCAAGAAGAATTATTTGCATATTCCTGGGTATTTGTGGGGGAGCACCCATATATGGAGCCCACATTGTAGAACTGGATGCAGGTAGAAGATTTGGAACACACCCTCCAGAATGAAACTCTCCATGTAATCTCACTAGTATGCTGACTTCCATTGTTCCTCAGTTCAGATTTAGGTAGAAATTTCCTAGGGTGCATGCAAGCTTGGCTCACCGACAGGTGTAAACAAGATGGAGAAAGGGCTAATGAAGTTCAAGCCCTTGCTCCTGGGAGATTCTCTTGACACCTCCTTCTCTCCCCTGTACATCTCTCTCTTCCAGCAGCTGGAGAGAGCTTTGACCTGTGTCTCATCAGTGAATGCTGCTGGTGGTGACAATAATAAATTTCTAAGGGCAATTAACAAAGTGACAGGGTTTATAAATTATAGATTATGACAACACTCCCTGCTATGAGTTTTTTTTTCCTCCTCTTTGATGGCCACCTGGATATCAGTAATGGTCTCACCAGTCAAATCCTACATTTCTACCTGGGGCCAAGACTAAAGTAAAAGAAAACATTGAAAAATCAGCTCTCATTTTGGCCAGGAGAAAAACCATTGGTCCAAGGGACTCAGGACTGAAACAAATCAGATGTAGGGGAGGGGGCAGAAGGTTCTATGAAGCACACCCGAGGTGGCTACACCAGCCTGGTTAGGAGAGTCAGAGAAGAGCTGTTTCCTCTAGTTCTCTTTGGCAGGAATCTGTGAGCCCAGAAATCATATGAAATGTAACAAAGTTAATCTTCATAACTTCATAAGAATGAATATTCTGAAAAAAAATTGGGGCTGGGAAATATTGAGATGGATCATTGTTCCATTGTTCCTGGACAGGTAGTGGATGGGTGCCTGGAAGCATTTCCTTGCTGAAGGGTCATAAACAGGTAGATTTTCCTTCCCAAACTGTATGATTTGGGAGGTGTGATTTCCAGGTAGGCCTACAAATAACACAAGGTTCTGTGTTTAGGTATTTTTTTAGTGTTCCTGGAAGAAAAATGGCTCAGGATAGAAAAGGAAAATATTATTGAGAAGTTGGGTGGATTTCCTTAAAATCTGAATGCATGAGAATGTTGTGGAGATAAAGATATTAAGAGGGTTTCAGCAGATGTAAACAAACACATAGCAATTCTAGGGTGCATAGGGCGTGATGGGTTATATTGGGGTAACTCTGTGGCAGAAGCTGTGGATTACTTATCTCAAAGCTACTGTCCCTTTCCTAGTAGAAATGAATTTGTTTAGAAATTGGGTTTATAGGAGGAAAAAGAAGCCCCCTGTAAATGTTATCTACATGTGACAACTGCATGAAAGTCTCAAGGAAATGTTCCCCCTGAAATATATAAAGAGAAACACAGGAAGATGCCTTCCTTTTTGGATGTCATGCCTGCAGGTACTATCTGGAATAGCTGGAGTCAACTTGCCAATATAAAGGAGGGCTGTATCTACTGGGCAGAGCAAGGCTGGTGGAAAGAGACAAAACATCCAGCTCTCAGGAACTGGCCACCTCTAGACTTCTGAATACATCAGGTAACACCCTTTTCTCATTGTATAAGCCTCATTTCATTGGGTTTTCTGTTACTTGTAGCTGAAAGCATCAGGACTACCACAACCACTATTTCAACAGTGCGTCACAAGGATGTTTTCTTTGAACAATCAGCAGAACCAGAAAACAGGCACTGATAAAGTGATTTTGTCAAAAAACTGCTAAATCAAGGTCTTTAAAATCCCTATTAGTCTGGACATGCCATAGTCTAATCTCTGGATCTTTCTGACATGCAGGAAATTACAATATTAACACCACCAAAAGTCTATGAAAAATTTGGGCTAAACTCTTGAACCAATTAGGGGCTATGTGAGTGAAATGTTCTATGTGTGCAATTTATACATTGTTGAAATTTGTATTTTTTGCTTTACAAAGCAGAGAATGAAATAGATTGGGATCTCTGCTTAAGCAAACCAATAACTGCAATTGACAAGAAGAACCGTAAGTTGTTTCCAATTGATGATTTTTGAATTATCTCATTCTGTTTAAGAATATTCAACCCAATGTTACATTGAGCCAAGCAGTGAGAATATGCCAGGTGTCATAAAAGTGAAGTGGATAATGTGATTTTTGGTTAATAATCATAAATAAGTAGGGTTTTGCTGGAGAGATTTAAGCTATACTTTGTAATGTAGGAATGTATTTTATAATATACTTGGTGGTCAATGTCTTCTTTAATGTACTTTAATATTGACGGCTTTCTTAAGGGAGAACATACAATGTAGTCTATGTGTGTATATACAAACAGAGTTGGCTTTTCTACTAAAATTTAGGAAAGGCTAATCAGATACATATTTAGTTACAGATATATGTGTCACAAGTAACAAGCAATTATAATTACAGGGGGAACCTTATTCCCAGATTTTCCATTTCCATTTCTATTTCAATTTCAAACATTCTGTTCTATTAGAACACTGTACATTGATTTTTGGCTTGGGAAATGTGATCTGCCAGAGGATGGAAGTGAGAACAGGGTAGAGTCTATGCACATTGTGTAAACAGCAAACACTGAAGCCATGTATGGAAAGGAGGAGAGAGTGAGGGCCAGATATAGGGGCACAGGGCTGGAGCTCTTGGTCAGGAACCCAGAATAACCTGTGTTGAGAGCTGTCCATGGGCTATGTGTGGACTGTGGAACACCACAGCCTAACGAATAGGAGAATCTGGGGACTTCCAGTGGACATCTCCTCTTGTTGACTGCCCAGACATATTGCGAGCCCTATTCAAGCTCTGCCAAAGGTCCCACACAGCACTGGAGATGGGGTGACCTGTTACAACCACCCAGCCGCACAGCCTCTCTGAGATGAGTGTGACTTGCCAAAATGCCAATCAACCTGCTGACCATAAGACATCAGGAAGCAAGATTCCACCCTTGAAACCTTACCCCTGCCTTTGATGTACCCGCTTAAATAAATCAGGGGAGCCATTTTCTAATTGTCTAGCTCCAGCTCCTGTGTGGGCTGGATCTATCAGGGGCTCCGACGTTTTGAAACTATCTTTCCAACTTTGTCTTTTGTTCTTTACTAATTATTCTAGATTTTAATTTCTCAGGAGGCTTATCCCTCTGAGCAGGCGATTCGCTGGTGAGGTGTTGGTCACCCCACAATAGACCTACCCTTGGGCTTCTCCACAACACAACAAGGCCATTTGCTCTCAAGGGGTGCTGTCAATGTGTAGAAGTTTACCCTGCTACTTTCCCCCCCAAAGTAGAAGGTAATATGGCTGAAGCAGTTAACTTGAAGTATAGCTCCAAGAATTGTGTTGGAATAGGTTCCCACCTCCTTTTTGGAAGAGGAGGTTGGAAAGAGGTGAGACATTTCATATGGAGAAAGTGACAGTTCATGTTAAGGAGGGACACCCAGAGAAAGAATGGGTTTTAGAAGACCTAGGTTTGAATACAGGTCTGATACTCTTTGTGTGTTATGACTTAGATATGAGATGTCCTCTCAAAGCTCATGTGTGAGACAATACAAGAAAGTTTAGAAGTGAAATGATGATTGGGTTTTGAGAGCCTTAACCTAATTAGTGCATTAATCCCCTGCTCTGGATTAACTGGATAGTAAATGCAGGCAGGGTGTGGCTGGAGGAGGTGGGTCACTGTGGGTGTGCCTTTGGGGTTTGTATCTTGTCCTTTGTCTCTTTCTGCTTCCTTTCTGAGAGATGCTTTCCTCCACCACATTCTTCCGCCATAATGTTCTGCCTCATCTAGGACCCAGATTAATGGAGCTGACTGTCTATAGACTGAGACCTTTGAAACTGTGAGCCCCAAATAAACTTTTCGTCCTCTAAAATTGTTGTTTGGTTACAGTAGTGAAAAAAACAACAACAACTAAAACATTGTGTAACCTTGAGATTGAACACTGTTGAAATCTTCATGATGCCCTTGCAGAACTGTGGCTATCAGAGTTGGAGTGGTAGCTCATGAGGAGAACCCAACACAGTGTTTTGTAGTCAGTATCCAGTAACTACTGGAAGAGAAATCAAGGCAATCGTTCAAAGAACATGTTCCCTGGTAATCTCAAAGTGCTTTGAAAAATGTGCCTTAAAAGAGACCTAAAGAATAAGGAAAAGCTGAGTTCTGATAAATGCAATCTGAAAACTATTGGATAATAGAATAATTACAGGAGCGCAGCAAATCCAAGAATCTAACTGCCATGCTGACAGGTGAAGCTTTTACTTCTCTGTGTGCTCTGAATTAGGAATTTTCATTGATTAAGTTCTTAATAACATGGCTTTTTGAAGCCACATTTAGGATTTAGTAGCAGCATTATTAAAGAGTTAGTATCCTTTTCCCTTTGCCATCTTGGGGTGGGCCATGAATCTTACATTGAAAAATCTCTCAAATAAAAAGCATTTTAGATGAGAAATTGGAGACCATTCCAGGCAAGTCAGTTTGTTACAAGCAGCAATGTAGAAACCAAGCAGGACCTCTACCCTTTCTGCAATTTTCTCTTTGTAGAAGCTTTGTGGAATTTTGTTTTTCTGTATGATTATTTCCTTGCCACTGACAAAGTTCATGCATTTAAAAAGTTTCTCTCTCTCCCTCCTTTTTTTCTGTGACATAAGATCATTTTAGAAAAGCAGGGTGCTTTCAGTGAATCACTAAAGTTATTTTGGGGGTTCTTTTTCTCTCATGGAACCCTAAAGAATGGAGAATTGAAAGGTACAGTGTTAGCACTCAAATAATACTGTAGCAGTGAAGACAAACCTCTTGTTCCAATAGCTGACAAGATCAATCCATTACTCAGGACTGAAGGTAAAACTGACTCCAAGGCATCAATGAGACTCAGTCTGGGGCCAAAGGAGATAGACAGATAGAATTCCATCCACCCATAAGAGGCCTGTGTTTGAATGCAGAAATGGGAACACCTGGGCAGAAATGGGAAGACTCCAGCTATTCCTGAGATGCCTATCTTAGAGGAAAAGCAAGTGCGGCTCATCAGAATTTGGCCACTAACCCAGTCTTGGGACTCATAGAGCTGTCTATTTGGAAGTTATGCCTACTACCACCTGATCTTACTCATTGCTTAAATGACATCTAACTTCTGAATTTGGACCACTTATTTTCAAATTTCCAAGGGACAGTAAATAGTAATGGGAAAAAAGTCTTCAAGTATAAATTTTATATAGATAAACAATGAGTATAAGGTCACAGAAGTCAATGAACACAATTATATTTTGCAATAACCCCCACCCCAACTGCTAATTGTAGTTTTTGCTGCTCAACAAATTGAACAAAACAATTGGTCAACTTGTCCTACTGTGACTTTCAGTGATACCTTCCACAGCTTGGTTGTTGGTTGTAGGCTTCAGGTGCTCCATGGCAAAGACATGCAACCCAGAGGTGCCAGAGTCACTTCTCCTGGACTCACTCCTGTCCTTAAGGTTCTTGGCATGTTTCATCTGGGATAAGAACCAGCAGGGTCTTTCATTAGATGGTAGGAGCTGGTGGGGGTACATGTAGGCTCAGGCACAACTAGCCGAACAGAGAGAGAAATAGGCCAAGAATCTTTTGTCGACCAGACTCTTTCCTGTTGCCTGAGCTATTGTCAATTCTGGTTGTCTATGAATGCAGCTACTCCGTTAGTAATAAATGCTGGAAACCTATTAATGACATTAATTCTAATGTCATTTTAAAGACTGTTGATCCATTTCCTGTCTTCAGACTCTAACTGAAATATCTGCTTTTCTTGGGTCTTGAGCTTTTCAGCTTTTAGAGTGTGGCCAACAACATTAGCTCTTTTGGATCGCTACAACACAGGTGTTGGGATTTATCAGTCTTTATATTTGCATGAGCCAATTCCTTGTAATAAATCTCTGTGAATACAGGTGCAAAAAAAATAATTTTGATCCATTAGAAAGGAATGATTATGATACTTTTAATTGTTCATTTCTATATGTGTTTATAATAATTATTCCAGTGTGTCCAGAAATTCTTGATTACTGCTTGATGTGTCTGAAGAAAATATTAGTGTTGTAAGGATTTAGAGCAAACTTCTCATTTTGTTCTTTTATAAGGAAGTTAAGGTTCAGTGACTATCTGAGGTCACTATTAATTTATTCTTTTGGTAAATATTTATGGGACCTCACCCATGTTCTAAACATTGTGCTGGGGGTTACAGATACAAGGAGAAGGAGAATGGATGAGGCCCAATCTTCTATCAAGGTTCTCACACTGTGGGAGGGAGCAAGATGCAGCATCAAATAATCACAATTGACTGTGGAATGTTAACAGCAGAGACAGGTACAAGGTAGGACAAGGTTTGCGTGGAGGACGGCTTGTGATTTCTGGGAGGAGAGGGTGGACAACACTTTAGTGCTATTCAGTCTTTACAATTTAAAGAGCTTCATCAATGCTTGGTGATTTATGCTCTTCTCAAATGCTGCTACTTTCAAGCAATTATTAATCATCATTAATCTGCTTGCCAAAGTTCAAAAATAATTTTATGTCAATACATGCTTTTTAGTTCCCAATGCATTCACACACAATTTCTCATCAAAATCCAGTAACCATATGAGGTAGATGGAAGAGGCTTGATTACCATTATCCCCATTTTTCTAATCAGAAAAGCTAAAGATAGGTCCTAAGTCATAGAGTTAATTCATTGGCAGATTGAAAGATGTGAGTCTAGACCTTTCTAACTGTGTGGAACATGAGTGTTCTTCTATATTAGAATATATGCTATATTTTCAGCATGAGAAGCCTCTTGGTCTCATTTTACAGCTGGTGGGGGGGGGTCTTAGCAAAAGTGTCAGATTACCTCATTTCACACCTGGGCTTAATATGTAGACTGGGTTGGAGACTCTGAATCTTTGAAAATTCGAAAATTGACAATCCTGCTGCCACTGTCTACAGTATTTAGATAGCTTCTCCAGTGCCTGTGGACTTCTTGAACTTATTTAGGAAAGAGACAAGTGATACATTCACTCAAGTACTCACTCTTTCATTAACTCCATAAAAACATTGAGACAAGTAGATGTCACGGCTACCACAAAAAACAAAAACAAACAAAAAAAAAAACGGTGTTGATCCTTTTGAGAAAATTAAACTAGACTTGAAAATCCCAGACTTTTCTCATACAGCCAAGGTTAATGAACTATGTATTAAAATAAAGCTCCCAAATCTTAGAATGTTCGATTGAGTGTTTAGCTGTTATGTAGCTAGAGAGCGAAGCTTAAATGACAATTTTTATCAATAATTTTTAAAGTAACCTTTCTCAACACTGCCACCTAAGATTTCACTGAATAAATGCTTCAGGCTTTGATTCAAAAGATGTTTTGGCTACTTGTATATCCCTAGATAATCAGTCTTTCCCAAAATCAACTTCAGAGGTTTCAAACCATGGTGCGTGTCTTAGTAAAAATGTCAGTTCACCTCTAGTAATTCTGGTAATATTTTTCTTTTTATGAATTAATTCATATGAAAAGCTTATAATTTATAAAATCAGTTTTTAATAAAACATTTATGAATATATTTAACACTGCATTTATCAAGGAGTGTTTAATAAAATGAATAAAGATAAGAAGAATTGGAACCATTTTTAAAATGAGCAAGAGAAATTCTTTCAAAAGAATAGGTTTCCTCTAACTAGCCAACTCCTTTGATGCATTTACAATGTGATTCATTTGCCAAAAATACTAAAGTATGGACATGTTCTAGGAACATATACTATATGTCAAATAAACTATTATGTATTATAGTGATGAGGAATTTATGTTAAAGAATGGCCTGATGGAGAGGATTTATATTCTCATGTAAGGAGACCTAGACTTTGATATTTTGTTTATCCCAAGATCATCAGCTTTCAGGAAAAAAATAAGTATTGGGGATTAAAGATGACTACAAATTCCTTGCCTTCAATCCCATTGAAAGGTGGAGGCTATTTCTTCTCCTGTTACATCCAGGATGGCCTTATGATTGGTTTTGACCACTAGAATGTAGCAGAAGTCACTCTATAATGACTGAATGTCTGAAACTGGGGCCTCAAGAGATCTGTAGCTTCCACTTTCACCATTTGGCACATGCCATCTTAGAAGCCAGCATCCATGTATGAAGTATTATTGCCCTGAGACTAGCATGCTGTGAAGAATCCCAGGTCAACCATGTATGTGTGGAGTGCTGGTGGGTGGGGGGTGGTGGTGGTGGAAGAGAGAAAGAGATCAGTCACCAGGGAATACAAGGTACTAGGCAGGCCCATGAGATGAGGCCTTCTCAGAACTCCTATTCCAGTTGACCATGAGCTCAATGCCCCTGAGTAACTATCCCAGTCAGTGCCACATGGGACAGGACTATTCAGTCTATCCCTATCTGAACTCTTGACTCAAAATTGTGAATGAGTGAAATAATTATTTTTTAAACTCCTGCATTTCAGGGTAGTTTGTTATGCAGCAATAGGTAATCAAAACAATTAGTTCATACCACTCACTGTCTTCCCTCAAAAAAAAGTTAACTTCAGAACCAAGTTTACTGATAAAGAGAATCAGGCAGAGAAAATGTTCGCAGGTCTCTCTCTGTCAGGTTTCTTCTCATTTAATCTGGATCTGATCTTCTTTGGCCAGTCTGAAAATCCATTGTCCTCCACCTGTTTCCTCTTGAACAGTTTTCCCATTGTTAGGAGATAATTTTGTCATTTCTTATGTTTACTCAAGTTTTACATCAAATTACAGCTAGCTTGCATCAGGCAGTGGGCCACCAGTAGACTCTCAAGAGGGCCATTTGATAGAAGTGTTCTGAGCCCCTGTGACACAAAGCACTGTGCCAAGCACTGGGGATTCGAGAACCTACATGCAAATATGACATGGTCCCTGCCCTCAAAAAGCTTATAATTTATTAGGGGAAGTAAAGTCATATTCAAATAATAACTAAATAATTCAAACTAAATCTATGATGATGGCCTGGGACACAGGAGTGATTAATTCTGGCTTGGTGGAAGATTTTATAGGGAGAGTGACTTTAGGTCTTGGTGTGCGAGGAGTGGGTAGAAGCTTAGCAGGAAGGGAGGCTTGTCAAAGTCATTCTAACCAGAAGGAGAAGTGTCTTGGCTTATTTTGTGCTCTACAACAGATAACCCGACACTGGGTAATTTTAAGGGACAGGAATTTATTTCTTACGGTCCTAGAGGTTGGGAAGTTCTATTCCTAAGATAACTACATTAATCTATTCTTGAGGTCAGAGCCCTCGTGACCTAATCACCTCTTAAAGATCCCACGTATCAACACTGTGGCCTTGGAAATGAAGTTTCCAACACATTAATGTAAGGGGACACATTCAGACCATAGGAAGCGGAATGAATGGAAGTCTCTGATGAGCTTGGCGGTCTGCAAGGTGTGAAGCTTGGGCACATGAGAAGAATTTGGGCAGATGAGAATGGAAAGAACTTGGCCTATGCAGGTCTTTGGATGCTTACTTCTTAGCAAAAGAGTTAGAAATTTATTCTTTTCAAGTTGGTGAGCCATGGATGGTTGAGGGAAAGGCCACATCTGTGTTCATACACCATTGCTTGTGGATCTTCTTTCTCCTCCCATCATGTGTACTGGGGTCCTTTATTCATAATTCATATAATGTTGAAGTTCATACAGTTTTTTTTTTCATATAATGTTGTGTGGAAGGAAAAAATAGATGGACAATTTAACATCAAATTCTTCTCAGACCTTAGAGGAAGGCTGCTTAATGACCTGAAAAGTAGCTTATTGTTGTACCAATTTAAAATCAAGGGAGTATACTTAGATTTTGTTATTGTTGTTGTTTGTCCAAATATTAGAAAGATTAAAATTTGCAGAAAGCAAGGAAAAGTAACTATGGACAGACTCTTTTCCTGATCTCAGAAAAGAGAATAGGGACAAAGCATTCAGAAGAAAAGTTTTTCTTGTAGGAGAAAAACCTGCAGTTTGAACCCGTGTCATGGATGCCAGGGATAATGACATTTGATAACAAATTCAGCATTGCTTCTTGACAAGTCTCCCTTTGAGTGTGAGTTTACCTGGGTGGGATCCTCTGAGGTTGTAGTAAGATACTTTCGTTGAGAATTTTGAAGTATGAACATTGAAAAGAAGATTGTTTCCTTTGGCTGTTTTGGGGGGTGAAAGGTGCTTAGAATGAGAAAACAAGGTTAATGCTTAGTGCTCTGTCTTGTCAAGCTCTTCACCTCAGGTATCCATTCACACATTTACGGAGGGCCTACTGTGTGCCAAGAATGAGGGGTGCACTCCTGGCCATTGAAGAATAAATAATGCAGGAGACGAGAAAGGCTGGGGAGCATCAGGGAAGGATCCAGAGTGTGGCCTTTTCAACAGGTAAGGCTAATTATCCTTTTGTGATATTTATTTTGAGTTTTCATATAAAGTTTAGTTTAGCTTTGTGAAAGTGACTTTTGAAGGTTTTTCTAAAAACTATTTTTATGCCATGAAATATTTTGTATAAACACAGGAATTACCTCTTTCTTGACTATGTGTGCACAGCTGGTGGGAATACTTGAGGATCTGGTCTTCTTCTTGGAAATGATTTATTGACAACCTCCCTTTTCTCTCTTATTCCTTTCATGGTTATGGCTTAGTTAGATTTTTTCTACTTCTACTCCAGGGAATTTTGATAATTCATATTTTCTTGAAAATCAGCCATTTCATGAAGTTGTCATAATATTCTGTTATAATTGATCTTGTCTGTATCTGTTACAGCCTGTCTCACTCTGTTTAATCTGCTTTAAGATCTTTTTTCTTCAATGGGTTAGTGACATGATTTTTAATTTTATTTACTTTGACCCGCTTTTAAATTTTTGGACTTATTCTTATTTAATTTTTGTTTTCATAATATATACATTTCCTTTCTGCCCTTCAGCATTTTATCCTTGTTGGAAATGTCTAGTCTTTGGCATTCCTTCTTGTTTGTTAAGGAAAACACGTCAGTGGCTTCACACAACACTTCTTTATGTCTAATATAGGTGTTTCTGATCTGTAGTGACTTTCTTCCAAGATTCAGGGACTTTTGATCTCTATTTTATACTTCTGTCATTCCCTGGGGACTTGATGTTGTTTGCATCCTCCTGATGGATGGGGATGAGAGTGAAATAATCACTGCTTTCTTTAAATCCTGGGCCTGGAAGCAGCACAGGCTCTTCTCACTTTCTACTGGCTGGATTCACTCACATGACTATACCTTCCTGCAAAGGAGGTTGGATAATGTAGTGTAGTAGTGTGACCTGCAAGAAACAGAAAGGAAGGTTGAAGAAACATCAGTTTCTTCCACATTCTCAAATAATCCTTTTTATCTTATTGCCTATTTTTTTCTGATATTGTTATAGATGTATGAGTTTTCTTGGGACGTTTGCCTATAATCTCATTTTCTGTCCTTCTATTTTAACTTTTTCATTTCCTCCAATTTTATATATGTGTCTTCTAAAAAACATATATATAATTTATATTATATATGTTTAAATTCATCTCTGCATAAAAATAAATTCTATATATTTATATTATATTTATAATATATATATATATATATAATTTAAATATATATATTAAAATTTCCCAAACTGGTCACACCAATGTTTTAATTGGCATGTTTTGCCCCTATAAATTCATTGTGGACATTTAAATGCTTGGACTTTTTAATCTAACATCTTATTTTGTCTTGCTATTTTTATTGTGCTTTTCCTACTTGAACTTTTAATAATTTAAAAGTTCAAGTTTTCCTACCCACTGCAGTGATTTATATACCCATTAGTTTTATTCTGCTAATTGTAACTCTTGAAATTTAATTATATATTTATAGCTTAAGATGTCTAAATGTCTTAAATGTTGAGAAACTTTCCTCAGAAAAACATTAGGACCTTAGAATACTTTAATTCCAGTCATCTCTCCTTTTGGAATACTGTTGATCAATAGCAGTGAAAACCTTTGTTAAGTGTGACACTCCAAGGCTGCCTTGCCACTTATTCCCACAACTGGAAGGTTTTATAGGTTCAAAATGTACTGTCTTTTCTTCCTTTGATGCCACACTACTTTTGGAGGAAGGGGTGTCGTAGGTCAGTTTTCAGCACATTCTTTCATCTGTGCCCTGCTGTACTGCAGTATCTTGCAGAAAATTCTGTGAATGGCTTCTTTCCTACATTCAGATCCTGATGCAGGTTTTCCCTTATGTTCATATCCCTTTTATTATGATACTCACATGGAAACATTAGGGAAGAGCCCAGGTCTGTTCCACATGCTCTACCCCAGTAGACACAAAGAGCAGCATACTTCAATAATGGAACACATAAATAATATTCCTGCTTAAAATCTTGGTAAAACTGAGTAAGCTCACCAAAAGAAAAAAATCACTATGAAATAAAAAAAAAATGGACCAAAGAGTTGAGTTGTTATACCCCTTCTATTATAGTACATAGTGCAGGGTTAGATAAGGAATATGTGACTATGGAATGTATTCAATGGCATTCTGTCATAAGGACACTATATTGCTTCACATATCTGAAACCTGTTAGAAAGTGTCTGCATTTCATGACATCAAAAGCTACAGTCTTTGAAACAGTTAGTGCTTAATGTTCATAGTGCAACAATGCAACATAGTTCAGAGGGCATTGTGGCAACTCAGTCTGAACAAGAATAGGGGATTTTGGAAAACCAGGCTTTAGGGAGACTTGATATTTTAAGGTTCAATTTTAATAGAATGTTAAAGTTCAAACTCTTTCACTTTAAACCAACAAAACTTGAAATTAGTGATGGGGTCACGATGGTTTTATGGAGAAGCTAATCTATTAAAAAACTTGGCACTGAGTGCAAAGACTCTACCATTTTTGACCAAAGCATAGACAGGCTCCAAAAGAGACAGAGCAAGGAGGGGCTTGGATATTTCCTCTTCCTCTTCTTGATAGGTGGTGATCAGAGAACTGTGTTAATAACCCCTTTAAACACCATCTCAAAGTCTCATGGTGTGAGAATTGAGCATTCTACATACGTCAATTTATAGCACCTATCTTCTTAGCTGTAGTTGAACTCTGTGAACAGGAGGTGGGAGTCAGTTTCTCCTATATTTGACCAATAAAATCTTTATCATCCCTAAGACCGTGCTTAGTTCCCACTAAGCATGTGTGTTTGGACTATAATGTTAAACATCAGGATATTTCGCCTGCATATTTTTAAATGATGTAGGATTCACCACGAACCACAAATTTAAAATGCATCCATGTGTTATAGGCTACAGGGTATAATCCATCATGATCTTTATGTCCAGCTGGATTCCATAGCCCAAATTCACCAGTTTTCCATCTACCATAACATTAGCAAAATCACTATCAAAGACAGTAGACATATATTCTTCAAGAAGTACACAAATGTGTAACTGAACAGTAGGTATGTTTTATCGACAGTTCTGTTTTCTACCACCACTCATGGGATGGCCTGTGATTGGGCCATGTGCTGGGTGGTCATGTCCATGCCTGGGCATACATGGCATAAGAAGCTGACTCAAGGTGCTGGGGTACTGTCCAGGCCACCTTACACTAAGCACAACCCAAGGCAGAAAGAAAATTCCCATCTTAATGGGGATTCCTAAAGGCCAAGACAACTTTCTAATCTAAAAGAAACTTAATAATAATATAATTTGCAAGGAATAGAAATGCTGGAGGATCATTTGGTCTACTGTGATTTGTCCAGTGTGATGCAAATTATATGAAGATTTGCATCTAAAGTAGTTTTCATGAAATGGGCTGTGGGCATCTGTGCACTTTGGCAAGTGCTTGTAGCTCTAGGTTAAACAGCAATTTGAGTTTAAGGCTCATTGGAATCCCTTTCTTAAAAGGATTCAGAACAAGTTAATAGAAGGACCTCGAATTATGATGCCAGGACCAGGATTGAAATCCTACTCTCTTTCTTCAATAAATCTGTGACTATGGGCAAGTACGTTTTAATCTTTCTGAGCCATAGATTCACCGTCTAAAATAAAGATAATAACACCTCCTCCACCAGGATTTTTGCAAAGATATAAATTGATGATATTAAATGAAAACAGAAAGAAGGCAAGGTACCTTGAAACTGTAAAGTAATGTGAAAATTAAAGTCATTCAAGCGACAAACATTTATTGTGAGACCATTGTACATGTCGACTCCATTAAGGGTTACAGCAGTTTACCAGATGTATCTTTCTGTGTTTCATATCATTTCAATCTACCAGTTGTTGCGTTTCTGTAGGACAGCTTTTCTTTGAAATAATTCTATCCTATATAGTGATATTTCCTTATCTGTTTGGTGGGATTTTCAAAATAAAGTCAAGGATTTTAAAACATCCATGAGCATGAGGATTTTCCAACACTTACTCTTTGATTATTTTTAGAGGGTGCATGCTTCTGTGAGAAATAATGAGAGAAAAGTGTTTGCAGAGCCTACTTGGTTAAGTGCAATTAAGCTAGCCTGTAATTTTTGTATTAAACTCCTGGTAGTTGGAAAGCAAATATTTGGAGCTACTCATTAAATAAATTACCCAGATTAAGGAATTTTCCATGATTATAAACACAGGGAGGAAAGGACATTTGTAAAACCTGTGGGTTTTTTTTAATTGATTTTTTTAAAAAATAAGTGACAGCGGAATGCATTACAATTCTTATTACACGTATACAGCACAATTTTTCATATCTCTGGTTTATATAAAGTATGTTGACACCAATTCATGTCTTCATACATGTACGTTGGATAATAATGTCCATCACATTCCACCACCCTTGCTAATCCCCTGCCCCCTCCCTTCCCCTCCCACCCCTCTGTCCTGTCTAGAATTCATCTAATCCTCCCATGCTTCCCCTCCCTAGCCTCCTTATATCAGAGAAAACATTCAGCATTTGTTTTTTTGGGATTGGCTACTGTGTGTGTGTGTTGTTTTTTTTTTTAAATAAAGATTAATACAAGGTTGCTGAACAGGTAGCCCTAGTCCTGAACTGCAAGGTCCACAGAAATTGTTAGCCAGTCCCCTTTAATCCCAGGAGAAATTAGTGCAGAGCTTAGAATCAGGATGTTTACCCACTGGCCAGCATGTAAATTCCTTGAGGCTCAGATTTCTCTAAAGAGGAATCTGAACGCTAATCCTGGCAGAGATGTTGGGGTGGGGTGGGGG
>NW_025999990.1:39837927-39879990 GCF_001458135.2 Marmota marmota marmota | reverse complement strand
TCTTGTCGCAAATTGTAGGCAAAGCTGATTCAAATAGGTTTTGCTAGTTCATCTCAAATATCAATGTGTACAGATCATCTGGGGTTTTTGTTAAAATGCAGATTCTAGTTTAGGAGGATCCAAAGTATTGTCCCAATTCTGTATTCCTGGGAAGCCCCCAAAGTGATAGTGATGCTGCTGGCCATTTTTTCCTGTGTTCTGTAATGTTGGCTTCATCTAATTTAGGCTAGCTCTCCTTAAGGTACTAAGATGGCTTCCTGTAATCTTGGGATTTTCGGGATAGTAGGATCCCCCACCCCAACACATACCAATATTGCCAGCAAAATCCCAAGATTTATTCTGATTGTATGGATGAAATAAAGTGATTGGTTTAATTATAAGTGAATCTTAAGGTGGAGTGAAAATTCCCAGAAATAAGGAAATTTGGGCTATAAAAAGGGCAAAATGGATACTGGGAGGCAACCAAAGAATTTGTTTGGGTCCTTTGTAGAGTCAAATTCAGAAAGATTTTAAGCAAATTTATTTTAACAAATGTCATGTGTAATTTTTCTCTTGGCTTTGTCCATATGTTTTAAATAGTGCAGGGCAATCTTTATGTTCATTTGTTGTTGGTCATAACTGGGTATAGAACTGGCAAATACTGGGTGAGGCTGTCGATCTGGGTGTTAGTCCCTGTGAAGCCTGAGAAAATATTTTAGATGCTGTGTAGTTGATAATTTAAAAATTCCCTTCAAAATCAAACCGTTTTATTGAAACTGAGTATGGTTTGAGTACCTTTAAATTTGAAGTTGAGGTCAAATAAACATGGTCTTATAGACTATATTCCTTAACTTCATTCATATTTGGTGTCCCAAGTGGGATTCAATAGACTGACCCTGACTCATTGAACCATGATTTTGGAAGAAGTCTGAGAATGTTGTAGATGATGGACTTTTGACTTCTCAATGACCACTTTGTTACTTATGATATAAAACTGCATATAAATGGCAGTTAGTAGAAGTAAAAGTTACCAATGGAATTTAGAGATGGATTAAACTCCCAAGGAGTTAGCTTACTGGATACATAATAAATGGTAAAATAATTAGAGACAAGCTAAATATACAATCTCTTGGCTATTGTTATATAGCCAAGAGGGAGAGAAAAGAGCATGATGAGGCAGATCATGACTCTATACCAAGTTCAGATTTTGGCTGGTCTGAGCTATGGCCAAAAGTCTAAGGTTTTCTATCAAAGGAAAAATTTTGCTGGGTCAACAGGTAGCCCTTCTACAGCCTCTTGTCATCAAGAAGGTCCTGTACAGGGGAAGAGCCAAACTAAGGAACTGGTGAAACCTAGGGTATAGTGTGAATATATATTTTGTTCACTGGTATCATCAGCCTCCTGGAGAACACATCCTGAAATGGCTTGTGAGTGACTGACGTAGGAGAGAGGTCTTCTGAGGTGAAGAAGCGTGTTTGGGTTGATATGACTCAGCTCCTGCTTGAGCAACCACAGGAGGCTGCATATGATTATGACACACAGAATATTGTTCCTGAGAGAATAGCTCTCCTGGTGAACTAATAAAAGTCAATGTAAATTTAGTTTACCCTGAAAAGGAGAACCGTTTAACTTCCCTTCTGAATGCCAACTGGAACAGATGAAGGAACTGTTATTCTGTGTAGGCAAGCCGTATGGAATTGGCTTTATGATGATTAGATCCTCCAAATATGGGCCTTACCCAAGGCATGGTAAATTCTGTGGTTCAGGGGGTTTCTTTTGCATGGGAAACTCATATAACATTATTAGTGCAATATCAAGCAATGGTGTGAGAAGACTGATCAGATCTATTGTCTCAGCTTCCCTTATATATCTTACAGATATATATTCACAAGAAAATGGGAAAAGAATCAAAGAAGTTGACAAATCAGGGTAGAAATCCTTAGATGGTTATTAATAAATGTAATGAATAAAGTAGATGTTGATTGATGGGTTGAATAAAGGCCTTAATGTAGCACCACTGCAGTTTGGGTAAACCAATGGGAGCTCTTATTGCTCCCCAAATTTAAATGGTCCCAAACAAGTCTGCTCCAATTACCCTATTTTGAGGAATTTGAAAAGCTGGCAGGCAAAGGTGACAATGAGGAATGTGACCTCAAATCACCTGGGTGATGTTTTAGCATTATAAACATGATAAAATTGACAAAGAGTCCAGGATCTTCTGCCTCAGTCCCCAGCTGAGAACCCAAGGCCACATTTACATGTGTGGACCTCTGGTGTTGGGGAGGGGAAGAGTCTTCTGGGGCTTCTTGACATGGTAAGTCCAATGCACTGTGATTCTAAAAAACCTGTTGGTGATTTTCTCCCACCGTCAACAGTTAGAGGATATAGAGATGCAGCGTTTCATAGATTAAAGTGAAAATTTGAATTAAATTAGAATGTTTGGATTAACTTTCTGTGAAGTGAGAGCATTTATTTTCCCTGAACATCCCTTCTAGGAGTGGAAACTTTGGGTAAAAATAAATGATAAATGGAGAGAAGGAGAACTAGTAGAGGGTAGAGGAATGAATAAATGGGCTATTATTATAGTGCTGTACCGTGACATTTAAGCCAATGGTGGTCCCTTAAGATGATAATGGAACAGAAGAATTCCTATCACCTGCTGATGTTGTAGCCATTATGATGTCATAGTGCCACACATTACTCATGTGTCTGGTGGTGCTGGTATAAACAGACCTCCTGATCTCCCCATTGAGTAAAAATATAGCAATACAATTATGAATAGTACTCAATACTTGGCAATGATAATAAATGATGATGCTTTTGGTTTTGTCGTTTCTACTGATTAAGAAAAAGTTGAACGTCAAACAGTATTCCATATTATGCCAATAGAAGCCTCATACATCTTGTTGTCTTTATTACATCTTTTGGCTACACAGTTTTATCTTGTGCTGGATTTATTCTCATGCCGTTTTGTTCACTATGGACATAGGAGGAATAGGCCATACCCCCCTGCTGCCCTCCTGACAGATTTATCTCATATGGTCTTGATGTGTAGTAGGCTAAACCATCTCTGTCTGAACAAACATGCTCTATGATGTTCTCATAATGACAAAATTATCTAAGGACACATTTCTCAGAATATATCCTCAGTGGTTATGCAGTGGATGACGGTAGTACACTAGTACCTTGAGAGAGGCTCAGAGTAAGAAAAGAATATTATCTCAGCACAGTTATACCAGATGCTCAGAGGCTATGTGTTCAACACCACTGCCTTGCTTTTGGAATCCAAGAAAGAAAGTTGGACAGGAGCTAAAAACCTGAGTAACACTGTTCTGGGAGACATTCTGGTTGTACAAAAGATGACGAACTGACCTGATGGTTAATGAGTGAGTAGGACTTTAGTATGTGCCAATATCCTTTGACACTTATTTTTCAGCTTTCTTCTACTACAAAGGATATGATCTGGGAAGAAATTTTTGAGAACTGCTCCCAACTGAACCTTTGGACCTTGTGATGTACAACTCCTGGCTGATGAATCACTGTATAAATATAAACCTGGATGATCAGATGCTTGGACAAGTTCCTGATGATAATGGATAAAATATAGTGATGACATGCCTGATATACCACAGATGCATATGCCTCTGGCTTGCTTTTGTGAATGAAAAGCTATTAAATAGAGTATTAAATAGTAAATAAAGAACAATCGTGCCTGATGCAGTCAGAACAGTAGGTACCACATGATAGGGGTGAATTCCCCTAGGAGTGATCCACCCTGAGATGAGGAAAACTTTGGAGGCCTTATGGTATATTCAGACTAAATGATGTCTGGCTGTGACTTCACTTCATGCCACCCTAATATGATGGAACTGACATTTTGGGTATAAATCATGTGTTTTAATGGCACTCAGGCTGTTAGTATACAATGACAGCAACATGCATGGTAGAAAACCAATGCTGGCCTGTAAGACAGGAAAGGGCTTTACAGAAGATAGGTTCTGGTCTAGGTTTCATGGGACAAGCTAAGTCTGCTTTTATTGAGGAGTGGCCTTTAGAGGAAAAATACTTTTTAACTAGAATGAGAAGGTTGGAGGACACTCTCTTCCAGAAGGAAGGCAAGAGATGGGAGCCAGACTGGAAAGGTGATAGGCCTTAGTGAAGTGGGTCAGGCCAACTCATCAAATTCTGCTGGGTAATACTAGGAGCTAGTGTTGGGAAAAGATTTGGACTCTGACCCAACATGATCTGGTGACTTCTTTGATACAAGTGAAAGCTGAGTAGACTTGGGAGGATGGTCTAGCTGTTGAGACCCAAGAGATATACCTGTGGGGACCATATGGCTCTCCAAACCTATGGAAGTCCCTTAGGAACACTTGTAATTTATGTAGACGCACTGTGATTATCTTTGATTCTAGGATATGTCAAAAGAAGACATCCTGCACTATAGTTATCAGAAATAGAAACTATTCTGAAAACCACCCACCTACTTCCTACAGGAGGGAGGTGTGTTCTGCTACATAATAAGACACAGGAGTAATGGTCTTAGTACAAGCCTCTGAACTGAGACAAAGCAAATGACCTCATCTCCAACTAAATTGTACCCTAGAAATAATCAAATTATGGCCCAAAGTTATGGTGCCTGTCCATAGTAATATGTGGAATACAGGCAAGGGTTAATTGTGTTGTGAAGGTCTAGCAAAATGCCTCTGTTATTCTTAGAGATTTGATCTGTAATGGGACAGAATCAGACGATGACCAGACTCTACTATAGTGTAACATTGGTTTTTTTGGCAAGATTCAACTATCATATGTAAATGAGTATTATAACATGGACATTGTTAGGCAAATCAATGAGTTAAAACCTCCTGAGAACTTAGGAAGGACCGTACAAGACACTTTAACAATGTGATTTATGGTGAGGGCTTTGGGCCACATGGAATCTGTTCTGCCTCTGGAAGGGCTCCAGAGGGCCTGGAGGCCAAAGTCTCAACTTCTGGAAGGGCTGGAGATTGAAGGTCAGCTAGAGGTGTAGTTAACCATGACCCCACAATAAACACTCTGGACATAAGAGCTCAAGTGAGCTTCATGGCCCTGGCAGTATTCCATGTTTAAGGTCACAGGTAAATGCCAGGATAGTTAACACTATCAAAACTTTATAAGGAGAAGACAACTGGAAACTCCTTATTTGGAGACTTTCTGGTTTCTGCCCCATATGTCTTTCTCCTTGGTTGACTCCAATCTGTATCCTTCACTGCAATAAGCCATAAGTAGGATTATGCTAGCATTCAGTGAGTTCTTCTAGTGAATTACTGAAACTGAGGGTGGACTGGGAAAACCTTGGAATCTTCAGGTGGTGTCAGACATGAGAACATGTCTGACATGTTATGGATCCTATCCCCTCTAACTTCCTGGGTACCATTTTTTATTCAGACAATGATCTCCTCTTCTGAACAACACCATCCACTTTTTCAAATATGTCTTTACAACAAACATTATCCTTTAAATGGTTCCTTAGATGCCATTCTAACTCTGGTATAATCCATAATAAAGCACCATTAATATGTTAATACAGATACATGTGTGAATTAAAAAGTGACTCTAACTGCATAGTAACCAATTTGCTTCACATTAATAATTCAGATATTTTTATTTGTTTCTAAACAAAAACCAGTCCACAGAGCCATTGTGATGGTATGCATAATTTTTATTAAACCCCAAGAAAATCTCTTAAAGTTTTTGAATTATAAAAGTTACCTCAAATCACTTTTTTTTTTCTTATCAAATTTCTCCTTTATATATTCCCCCCGCATCAAACTCAAGTTAGAAACAGCTGACGGGCCCTTTCCCTCCTGCCTCTCATCCTGGGGCAAAAGGAGATGACATTATTCGGTACCTTTAAATACCCTTCATTTTATTAAGAAATCAAACCCATTCCTAACTGGAGTACTATTTAGTCTATTCCGTCTGTTTCAAATAAATGCAGTAAAATGATTGGGGATGAAATAAAAAGAAATGAAATGGCAAGGCATGTTACATCAATAATTTTCCAAGACCCCATAAATTGTATATTTTGAAGGTCTTCATGCTTGAGAATATTGGCCATCTGTGATTCACAAGGTGCTTAGGAACTAATACCCTTGGCCCCCATTGTGTACATGACTAAAAAGAAAAAAAAATATGGGGTAATAATAAAAACATTATTCAGAAAGTCACAGAGGAAATCATTAAGAGTGCCAGATTCAGAGCTGGTTACCCAGGCAATATTTTTTTCCTATTTTTCCATTTTTGCATGCGTTGGTATTGGGTTTCAGTTGTGGTTTATTCAACTTAGAGGCTGATGGTGTTTTCAGTGTTTGCAGTGGTCACAGACATTTTGCTACAGGTTTGGCTGTCTCTCTCTCTCACTCTCATCAATCTCACTTTGCCAGGTGTCCTGCTTCTGAAAAATCCAGTTCTACAACTGTCTAAACATAGAAAGAAGACAAAACCACCTGGTGATGGTTTGAGTAAAACAAAACAAAACAAAACAAAATACTCACTTAAAAAAAGAATTCATGAAATTCTATTAATCAAATTCTTTCAGGTCACCTCAAATCATTTAATAAATCTTAAAAAATTTTACAAGCAAATTTGAGGAATGTTTCTATTTCGAAATGCAGTGTTTTCAAAGTTGGTGATCCTCATTTTTACTCAAGTGTTGTGCAAGATTACAAGAAAATAATTTAAATTACAATTATATAATAAGAGCACAATAAATAATTTTAAAAATACAAATTTGAATTAGTATAATGTTTATGCTTACTATCCTTCTAAAAACATAGAACAAAACCCCAAATTTCACCTTACATACTCTTCAAAAAAACCTTCCCAAATGAAATTTAAAATACCCTCTTACTCTTATTGTATCTAGTGATATTTTTTTTATCTTTTCTCCTGGACAAGTTCTCTTTGTAAAGCACTTGGGGGTGCTGCATGCTATGGCATAGGTATTTGTATCAGGCAAGCATTTAATATAGAGTGTTCTGTGACTACTCCATTCTCTCACCGTTGTCTCTGGTGGTACTCTTCAATAAACTTTACTTGCATGACTGTTGGTCTTTAAATGGCACCTCAAGTAGCTCATCAAACAGAATTAATTCATCAAAAAAGATTGTTCAATACCAATGAGATTGTGCAATCTCACAATTGTATTCAATTATAAGTTACTTACTCAAATAATACAGAATTTGCATGCATTTATTTTTTAGAAAATTATTAAAATAAAAATACAAATTAACACACACACACACACACACGCGCGCGCGCGCGCGCGGGATCTAACAGATAAATTGAGGACTGCAAAGATTGTTAGATGGTTCCTAAGATTTCTGGACCTGAATTGAGAAACTGTCTTTGATAGATAACACACACAGGTGTGTTTTGGTTTAGCAGCACTTGACCTACTACTATTTCATCATGAAATAATTTAGATATGTCATTGGATTTTCTACAACAATTAATGAAACATTATATGTGAAAATATTTCGCAAGCTATAAAGTGTTCTAAGTATGTATTTTTTTCTGCCTCTTTCATTTTCTTTTTCCTTAAAGACTATATCAGACACACCCAAAGTCTTAACTGATAAATTTCCTTTTAAAGTTTTGTTGCCTTGGTCTTTTTATTAGAGAATTGATTTTCTGTCATGCATTCCTTCCAAGCCAGCTTCATCTGACTACTTACCACATTGACAGACAGACACTAATAGAACCTTCATGATTTCCTGGATGTTTGACAAATGTTTGAAATAACATTTATTCAAAATAAAGGGCTTCTTACAAACCTCCCTTTGGAGTCCCAGAGTTCCAACTTATTCCACTCAATATCCTAATTGCACTACCATAAAGAAAGATGGGGGGCAGCACCCAGCATTCAGAATTATGTAGGTAGAAGACAGAAATACTTCAGAACCATCACTGCTGATCGTAATTAGAGAAGAAAGAAAGTCAACCACCAGGGTACATTAAGCTCCAGGCACTAAATATTCACTATCTGTATTGATGGCATTATTTTCCCATTGCACAGGGAGGAAACTGAGGTTCAGAAAAGTTGAGTAACTTGCCTAAAAGTACAGAAGCAGCATGAGCGAAATCCAACCCCAGGACCTGATTTCTAAGTGCATGTGACTTCCCATATGTCTGCCTGTGGAAGAGTAAGTGAGAATACAAGGGACAGCAGACCAGGATTTCAGAGGGAAACAGAGCTTCCCCACCTGGCATTTGCCCAATGACTTGTGGCTTCACGTCCAGGTTTTTGAGGCAGAATTTACTGCTCCCCTGGCCACTTCCTCTCTTAGTTATATCCACTTCCCTCCATCATCAGCACTGCTTTAGCATCTGGCTGTTTCCAACAAACTAGCTGGCTTCCAAGACTTGCACTGAGACTGTTTTGTCTGTCTATATAGAATTGTCCTGGAGTTGGAAACTTGAGTCCTTGAAATTGAGCACAGGAGTGGAACACAGTTTGGCTGTCACCAACGAATGTGGGTTGACCCCTAGAGCCCAGCAATGACCATGCAAATGCTAATGTTTTCTGTGCTAACACCCTTGCCTATATTCTTTTATTTAATTCTCACAACAATCCTCTGCAGTGTCTACCATTAGTGCCATTTTACAGGTGAGAAAACCAAGGTACAAAAAAGTCTAGCAACTTTCCTAAGGTTTCACAGCTGCAATAAAACCACAAGAGACTGCTTCATTGTTATTACATCCCCAGCACTCTGTGCCTTTCTGAATAAATGTGCGAATTGCTGTAGTCATGGATTTCTAGACATGAGCTGTTTATCTGATTTCTTGACTCAAAGTTGCAAAGTGCTAGTCTAGGAATCAAGTGTTCCACTTTCTATGCAGCTTCCACATTACAGAGGGGTTCTAGCCAACACCAAGTGCTTAGTGAATGGAATTGAATTTTACTACATGAAATGCTAATGTCCAGGTGTCCACTTGGGAAGACAAAGAGAAACAGCCCATTCTGAGTGTCATATTGATGCCTCAGAGTATATCAAAAGGGAACGAGTCTTTGTCTCAAGGACACTAGACTAACATTAAGTATTACTTTGGGTTGAATTGTGCTCTTCCCCAAATTTCCTATGCTGAAGTTCTAACCTCTACCTCAAAATGTGACTGTACTTTGTTCTTCTTTTTTTAATGCTGTGGATTGAGCCTCATGCATGTTGAGTGCATGTTCTACCACTGAGCTATGCCCCTAGACCCCCATATATGCCTGTATTTAGAGACAGGGTTTTTAAAAAGGCAATGAAGGTAAAATGAAATTGAGAGGGTAGGCTGTTTTGTGATGTGACTGGTTGGGTTGTAGACATAATCAGAAAGAAGACCATGTGAAGACACAGGGAGAAGGTGTAACTGAACTCTCTCTCTCAGGAGAGAGCCCTCAGCAGAAACCCACCTGGCTCACACCTTGAGAAACAAATTTCTGTTATTTTAGCCATCAGTCTGTGACAACATTTTATGATGGCCCTAGACAGCTGATACAGACACCGTTTGGGCTTAAAAGATAGAGCCTGCCCCTGTGTGCTTATTGTAAAGGGAGTTGGCAGGGTTCATCAGCTGTCATTTGGGGCATGCACACCATGAATCACAAGTGATGGAGAGCTATGCTCTGCTCATAAGCCACATCCTTGCTTGGGGCAGGAGGATGACAGCCATGAAGTGGCATTTAAAGGAAGTAGCCTTTAAACCTGTGGGAGGGTTGGGGTGTGGGAAAGATTCATAGGCTCTTCCTGGGATTATAGAGAAGACCAACAGAGATCAGCTTCGGGGCCTTAGTACCAGAGCACAGCATGTCTGCATGGCCATCTGGGTACTACGAGCGTGATGAGGAAGATGGGAAGTTATATACAGAAGTCTTGGTTCTTCCCAGATTCTCTGAATCCATTTCAACTCCTGATCACACTGAGACACAAAGAGCCTCAAGAGTGACCACCAAGGAGTGTTCTGCCTGCCCTGAGCCACTGGGTCACAGATATCTGTTTTGATTTAGGAAAATTAAAGCATGGGACTTTTTTTGTTTGTTTTGTTTTGCATTGTTTTGCATTCAGCTGGTTGCAAGTATTTTGTTGTTTATGAAAATTGAAAAGAAACAGTCTATAAAAATCAGAAAATAGAGAAAACATTTTAAAATTTATCTGTGAAATCACCATTTGAAAATAAAAACTCTTACTTAACATTTTTTTTTGGGTTTGCAGTATGTATGCATTAAAAATAGTTACACAAATGAGATGATATTCTAAATAGTCTTTATCCTGTTTTCATTCAACACTGTTGGGTGTTTTCTCATGTAATATAATACAACTTTTCATAAGGATCATTTGGACGTTGCATGCTACTCTGTTTAAAGGAAGTGCCTTAGATGTTTTAACTAATCCTGTATTATTGAAAAGTTCGGTTGTTTCCAGGTTTTTTCTCTTTATGTAACATTATGATTATCCTGATATAACTTTGTGTCCGTCTCATTTCCTGAGAAAGTTTGCTCAGAAGCCATTCTGTCTCTTATTTCTAGTGCAATATTTCATTCTATTTTTAGAAAGTTGCATTTTCTTAAACCCATTCTGAACCCAAACATATTTCTCCAAGAGCCCTTACATCTTCGTGACCTTTTCTCCCCACCAAATATCCCCACAGACCCTCATTTTGAGATTGCTGACAGCTGTCCTTGCAGACAGTTAGCAAGATGACGAACACTCCCATTCAGTTATTGGAATGAAAGAGCTTCCTTAGCCACAGCCAAACTGACACTCCCGAAATCCATCCATAAGTAAGGTTAGGTCAATTACTTGTTTTCTTCCACATTTGGTCATACCCTGCTATTGCTGCCTTCATAGGACCTCTGTTTTGTTCAAAACTGCCTTAGGCAAAAAGAGCAAGAAAGTGAGACCTGGAGGAAGAGTGAAGTGCAGCCTTGTAATGGGCTAAATGGTGTTACTATTTTCTCTTTCCTGGGGGAGCATGTGTCTGGGGAGACACTGCTACAAAGGGGCTTCCTCTGGGTATGTTAGTTATTCAGAGTCCCCAAATAACTGGGATAGCACCAGAGGATGCTTTCAAACATAGCGCATCCTCTCAACCTAACTGGCATCCAATGCATCCTATCCCCGAGTTCTCTCTTGTCTGCCATTTCCATCCGAGTGCTCAGTTTATGATTTCCCTGACAGCTACAAATTCAATTAGCAATGAGCTAGGAAATACCACTCAATGGTGTAATAGCCATAACAAAGAAAAGTCGCCCTTTGCTGGTTTGTGGTAGAAATGTTGGCTTGTCAGGGTCGATCATTCATGGAAGATGTGTTTGTCCATCCCTGTCCAGCTCAACACACTTGGACAGACCATGCCCTGTTTTCCAGAGTCAGAGCCAAAGGTGCATTTTCTTTCTCAATTCTGATGAAAAGTAACAAGGGCGTTTAGTTTTAGGGATCAGATTGAGAGTGATTCTCTTTGAAGCTTTCACAAAGCAGGCAAGAATTTCATACCATTCTGAGTGCTGCAGGTGAAGAATTTAACAGTTGGTGGGAGTGCAAATTAGAGCCAATTATAATTTGATTGACCTGCCTTGACAATAAAACTGTCTTCCCTAATTTAAAATGCCTAGCAGGATCCTCTCTGTCCTGGTAAGGTGGTGATTTCAAACGAAGAGCAGCTCAAACTGGGAAATTCTTTAACAGTGCTGACAGTAATAAAGATTTATTTATATAGTACTTTTTTTTTTCCACTTGGATTTAAAGGATTAGGTTCAAATTGAAGACTAGTACAGTACGCACAGGAATGAGAAAGGTCTGGGCTTGGCAGAAATGTATGTCTAATGGCGGGTGCAGCAGGAGGAGAAAATGCATGAGCATTTTGGAAAGTTTATGAAGAAACGGGAAAGGGTCTCAGTTTCAAGATGGGATGCCAGGTGTCATAATATTTATAAAGAAACCAAGTCTAGAATTAAAACAATTTGTTCTTCGAAATTGTTTTACCATGCTGTAAGAAGAAAGCACTTTTTAATTCTTAAGTTTGATTTTAGAAGCTAATTCATCCTGTCACCTTTTATTAAACAGGTCAGACAAGGAGTGCTACTGCAGGTCAAACTCAACCCTCTCATTTCCTGTTTCTTATTCACACTAGCTTGGGTCCATTGAAATATTTAAAATTTATAAAGAAAGAAGTTGGTAAGCCCACGTTTTTTGCTCTGCCTTGAGTCAAATCTCTGGGTCATTTGATCTCTAACTCTGGATCAGATCATCTGTGCCTCTTGGAAGCAGTGCTCAGAGGAGTTGATACCAGTCCTTACCAAGAAGAGACTGGAGACTAATCTCTGATGACATCTCTGCACTTAGGATGGACTTGACTTTGGACACATTGTCCTCCTTGAGTCTCTGTTTTTCATCTGAAAAATGGAAACAATGAGACCTATCTCATGGAATATGGTGGTAATTAGGGAGGTACTGTATACAGAGAAACTTGGCACAGTATGGGGCCTGGACTAGTTCTCAGGAAATGGTGAGGTCCTGTTTCTCCCAGTCAGGACCTGTTTCACCTTCTACATCATTGAGTTTGCTTAGCCTTCTTTCCTTTTTCTCTTGTTGCTCCCAGTGAACCGTCTGCAGTGCCCTGCAGCAGAGTTGGGGAGAGGAGATGGGCAGAAGAAGGAGTGCTATACTTGCCCCCTCCAAATCACACAGAAGACCCCCTTAACTGAGGTTTCACTTTCTTTAGTTTCAGTTAGATATAGTCAACAGTGGTCTGAAAATATTAAATGGAAAATTCCAGAAAAAATAATTCATTAGTTTTAAATAACTTTTATTGTAGTATACTATTATGCATCTACTATTTTATTATTAGTTATTATTAATCTCCTATTGTGCCTAATTTATAAATTAGACTTTATCAGGTAGATATGTATAGGAAAAAAAACATGGTATACATAGGGCTCAGTACTGTCTGAAGTTTCAGGCATCCAGTGGGGTCTTGGAATATATCTCCTGTGGATAAAGCAGGAATATAGTACTTGGGCAGAATTTCATGTCATTAACAATGTTCTATCTGTTGATGAGATTCTATCATAAGAATATTATTTTGACACATTTTATGTTAAACAGGGCTCTGAAACCTAGTCTTTTCTTATCATACAGTTTACATCAAAGTGAGCAGAAAAGGTTAGGAAAATAGCTGTGGCAAAGACCATGAGCTGTATTTACAGGAAAGACGTCGGATGCTTTTAGGTTTAGATACACTGTATAGACATGGGTTCAACCAGAGTTTTACTGCTTTAAACTTTATGAGAAGTGAAGTTCCCAGTGGAAACAGAAACCTGAGTTCCAAACAATCAATTTAATACACAAACTTTTGGATTATAGCATCATGAATGATATACCCACATATAACTGAACTTCATGTGAATGACTTCAAATCATCAGGAATCATCTATTTAAGGAGGCAAAATAAAGTGCATCCGTTTCGAGAAGACCAGTCATTATATATTGAGAACTTTATTATTATTAATGTGGCTTCCAGAGTCACTTCCTATAAAAAAAAAATAACCACTAATAAAGATCATCGAGGCGACATTTGTAGGCATCCTTGAATACATCCTTGACACTGAAATTTCTGATGGGTAACACATCTGGGGTTTAGAAAGAATTACCTATAGCAATAGTAAACCATGAGCAAGGATCCCTGTAACCAACTCCTGGAGTGTAGCCAACCCCTGAGCAATAAAATGATTTCTGCAACCAGGCTTGATTGGGTTGGATCTGGGCAGATGATGGAGGGGGCAGGATGTGCAGGCAGCTGTTGGCTGGCAAACTGAAGCGGGGCATGCACAAGGTGGGCAGACAGATGCCATAATGACCCACTAAAGAATAACCACATGCAATACAGTGTAGCAGTGCAGCTCGGGGGAAACAATGGCAGCAGATGGACAAAAACCTGGCACACAGCAAGCAGGGAGAGGCAGCTCATTTATTGCAAAAAGCCCTGCATGACTCAGAGAGGGACAGGAGTTCAGATCCATACCAAGCCTGTAGACAGCAACAGGCCCAGGGAGCAGCCTTCATCCTTTCCTAGTATTGATCATCGACTGCTTGTTATGCATAACCCACTTGGCTAGGTGCTCCACAAATGCAGGGATGCACACAGGTTCAGTGACTTCCAGGAGTTGGCAGTCTGATGGGTACGCAGTGGATTTCTGCTTGATACCAATTGGGAGTTATGTTGTAGTTACTGATACCACTGGCATTTAACATTCTTCAAAGTCTGCTTCTTCTTTTCCAAGCCCGTGGATGGCATGACTTCAAAAACAAAGATGATCGAGCTTCAGGGGAGAAGAAGATTGCAGGCAAAATTTGATGAGTCACATCTCCATCAAGTTTGTTCCAATATTGTCCTCAGGCTACGACTGTCCAACGAGGGGATTATTCTTCAATTTATAGCCATAAACACAGGGTCATCTCATGATGTGTACCCTGCATTTTTGCTTTATCTAAAAAGACATTTGTAGAAGAGGTATTGTAGTTTCCACATTCACAGGACAACCCCATTCTGGGTGCATGTGTATAGATACACACACACACACACACACACACACCACACACAGAAGCATTCTGGATTATATCTTATATTCTTTGGTTCCTGAGTAAGCATCCTTCATCACCATCATAGTCATCATCATCACTGTTTTTCCATCTAAAAACTAAGCAAAAAAAAAAAAACAAACGAACAAACTAAAACAAAAATAAAACACTCCTATGAGTTGCATACTTGGACGTTGCTTATAAGGCACATTAAAGAGAAAAGGGGATTGAAATGCAATGTGAAGCTTTTATATATGTAGACATCTTATTTATCGCATAGTTTGTAAGGGGATAAGGAGCTGAACCATAGAATCATTCTCTTCACCCCTGGGTTTTTTCCACACTAGAACATACTGACATGATTTGAAATAGTTCAACTTTAACCTATAGGCAATAGCATGAAGACAAGCACCTATAAATCAATGATTAAAATAGATACACTTCGGCATGTTCTAGTTTGGCTGATTAGTCTTGCCTATAATATCACATCACCACTGGTTTGTGGTTTGGTTATCCTCAGAAAATACATACATAAAGGCGTAGATGACTCATGCAGGTCATTTACAAAATTGTTTCACAGCTTTGTAGTCAGAACTAAGCCATTTCCTAAAATGTAAGTGAGCAGCCTGCATTTCACAATGCCTTGCTGTAGGTGTTAAGTCTATATAAAGATAAGTGATGAATTTGTGACCAAGAGTACTTTCTAATTATAAAAAGTTCAAATAAAAAATACTGGAATGTGCCTAATTTCTTTATCAGAGACAAAGAAGTCAGAGCCAACCAAAATGACTGACTATTAATGCCCTTATCATGGGAATAAGCTTGCCAATCTCAAGTGCTACAGAGAGAACATCAGGGAATCAATCGGCTGTAGATGGGAGGAATGTGCAACCATTTTGAAGAACCAATTTGGAACATTCTAGAGAAAGCTGAACGTTAACTTCTAATTACAGTTTATAATTTTTAAAAAATCACTCACTCTTTGACATATGACCTAGAATATCATTTGCATAGCCAAGGATACATGTGTAAGTATTTTTAGCATTATATCTAATAGCCCAAATTGGAAAGTATTTAGTCATGTGTTTTTATAAAGAGTTACCAAACAATGGTGAAAGCAAATAATCTGTAGTTACATGTTATCTACCCCGGTGCATTTTATAGGCCTAAAGCTGCTTTTAAAAAGTAAATTGTAGAGAGGGGTGCCATGGCAAAGACCTGTAATCCCAGTAGCTCAGGAGGCTGAGGCAGGAGAATCACAACTTCAAACCAGCCTCAGCAATTTAGTGAGACATGGTCTCAAAATTTAAAAAAAATAATAATAAATAAAAAGGCCTGGGGATGTAGCTCAGTGGTTAAGTACCCCTGGGTTCAATTTCCGGTGCCCATCCCCAGAAATGTGTAAGTTGTAGAATGCTGTGTATGTTATGAGGTAATTAATAAAAAGCATGCAACACTATATATCTATACTATAATTTGGCAAGTGCTCTATCATTGAGCCATATCTCTAGCTCCTGTAGTAAGTCTTGAAATCAGTCAGTGTAAATCCTAACAAGTTTGTTCTTCATTTGTTTTCAAAATTCTCTTGGCTATTTAAGATACTTTGTATTTCCACGGTAATTTAAAAAAATATTTTTAGTTGTAGACCGACACAATGCTTTGTTTATTTAGTTTTATGTGGTGCTGGGTATAGAACCCAGGGCCTCACACATGCTAGGCAAGTGCTCTACCACTGAGCTATACAAGCCCAGCCCTCCATATTAATTTTATACCAGCTTATCAATTCCTACAAAAAATGTTTGCTGGGATTTTGATAGGAATTGTGTTAAATCTAAAGATCCATTTGGAGAAAATTGACATCTTTGTTAATCTTTTAATGCAGGAATGCAGCATAGCTCTCCCTTATTTAGTCCTCTTTTACTTAAATTTGTACTTTTTAATTCAAATTAATTTCTAAGTATTTTATTATTCCTGATGCTCTGTTGGTGAAATTATTTTCTTTATTGGATTTTTTTAATTCATTAGTGCTAGCATGCATACAAAAATGACAGTTATGCAGTTTGGTATGTTGGTCATATAACTTGTGATATTCCTAATTCTGTTTAGTAATTCTAGTATCTCTTTTTTGCAGATTCCTTAGGCTTTTCTATATAAAAAAAATTTGTCTGCATATACAGATAGTTTGGCTTTTTTCTCTGTACTCCTTCTGTTTTATTTGTCTCATTTCATTCCACAGTATATGTGATGGAAACACACATTATAGAAATAAGACATATATCGTTGATACCGATCTTAGGATAGCTTTCAGTCTTTAACCACTAACTATGATGTTAGCTGCATTTTTTAGTATACCCTTTATCAAGTTGAGAAAGTTCTCATTGATTCCTTAATTTGTGAGAATTTGTATCATGAATATTTTATCAAATGATTTTTCTGTCTCTACTGAGATGATTAATATGTTTTTATCTTCATTCTATTGATTTGATATTAGACATTAATTGGTTTGGGGACATCAAAATAACCTTACATTCCTGGGATAAACCTTGTTTGGCTATTGTGTATGATTCTTTATATGTGCTTCTAGATTTCTTAAGATTTTGTTGGACTGGAGTTGTGGCTCAGAGGTAGAGCACTCACCTACCATGTAAGAGGCACTTGGTTCAATCCTCAGCACCACATAATAAAGATATTTCATCCACCTATAACTAAAAAATATTTTTAAAAAAGATTTTGTACATTGATACTCATAAGGGATATGGGTATCATATGGGTCCATATTGTCTTCTCCCCCTGCCTTTTTTGTGGTACTTGGGATTTAACCCAGGTGCACTTAATCACTGAGCCACATCCCCAGCCCTTTTGATGTTTGATTTTTGAGATCAAGTTTTGCTAATTTGCTTACGGCCTCACTAAGTTCCTAAGGTTGGCTTTGAATTTGCGCTCTTCCTGCCTCAGCCTCTAGAGCTGCTGGGATCACACATGTGTGCCACCACACCCACCCATAACGTATTTTTATTGTAATGCCTTTGTCTGGTTTTAGAATTGGAATAATACTGGTTTCATATAATTCATCTGAGATGATCTCTCTTTGACTATTTTCTTTAAGAATTGTAGGATGGGTATTATTTCTTTCTTAAATGTTTGATAGGATTCAGCCATGATGCCATCTGTTCTTGGACTTTGGGGGGGAGATTTCAAATTATTAATTAAATTTCTTTACTTGGTACAGGTGTACTGAAAATTCTCTTTATTCTTGAGCCAATTTTGATAATTTTTTCTTTCTAGGAATTTGTCTATTTCATCTAAGTTGTCAAATTTGTTGGCATAAGACTGGGGTTGAAGCTCAGTGGTAGAGCACTTACCTAGCATGTGTGAGGCATTGGGTTTGATCCTCAGCACAAGAAAGAAAGAAAGAAAGAAAGAAAGAAAGAAAGAAAGAAAGAAAGAAAGAAAGAAAGAAGGAAGGAAGGAAGGAAGGAAGGAAGGAAGGAAGGAAGGAAGGAAGGAAGGAAAGAAAGAAAGAAAGGTATTGTGTCCACCTTTAACTAAAAATATTTTTAAAAAATTGTTGGCATAAAGTGGCTCATAATATTCTCTTATAATCCTTTTAATTTCTGTAGTGTCTGTAGCCACGTTTCCTTTTTCTTTCCCAGTTTTGGTAAACATTGTCTTCTCTATTTCTTGGCCAGCCTAGCTAAAGGTGTTCCCATTTTGTTGATTATATGAAAGAATGTACTTTTAGTTTCATTGATTTTCTTCTATTTCTTTCTTCGACTTTTCTCTTTCATTGACTGCTGCTCTGATTTTTATTATTTTCTATTACTTGTGTCTAACTGAATCTATTTTTAATTTCTCAAGATGGAAATATATACTACTGATTTGAGAATTTCACTTTCCTTTCAAATAGAAGTGTGTAGAGCTACAAATTTCTCTTTAAGCTGTGTTTTTGCTTAAAGTGCAAAACATAACACATAACAAAACATAACGAAACTGAACACATAGATTTTGATATACTGTGTACTATGGTGAGGAAAGTATTTATGAAAGGCCTATGTGTTAAAGACTGGATCACCAGCCTGTGGCACTCTTGAGAAATGGTGGAACCCTTAGAAAGTGGGGCCTAGATGGGGGGTGGTGGGGGCTGGGTGAGGCATACCCTTGAAGGAGAATAGGGACAGGAGCCAATTCCTCTATCTTTTTCTCCCTGGCCACTATGAAGTGAGGAACTTTGCTCTCCCACACCCTCATTACCACAGTATGCCACCTGGCCACAGGTCCAAAACAAGAGAGCCAGGTGATCATGGATTAGAACCTCTGAAACTGTAAGCCAAATAAACCTTTCTTCTTTTAAAATTGATTATCTCAGGTATTTTGTCACAGTGGCAGAAGGCTAACACATCGTGTTTACATTCATTTTATGATGTTTTCTTATTTTCCTTGTGATTTATTCTTTGAACCATGGGATATTCAGAAGTGTGCTGTGTTATTTTTAAATGTGTGGAGATTTCTAAGATTTCTTTCTGCTATTGAAAAGAATGCATATTCTGCTATTTTTGGGTTGAGTGGTGTCTGTCACATTGATCAGAATATTTAATACTTGTATATTCTTACAGACTTTTTAAAATTATGATCTACCAATTACTGAGAAAGGAGTATTAAATACTCCATATATAATTGTTGGTTGCCTATTTCTCCTTTCAATTTTGTCTGTTTCACATCATTTTTTTTTTTTTGGCTCTGGTAATAAATAGGTACATCCACATCTTATATAATATCTTTTGTATATAATAATACTTTGTTATGGTGTGTCCTTCTTTGTTTCTCTAATATGTCCTTTGTTAAAATCTAACATGTGTGAAATCAGTATAGCCTTTCCCATTCTCCCATGATTATTATATTTGTGAGGCATCTTTTCATCCCATTCAGTATATGTGAATCCAATTTTTTCTCCTAGAGATTGCATATAAATTGGAACTTACTTTTTTATGGTCTAATGATTTCTGCTTTTTGATTGGAGTATTGAGTTGATTCATATCATTAGACTATGTTTTCCGTTTTGTGATTTGTTTCCTATAATACTCTTGTTTTTTTTCTCCTCGTTTCTCTATTCATGCATTACTGACATTTTTTGTTAAGGAAATATTTTTGATAGTACCATTTTAACTCTTCTGTTGATTTTTAGTAATATCTTGGGGAAAATTTTTGAAGTGTGGCTACCTTAGGGATTACAAGATTCATCTCTAAGTTATACAATCTCAGGCTAATGCTGATTTAAGTAAAATATAGTAACTAATACAGCTCCATTTTCTTATTTTTTTCTTAGTACTATTATTATATGTATATTCAGTATATATTATAAACCAATGAAAATGCTATTATAATTATTACTTTAAATAATCTTATGTTTATAAAGAAATTAATAGCAGAAAAAGAGAAATAATCTTAAATCTTTGACATTTACCCATTTCTAATTTTCTTCATTTCTTTCCATGATCCTAGTTATTATCGGATATTATTTCCCTTTATCTTATAGGATTAAAATTTAGTATCTCTTATAGCACAAGTCTGCTATCAAAGAATTTTTAAATTTTGTTTACCTGGAAGTATCATTATTTTATTTTTGAACAATAGTTTTATTGGATTTAGAATTCTTGGTGGCCTTTTTATTTACTAAACTATTCCGTGCTTTGAATATATTTCCCCAATGCTTGCTGGATTACATTGTTACATTGCTAATCATATCATTATTCTTTTGTACATGGTGAAATCGTTTTCTCTGGTGATTTCAAGATTTTTTCTGGTTTTGGCTTTCAGTAGTTTGACAATGCTGCATCTCCATGTGGTTCTCTTTGTGCTCAAATTTATTTGGTGACTGCTGAGAATTTTGGATCTTAAGCTTGGATCTTAAGATTTTTATCAACTTTGGAGAGATTTCAGCTACAAATTCTTCTATTATTGATCTCTACCTTCCCCTTATCTTCTGCTAGGATTCCCATTACATATATTTTGGAATGTTTAATATTAGCTGGTAAGCCTCTGAGGGTCTGTTCATTTCTCTTCATTTATCATTTATTT
Organism: Marmota marmota marmota; assembly: GCF_001458135.2. Taxonomy (NCBI): domain Eukaryota; kingdom Metazoa; phylum Chordata; class Mammalia; order Rodentia; family Sciuridae; genus Marmota; species Marmota marmota. Next base: position 39,859,330 of record NW_025999990.1, on the reverse strand, counting down.
CTTCCTGGTCTTCAGATTTAACAATTCCTATTAATCTATCTGGAAATTCCCTTGTTTTTTTTTTTTTTTTTTGAAGTTGATCTTATTTACTAAAGTTTTCATTTCGTTATATTCTTCAATTCTAGAATTTCCATTAGATTCTTTCATACAGTTTCAATTCCTTTGTGGGGTCATATTATTTGTTGACTAGTTAGCATATTTTCCTTTCTTTAGTTCCTTGAAAGTTATTTATAATAGCTGTCTGAAGTCTTGTCTGCAAAGTCCAGTATCTAGGGTCAGTCCGCTTATAACCATTGTTTCTTCCCCAGCACCCTGGTATGATTTATCCTTTCCCGATTTTTGTTTGTTTGTTTGTATTTTTTACATGTCTAGTGATTTCCATTGTGGAACTCATCTCCCTCCCAGGGTGCAGCTGCTAATGTCTGCCCATCAGATTTAGCTGTATCTATTTTTTAACCTGGTAGTCTCGGAGCCACTCCTAGACTGCCAGGTTAAAAAATATACTCCTGTATATTTTAGGGGTCAGCTAATTATGGGGGCCCATGATTTGTTCAAACACCTTGAAACCATTAGACACACATCCCGCTCCATCTCAGTCGGGTGTCTTTGGGGAATGTGTTCAAAACTGCAGTCAGTTCCCAGGTGTCCCTTGGTTTTCACATTTCCTCAGGGTCCTTTGGAACCGCCCCTGTACATGTGTAGTTTAGCAGGCAGCCAGGAATGTGGGGAGAGCTCATCTCCGCCCTTTTATGACACTCTAAATTCCAATACCGCCCCATTAAATTTTTGGCTAGTCTGGCCCCGTATCTCCAATAGAGAAGCACAGTCTTTTTCTGGGAAAGAAAAAGGTTTTTACAGTCCCTTCCAAACCAAGTCTGCCATGTTTAGCTGTGAATGCCATAGATATTTGCCCTCCTCCATCCCTCCAGCCAAGTCTTTCTTCTTTGACAGCAAAGTTCCTTTTATTTATTTATTTATTTATTGTTTTTTTTGATGGCAGCCAGTCCAAGTTGGTGCAGGTATTTCTTGCCAACTGAGCTGGGGGAGGGGAGCACAGGACTAGCCCAGGCAGGAGGCTACACAAACTTCCATCGTTTTTACCCAAAGCTCCATCAGTTTTGTGCTCCAGAATAAATACTTCTTCATTTATTTTATGCCTTTGGTAGATAGCTGCAGGTTGGAAGAAATTTTTCAGAAAGAAAATTTTGTCTGTTTTTGATTATATTCTCTAATGGGTTATTACCCAACTGCTCTGTGTTACCATTACCTGAAGATCAACTCCAGTTGATTTTACAATAGATTTGTTAGAGAACAGTATTTTTTAAGTGTTTTTTTTTTTAATTTGTTTGGTTGCGGATGGAAATAATATCTTTATTTTATTTATTTATTTTTACATGGTGCTGAGGTTCAAACCTAGTGCCTCACACTTGCTAGGCAAGTGCTCTACCACTGAGTGCACAGCTCCAGCCCTAGAGAACAGTATTTAATTAACATATGTTGAATATGGCAAGTTGAAAGGCAGATTCTGTCCTGAAAAGCCTTCAAAGAGTGATAAAGGCTGCATTTCAGGATGCCAAGTTATTTTAGGAGTTTTGTAAATATTTGTTGGGTGAATACATGATCTACATCATCAGGCAACATTTTTTTTTTCTTTGAGAGAAACTCTGGAGTCATCTAGAAATTCTTTTGAAGCTTTGGTTTCTTTAAAGAAGATTTTTATTTGTTATTTTTAGTTACACATGTCAGTAGAATGTATTTTGACATATTATACATACATGGAGTATAAATTCCCATTCTCTTGGTTGTACTTATGTGGAGTTACACTGGTCGTGTATTCATATATGAACACAGGAAAGTTATGTCCCATTCATTCTCCCGTCTTTCCTATTTCCATTCTCCCTTCTCTTCATTCCCCTTCATCTGATCCATTGAACGTCTATTCTTCCCCCCACCCCCCTTGTTAAGTGTTTGTATCCACGTATCAGAAAGAACATGAATCTTTGTTTTGGTAGTAAATGTATTGATTTATTTGATTCCTGTATTCTGCTAAGATAATAAAACTTTGATTTTCTATACCCTAAGAAGTCTTCCACAGAGATGCAAGACCACTTAGTTTTCATCTAATAAATAAGCGGAGAGACTGAAATGTAGCTAATCTTTCCCCGAAATGGCTCTCACTTCCTTCTAATTCAGACTTTTGCACAAGCTTGCTGAAAGTTTTGAGGATGTTCAGAGAGTATGTCAATAGGGCGGTGCTGTTTCCATTTAGAGATTAAGAAATATTGGCTATAAAGAAAGCACATTCATAAAGCCATAGAGTTCTGCACTATTTTGTTAGGTCAGGTTTATTACTCTCTCTGAAAAGCGTGAACTGTACATCAGAGGTCTCAGATGGACAGCCTGAACCCATCCAGCCCACAAACATGTACTATTTGACCCAAACAGTATTCTAACAAAACCTCTTGTTATCATTTAAAAATCAGAGAGTTACTGCAGTTATACAGATGGCCACTTCCAACGTCTCACAACACAGCCTTGCTCTCCCGAGGCAACTACCGACTGTGGTTATTTTAGAAAGAACTTGAGCCCTGATCTCTACTTTGCCTTAGTCCTGGCCTAATCCAGACTGGTTCACTTTTGATAGGTCTACAATGGCCCTATAGACATTTGATTTTCTGAATTTGGGGACCATGAATTCCTCAAAGGCCAGGCTGCTGCCAGGGGAACATGTTGGAGTTCAGTCAAGGATTAATCTGCATGTATTTACCATAAAAGAACCTGGATCAAGTAGAAAGCATTTGAGCCCAGGATAGAGAAGAACTATTTGTAGCTAGAGTTTATATCAATGTCATCAAGTAAAATATAATTGAAATAATATCAATGGACTTTATTCATTCATTTATTTACTGTTTATTTATCCAAAGGATTCATGAATTGAGCAGATATGGTTCACTATCATCTCTTTTCAACACCTGAGCTTCCTGGTGTGCAATAAGAATAATATAAGTGTTCTGTACATAATAAAATAGGTGTTCCATAGGTAGTCTGTGAGTAAATGAACAAAGGAATGGACCCAAGAAAATAAAATAATCTACTCTCCAAGCTCCTCCTTCTTAGCTACCTTCTGATTTCTATTTTAATTAACTTAAAATCGGCAACGAGTGGTCTTAGTAAAGATTTTTACACTTCACTAATGAAAAAAAAAGGAGTTAAAAAAAATTGAGTCCTTAAACGTGAGGCATTTGACCTGTAATTAGGGCTGAGCAACCTACTTCTCACATGGCAGAAACATCCAAATTGGTGGGTGGACCCTTTGCTTAAGAAGCATGTTAATCCTTTAGTAATTGGGACAAAAGAGCATGCAAGATGCAAACCAATCTAAAATTGACGAAAATGCACGCCAGCTTTACAAGTACAACTAATAAGACCGGTGAATAGCAAATAAAACACAGATTTTTAAATTGAAGAAGAGATCGTTCCTCCACTTCTAGTTTATACATATTGTGGTCTGAAGCGGTGTGCCTCTGTGCTCTGATAACTCCGCTGTGGGAGGCCAGGCTCTCATGGGGGCTGGGGGAGAAAGGATTGGGAGCACTTCAGAAGAAAGATCTGAGAGGACAGTCTGGGACTCTGCCACCCAGCTCTTGGCCCCGGGAGGAGCCATGGCAAATATTTGGAAGAAGGTAGTTCACTGGCCCCTTAGCAGCATACTGATAGAGTCAGCTCTGGTAGATAATAGTCTTGATACTTGATGTTTCGCCAGGAGATAGAATATTGCTTTTCTTTCACATCTATACATGCTGCTTAGAAACCACTGGGTTTCTTGACGTTTCTATTTGGAGTTACAGATATCCCAGTAACAATTTTCAAGCACCATGGAACATGTACTATCTATCTAGGCACTTGCAGATATTTGGACTTAAGAATACAGTGGAGTGTCATGAAAAGAATCATTGCATCAGGAATCAGAAAGCCCAGGGGCTAATTGTCTCTCTGCCTCTGTGTGACTGGAGCCAAGGGCTGAGCTGTGTAGAGACACAAACTTCACCCCCACCACTGCTGCTAGCTCCACAAATCCCAGAAGAGAATGATACCCAGCCTATTTCAGAGCTGCAAGACTCACAGTCTCCTGGCCAGAAATGTAGGCTCCAAACCATAGAAGACATTCTGGGTTTGAGCAGAATTAGAAATGTCCTCCACTGGGTTAGGCTGTTCTAGAATTTTCACAACTAAATTAGAAGGTCATTGGTAATTTGTAGTAAGGAAAAAGCCTGTAAAATGCATAAAAATATACCAGTACAAATTGAACAAGATGCCTATTGCTGACTATGAATATCTGAACCGAGTGCTACTTTCTAATTACTCTACTTGCTACAGAGAGAAATAAAATTGTGAGAGTGTGAAATGTATAAAGGATTCTACCGCTCTCCTGGGGCTCTGAGACCCACAGATTGGAGAAAGTAAGTGAGTGCCTTTCTGACCATTGAATTCCTCACTCTTACTGCAAGTTAAAAAGCTCTAAGGAGGATTTTAACAAAACCAGTCTGGGCATTCATTTCCAAACGAGAACTAAAACAGCCTTGGAGACAGCGCCACCTAGCGTCCACATAAAAACTCCCTGGCAATCATCTTTGCTGTAATTGGCCTCAGTAACTTCTATGAAGTAGGGCAAAGAAAACAAATCCATCAAAGCTGACTGGGTAACAGAGAGAAATGCCAGCTGAAAGCATTTTTGACTCTTGATGCCTTCAAAAGCCAGGAAACTTAATCCTTGCCTTATGTTTCTTTCTCCGTGCCTAAAAGGCAGCCGAGCTCGTCACTAGACCAAGGGAGGTGAAGCAGGTCACTAAGTTTATATCGTAGTTGGTAACTGGTTTTCATTTTTTCTCTGCATCCTGGCAGCAGGAGATAGGCAGCTTGTTATAACTTAGAGGGGGCTCCTGGAAAGCCTGCTTGCTGGGTGTATTTCTGTAGGCATGGGCTCGCTGGGAATATTATTACCTCATGGAGTCATGGATTTAATAGCATTTCTTCCACTTCATTCAGCACAGCACTAAGTTACAGTGACTCTGGCTTCAGCACATTGCAGACGTACATTGCTCCCTACAGCATCACGTCCTCGCCATCCCGAGTAGGCCCCAACCACACTGCCTGCTCTTGCACGCAAGCGCAGTTCCCAAGTTTGCAGGCTCCCTGGCCAGGTGTTCCCCACCTCCGCACCCTCCCACCTGGTTCATACTCCCATCCTCTCTTCCTTTCCTCTCTTCTCCTCCCTTCCTTTTGTTCTACTCCATCATAATAACTATCATTTTGGAGCACCTACCATGTTCCAGGCACCGCGCCAGACGCTTTGCACATAATTTGCCATTTGAGATGGGTTTTCTGTGTGTCTGTGGATTAGGAGACCCGGGCTCCATGTGGAGCACAATCAGGGGAGTGCAGTGCCCCTCTGTTTCCCGCTGATTTCAGACTTCAGATGTTGCTATCACTTGGAGGAAGCTTCACTGGCCATAGAGCTCCTGGCCACTGTCTGTGTTCTCTCCCTCTCCCTCCTCCCAGAAGACCAGAAGAGTGATTTAATCCATTGCTGAGTTCCGCGGAGATCCGCCTTTGTGCAAATCAGGTCCTACTGTCCCTCCCCTCCCCTGTCTGCCTGCAGGGAGCATGCATTCTGGTCTGCTTCCCATTCTGCACATTTCCCTGGGTCACCTCTGCCCCAGTGCTACCCACAGCAGGACAGGCAAGTTCAATCTGGAGGCTGAGGGGTAGGTCAGCCCACTGACCCACAGAAAGAAACCACAACTTCCACGATCCACTCTGTCAGTCAGGAAAGTGACATTTTCCTCTCCTTCCTCTCCTGGCTCAGAACTTAATTATGTTCTGTAGCAGGCCTTGAACTCCTAATACTTTGGAAAACATTGCATTGTAAATACAGAGCAGAGGATTGGGGTTATCTGATCTCCAACTTCAGTTGATTTAAATTAAAATAAATTAATTTTTTTTCTTGTACGTTCAGAACCAACTTGCTGTGGTGTGCAGAGGGTTCTGGGTTGTTGATCAGAAAGTATCTCTATCCCAGGCTTGGAGTCTTCCAGTTTTGCAACATTGAGTAAGAAGCAACTCTTGGCTTTCATTTCACCATCTTGGCTTCTATGATCCCAAGGTTAAGAGACCATGGCTGGAGACACTGGAAAGGGCGATGCTCACCTTTGTGGAAGGAAGCAGCCTTTCATCCATCTGAAATGAGCTACCACTTAAATCTCCCTTTTTGGAAAAGCCCATGTTTTTTTTTTCCAGAGGCAGCAAATTCACGAAGCGTTTTCCTGGGATCCCTGCATACACATTCCTTTGCCTCCACTATAGCTAGCCGCCAGCCTTCGATCCGTTATATTTATTGTTATGCACGCTGCATACCAGGAAGCCATTGAGTTAGACTTTTAAAAAATATTGAGCCTGAAGTGGGTACTCATGAATTGATAAATTATTTTTTCTTCTTGATTTGTGAATTCATCCAATGTGACTTACTTTGAATCACATTTAGGTATACATTTACTAATTTGGCTTTATGCGGAAGAATGACATCATGTGGTTGTGGAGCTTCCAGGCACCTCAATGTGACTTCATATGGGGCAGCAGGTCCTTGTCCTGCACTCTGAAAGGCAAGGATCGAAATGGGAAGAGGGACACAATTTGGCATTTTCCCTCCACAGCCTTGCCCTCCACCAGACCCTTGCCTTAGGTTGAGGACATTTTAGTGCCATTTTTGTTTGTCGTTTCCCTTGAAACAGCTGCTTGCTCCTCCAGGTTTTGATACACGGAATCCCACCCATCCTGATCCAATCTACACTCATCCCAAGTTCAAGTTCACTTTTCTCTGCTGTGAAAGAGAGTCACATAGTTTCATTCTTGGCTTTAAAGGAAAGAGAAGAGTTGGGATGGAATCTAATTAACGGGATGCCTGTGGGTATTGATTCAATTCTAGAAGCTCAGTAAATGTAGTCTCTTTTATTTGTTCCTCATTTTCTTGGTTAGTTCATCCCACCTGTAGCTTTAGATGTCATCTTTAGGCTCTTAATTCCAAAACTGGTATCTCCAGCTTGGACCTCTCCTTGAAGTTGCAGACTCTGTCTGTCTGTCTGCCTGTGTATTCAACATTGCCTCCTCTTCAGGAGGAGGGAGCACTTGGAGCCCCACAGCTTCTCATAGTTAGCATGTCCTACACTGAGCTCCAGATGGTTTTTCCTGGGCACACTCTTTCTAATCTTCTCCATCTAGTAAGTGGCATCTTTCCAGGAGCTTGGGTCAAACCTTGGAGTCACCTTTGACTCTTCATTAGCTCCCATTCCATCTCTGGTCTGTCTGCAAATCCATCATCTCTACCTTCACATTGTGTCCATTTTCCCCACGTTCACTGCTACTATCCTGGGTTCAGCTGTCCTCACCTCTTGCCTGGACCTCTGCAGTAGCCCCTAGTTGATCTCCCTTCCTCCTTCCCATTCTCTCCAGTCTATTTGCAGCCCAGCAGCCCACGTGATCTTGTTGAAATGTGCCAGTTTGTGGCACTCTGCTCCCGACCTTCCAGTGAGATGATTCAGAATAAAATCCACCGGCTGCTCCTCGCTGCTGCTTGGCTTCCTCCTGCTCTCATCTCCGCATTCTGTTCCTGCCACATGGGTCTCTGCCTTCCCTTGACATTTAAGACATGCTCTCACACATGAATCTGTGTAGTTACTGCATCCTCTGCGTGGATGCCTCTCCCCCACTTCCCTATCGCTCTCTCCCACCTGCCGTTGGTCTTTGTTCAGATGTGAGACCCCTCCAGTTACTCTCCTTACATTGCCTCTCTCTCTACCCCCTCTGCCTATGTCCCTTAGCACTTATTGCTCTTGAATGCTCTCTAGGCTACTTATCTATACTGTCTCCTCCATGAGAAGTAAGCTCTATTAGGACAGGAACTTCTGTCTCTTTTGTACCCAGCTCTCTTCCCCAGCAATCAGAGCCAGATGCTCCATAAATATTCACTAAATGAATAAATGAAAAAAAAATGAGGAGGAAATGAATGATGGGAATGTTCCCTATCGTGAGGGTATCAAGGATATTGGGCAGGCAAACATGGAGCTGGGCTTGGTGGTGCATGCCTATAATCCCAGCAACTTGGGAGGCTGAGGCAGGAGGATCGCAAATCTGAGACCAGCTTCAGCAACTTAGTGAGACCCAAAGTTACTTAGCGAAGCCCCATCTCAAAATAAAAAAAAATAAAGTGACTAGGAATGTAGCTCAGTGGTGAAGCACCCCTGGGTTCAATCCCAGTACCACGCCAAACCAAACCAAACCACAACAACAAAAACCTCCAAACCCTGTAATCCCAGCTGTTTGGGTGGCCGAAGCGGGAGAATTGCAAGTTCGAGGTCAGCCTGGGCAACTTAGATCCTATCTCAGAATAAGGTTCACAAGGCACTGGGGGTGTAGCTCAGTGGTAGAGTGATTGCCTGACAAATCAGAAGCCCTGGGTTCCATCCCTAGTACCTCCAAATCAATCAAACAAAGAAAACAACAGCCTGGGGGACCTGTGGTGGTGGCTGGGGAGGTAGGTCAGATGCTCACTGGGGCATCCTGCTCCAACAGGAATTCACTCAAGCAGGGAGCGCTCTGTTCTGATGCCAGAGATCCTATTACTAGAGGTTTATTTTTTCCTAGAGTCATTATTCAACCTGTTTGATTGAACATTTATTGAGCAGCTGCCTGGCCACTCTTGCTGGGGAATGAAGGTACAGATATGGTCTATGTTCTTATGTTGAATAAGACTAAGAGACAAACTTACCTATAAATAAATTGTTCTATATAGAGGCCTAAGCACAACGCTCAAGCCTGCCAAAATAAACAACTTAGAGCTCTTCAGTTATTTTTACTTTATATTTTATTTTATTTACAGATTCTGTTTAAGTGTGTGTTTCGATTGACAGGGCTCAAGAAGCACATCATGAATAAGAGCTTTCAGAAAAAGCTCATTGAGGACAGTCTTTGTCAAACATATTTTGATGGCCTCTCCGCCCCTTTTAAGTACTTGCTGTATACCTTAGATAAATTTTATGAACTTTTGTTGCCTCGTAATTTCTCTCTACAAAGGGAGGTTGATAAAAATCTTCCATCCCTGAGAGGACTAGTTTAGGATTGACAGGACAAGCCCTTGGTCCAGCAGTTGATCCTGATAAGGCCCTGGTCTGCTATGGTGCCATCTTAAAGTATGACTAGCCATGTGTCCACTCTGGACTTCACATGCCACAAGTATCTTAGCAATTTTCCCCTCACACAGTCTAGATGGAGGCCTCCTCTTCTGTGTGCCTGTGGCATCCCAAATTTCCTTTATTACATCCTACTCACAGGCCAAACTTCATAGTCTGAACATAGTCTCCCAGGATACCAAGTCTGCCCAAGACTTCTGACATCAGCCATGCATCTGGGGGACCCTGGTGAGCCCCTCATTTCAGACCTGCTGGGTACACATTTATGGCTCCCCATAGAGTCCCTCATATTTGATCACCCACTAGAAAGATTCACGGGCCTCTCTAAAAGCACTACACTTAACCAGTTAGAGGAAGAAATGCAGAGGGAGAAGTCTGGGAGATTTCCAAGCTCCCAGCACTAAACAGGCTGAGGGATACATTATCCTCCAGCACATCAATGTGTGACAATTGCCAAGTATTGCCAATCAGGGAAAGTCACCTCAGCTCAATGTCCAGAATCTTTAAGGAGGCTTCATTACATAGGCACAAGTGAGTGAATTATTGGCATGTGGTTGAACTTGGTCCCAGGGCTCTTCCTCTCTGCAGGTCAGAGTGATAGCTCAAGGTTCAAGCACCAACCTTTTAATAATACAGTGGTCTTTCTGGTGTGGCTTGCTCTCATTGTGATTCATCTTATTTACAAATACTATCATGTGGTCTGAGGAGACCTCCGTGAACAAGAAACATCCCAATCACTTGGAAACTCCAGTGGGTTAGAGATTAGCTCCCAGAAACACAGGGCAGAGGCCAGTGAGATTCTCTATTACACACCAGCCCCGTGACATTATTATAGCTACGTATTTATCTGCCTCCCTAATGAACTTCTCAAGGGCAGGGAATATGCTACCTTGTTCATCATTGTCTTTGCATTTAATAGAAAATAGGTGCTGCAAAAATATTTGCCATGTGCATAAAAAACAAACTGCAATGATAGATAGATTCTATTTTGGCATTGATTTTCAAGCATGACCATTAGGTAATTGCTCAAATCTCATGGCAAGTAAAGTTAAGGCAGTTATCCCAGTCTGGATTCTCTTTGTACATTTCTTGGTTTCTTTTAGACGGCTGATTTTCTCTTATGTCTTACGCTGATTTAATATTTTTGTGGGGCAGTGTGGGGAGGATACTGGGGATTAGACTCAGGGACACTCAACACCTGAGCCACATCTCCAGACCTATTTTGTATTTTATTTAGAGATGGGTCTCACTGAGTTGCTTAGTGCCTCACTGTTCTGAGGCTGGCTTTGAACCCACAATCCTCCTTTCTCAGTCTCCCAAGCCACTGGGATTACAGGCATGTGTTTCACCCTGATCCAAGCCAGTACAATTTAGGGCTAACTGCTCTGTTCTACTGAGATTGGGATGTAGACAGGCACCCCATGTGGAAATTAACAAAGTCCTATCAACTATCTTAGCTACCGCACAGATCCTTGCTGATGTGGGTACAAGTCTTCTTTCTTGAGTGCTTGCTCTGCCAGTGATTGCCTGCTTTGCTTGTATTAATTCTTCCTGTAGCTATGGCATGGCTAGTGTGCGATGCTGTAGGCAGAGGGGTTCCCACTGCCATGACTGATTGACATGAAGACTACTTTCAGACTAAGTTATGAAGTAGTCACTTTTTGAAGGCAAAAGATTTCCCTCTATTTTATGACTCAAAATACCTCTTTATGAATCAAAGTACAAAGCACCTTTATTTTTATTTTTTTGCATTGTTAAATGTCCCTCTAACGATACTCAAAACACCCCTTCCCATTTCATGCCACAGATTGTGTAGAATATATGCCGAGGATGATGGTTAGCAATGGCAGAGGCATGGGACTGTGGAGAAGCCAGGGATAGAAAACCATCCCTCTGGGGGTCTATAACAAGGAAGGCAGAAGAGCTGGCAGCCATGAATAGAAGGTGATTCTCCTGCTTCAGTCCCTGTTCCCTGATGAGAGCTCCAATATGCCAACCTGGAAGTGGTATTAGCCTGCCAGCTGCAGGACCCGCATCCCTGCTGGACGTGGGCTTGCTGGTGAGTCTAGGAGGCGACTGAGAAGTGGGGGTGGGCAGAGGCAGGTGCTTTGTTGGGCTAAAGGGAAAGCATTTAATCAGAGTGGGCTTCACCTCCAGCTGGCATACAAAGCAGCGTTCCTCCAAAGAAGTAAGGTTAAGAATTGCTTAAATAGTCCCCCCTATCCTTTTCAGACATGGTCGAAAATAAAGATAAGCAAAAGATGTTCTTATCCTTATGTAACACTCTAAAATATATGAAAAGGACATTGGTTTTATCCAAGGTCATATAATGTTCAAAGTCCAACTCATGGAGAACCTGAGATGTGAGGGACCACACTGATCCTTTTCTTCTTTTCTCTTTCTCTTCCTGTTCCTCTTTGATACAGAACAATACGAATATTGAGACAATGGGTCAGGCTAGATGGCTTTTATAGGGCACACGCTGCTGGCTTGTGGCATGCCACCCGAAGGGGATGTCAGTTCTGTGAGAGGCGAGCCGAGGGGAGCCCAGGTCCCCGCCAGAACCAACCGCTGCCGGAAACGCTTCCCTCGCTATTGTGTGTGTGGAGTAACAGTGACATCCTGTGGCCACTCCGGTTGATCTAAGTGGCTCCTTTAAAGATAAAGAGGACCGTTTTTTGTCTGCACAGCAAGGTGAGCCTGCATTGACTTCTCCTTTAGACAATACACAAAGGAAAGGGGTGCAGGACGCCCCGCCAGCTTTCCACAGTTCTGTTTCAGCCTCTGTCTCTGAGTTGGGTGGGGGAGATTCTTGGGACAGAGACTCTGCCTGTTTTTATGCTCCATCAATTTAAATGCTGCCGTTTGAGTGTTGAGTGAACCCTAATGATAACCAGGAGGACAGTGTGGGAAAACAGTGACGGCAAAGAGAAGCACTTCACCTGCTTTTAGGACTTCCCTGTGGATTAATGCAGAATATAATCCGTTCGTGAAAAAATGCTTAAACTGCTTCACATTGACATTTAGCGCTTTTTTTTTTTTTTGACAGTTTTGGATGGAATCACTTCATTTTGACCTTAAAACACATTTGACTTAAAACAGAGGAGAGAGGGACTGGGGAAGAAAACAGTTCTGATCTCAAGTTATTCTAATGTTCTCACATAAACTAATTTGATTTTCCAAGCCAAGAGTTTGTCTGTGTTCACCCAGGCTCTGGGAGTTTGGAGATTCTCAATCATCCATGCATAACCTATTGTAGCATATAATGCAGGTGGGACTCTGCTGCTGGCCCCTGGCTTGGGTGTGATGAATGAACTCTGGCTCATGTTCCATGGAGATCCATGATGTTTTTGTCCAAAAGGTGTTGTTGCCCTGACTCACCCTCCGATCTCTGCTCTTTCCTCAAGGTCCCCAGGGTCACTGCTCCAGGAGTAAAGAGGCAAAGACAGCTTGCAAATTGAGTTGGTGCTCAGATGTTCCACAGATCTGAGTTCTAATTCCAGCTCATCACGGACTAGCTTATAGTTATCTCGGGGAAATTCCTTTACTGTTTGGAGTTTCACTTTTCTCAGTTGCAAGAATGGGTTTATCCTAAGAATTTGCATCTTGGGGAGCTGGGATGAATTCTGAATACACACAACAGGGTCAGGGAATCCCCCGTGCCTGTGGCCAGGGACCCAACAAGAATGCACACAGGTGAGCTGCTTTCTATTGTTACTCTCAGGGACAGGCTTGTGCCCAGGGAGGAAGGTTTTCTGCCCTTATTTCATCGAGTATCAACAATAAGATCTCTGTGGTGGACTGAAGCTGTTTGGGTTGAAGGCAAAAGAGAAGCCAGCAGTGTGTGTGTGTGTGTGTGTGTGTGTGTGTGTGTGTGTGTTCATTGACCCATTCTTGCTGAAGCCCAGCATATGCAGTTTGCCATGGGAGGGTCAGATGCAAGGGCTGCCCAGAGGTGATCTACAGGGCTCAAGACAGGAAAAGAAGATATAAAAGAGAAAAGGAAAGGGAGGGAGATCGTCAGGAAAATGCCAATAAAGGAAGGAAATGTAGGGGGATTAGCGGAAAGTAAGACTTTCAACAATGAGTATTCTCTTAGGCCATTTTAAAGTTCTCCAAAATCATGATAACTTAATTCCTGTGTCAATAAAGGTTTCACAGACTTTCTGTCTAGTGGCAGGAAGAAAAAAGAAAAAAAAGAAACCGCTGGGCAAGGTGGTACACGCCTGTAATCCCAGTGGCTCGAGAGGTTGAGGCAGGACGATCAGGAGTTCAAAGCCAGCCACAGCAATGGCGAGGCGCTAAGCCACTCAGTGAGACCCTGTCTCTAAATAAAATAAAAAATAGGGCTGGGATGTGGCTCAGTGGTTGAGTGCCCCTGAGTTTAATCCCTGAGACCAAAAAAAAAAAAAAAAATGGATTAGGCAAAGATTTCTTCCATGGGGGAAAACGATTGCATCCTTAGTCCTCAGGTGACTTAAGGGTGAGGATTAAAGGGACAGTTTGGAGATGTCCCAATCTCCTTCTAGCTGTTCTGAAAAAAAAAAAAATTGTGCTGATTTCAAAGTACTCCCTTAGGACCTCATGGCTGATTTCCCAAGCTTCTCTCTCCTCTTCCTCCCACCCTCCCTCTTCCTCTCTTTTTCAGTGACTCCCAGCTTTGGGGATGACTCTTGGCCCACACGGATGGCGTTTACTGACTTTGCTTCAGAACCCTTTGCCTTCTTTATGCCCCACAGCCTCCACCCTGTTTTCTAAGTTCCAAGTGACAGACGGATTTCCCACTTTCCCGCTAAAAGAAAACGAATTTCTTTGCAAATACATTCACTGGGGTGTCGACCATAACAAAGGAAAATGATGTTGTAGCATCATATCTACTGGAGACCCCGAGGGTGAAATTATGACATTTGCAGTCATTAGGAAAAAGCCCAGGAGTTGTAAGCAAGGAAGGGGGTGGGGCAGAGCTCAGAGCAACAAAGCCAGCCAAGGGTTTTACTTGGTTGGATGGAGGGTTGCTTACACTGATCCAGTGACGTCTGAGCCGGTAGTTCCAGGGGTTTTGATGGCTCATCTGCACTTGGGCGGGAAAGCTATTAAAATGGGCTGGTTTGTTCCTCTGATTGGTGGGGCAGAGTTTTCCTTTGGGAAACAAATGCCTGACGTTTCTGATTATAGGAGTAACAGGACTGATCACGCTTCAAATTATGTCTGAAAGCACTCGAAACCTGGTTTTTTATACGCTAATACTTCCACTGGTAAATAGGGGGCCCAAGGAGCGCTCCAGCTACCAGCCAGAGCCCATGTGGGAAGCTTCAGGGCAGCCCTGGAAGGTGCTAGCACATTCCTGTTGGCACCTCTCCTCTAAATCCTGCCTTCTCCTTTCTTACCCCATCCCCATGGGACTGCTTCCCAGGATAATGAAGAGAGAGAGACTGCAGTGACACTCAGGGGTGAGTGGCCCCTACGACTTTCCATTCTCTCCTCCTTGCCTTTGTATCTCTTCAAAGACAGAGCTGATGATAAAAGGGATGAACGTGTTTCCCTCTCCTATTAGGCTCAAACAGGTAGTGTTCCAACTTGTCTCCTGGATGTCCCTAGGGATGCTTTTAGTTCCAAGGGGCACTAGCACCACTTTCACTGAGTTAGATAATAAAGGATTTTGTTTTTTAAACTCTAGGATTGCACAGTCCATAAGTAGGGAGTCTTCAGTGCTCCAATACTGTAAACCAGACCTCGTCTCTTTTCTTTTCTCTGTTCTACCTTCTACATTATCAGCTTCATCTTAAAACTGGCTTCCCTCATGGGCACAAGATGGCTACCAATGCCTTTAAGTGGATATATTGCTCCTTATCCATGAAGAGAGAGAGGAAAACTTTTTTTTCCCCCCAAAAAAGAAAAGAGAAGACTCTTCTTTCTTTGGGTGGTGTTGGTGTCAAGACCCCAGGCATCTTTCTGATTATATAAATTTAAGTTATGCTGTATCTAAGGGATGCCAGGCTCCAGGATGATCTATACCAATAGGTCCCATCTGTAGAGCCAGAGGAGTATGGAGGTGAAGAGAGAATGTGAGGTGACTCTCTCAACATGCTGCTACTCAACAGGGAAGAGACATTTCTACCCCGTTACTCCTTTTTTAAAGAAACTATTTAATCTGCACCACCATATGTGAGAACCCATTTGACTATCAAGTACTCAGTAATAGGATGGGCAGTGTGGCCTATGAATTCAGCAGCCTGTATTGGGGGCTATTTGAATGATGATCACAGAGTCTCCACAACACATTCAGGGCGGGTTTGTGCCTGGCATTTCTGGTGCTGTCTGAGTTAAAGCCTTAGTAACTTAGAGGAGAATCAAAGATAGTGCTTTGCTTGGCCGCCTCGAAGGGGCAGCTTCTTCCTGGAACAGATTTGTTACCTGAGAGTGAAGCTCATTGGATCTGGTAGGTGGATAGCGTCCCATATGCCAGGTGTTGGGAGCTGGAGCTAAATGAACTCATTCCCTTCTGGAATTATCTGCTTGCAATCTGAACCATTGACAGAGCAAGGCACCTCTAGACAGCATGCTTCTCCAGGTGGAAATGGATATTTCATCATCATCGCTCTCTCTCTCTCACTCCTTCCTCCTCTCATTGCTTTTTTCCTTACCAGAGAGGAGAAGGAAATCAATCCACTACCATATCTGTGCTCAAACAGGTTTCACTATGAAACTTACCAGCTAACTAGGGACTCTGTCTGCTTCCTGTTAGGAAAAATGAGAAATTCTAAGAAGCAAAAACAGCACAAATTCTTATGATCAGATAACTTATACTGTGTACTAATGAAGCAAGTGAAGAGCCAGATCACATCCCCGCCATCTTTGGGGCTGGTGGTAGAGGTTCTGTAGGGTAAAAGAGGCATATGCCTGTCTGAAGCCAATGATGCTAATCCCTTGGTCTTATTATTATTTTTTAAAACATTTTTTAGAACTTTATTTGTTCATTATTATTTATTTTTATGTGGCACTGAGGATGGAACCCAGTGCCTCTCACATGCTAAGGCAAGCACTTTACCACTGAGCCACAACCCCAGCCCTCCTTGGCCTTAAATAGAAAGATGAACACAAAGTCTACCTGTTGAGAGCGGCATCTACCTGCTACTTGAAGATGCTCACATTTGCTAGCAAGGGAAGTGTTTGAAATGACTACCATTGAATTATGACTGTTGTTTTCTATTTTTTTCCACTAGTGAAAACTGATAAGAGAAGTCAGACTTTTCTGGCGGGGAGAGGGGCAGGGGCAAGGAGAGCCCGTGGGGAGAGCAGCGGCCATCAAGATGGAAGTCCAGTTCCAAGTCTTGAGTCATCGTCGCAGAAACTTCTGGAAACCCCAGAAACTTCATGACCTTGTGCATGGAGGTGATTGGGTTACAGGTTGCTGGATGGCTGGACAGGTGTCAGACCTCCTCATATTTTTGCAAGTGAGTAATTCGATTGCTCATTCTCCTTAAAAGAACAGGCCAAGTTGGGTTTGGGTCTCTTAGTTCTTGGTGTACTGACTTGTTCTCATGTGAATACTTGGTTTCCTTGCTCAGTTGACTTGACTCTTCTAGATTCTCTGGCTAAACCTCATCTCTTGCTTTAGCATTCTTTCTGTAGCTCACTAATGTGTTTATTCACTTGTTCTGGCTTGATACAATCCTGTTTCTTTGAGATGAGTTTGCCTATCTCTGTTCTCATCGATGACAGATTGCGTCTACAGTTGAGCTTTCCGAAGTCCATGTTCTGTCTAAGCTCTCTGTAGCGGGCATGTGAGTTTTGACCTTCCTATCTGCCCTGGACCACTGCTGTTTTCCTCTCTGGTTTCTATTGCCACACTTCCTCTTGGTTGCCTTGAAATCATTTCCATCAGCTTAATCTCTGTGACCCACGTATTGAGTCATGCGACTGAATGTCCCCCTCCACCCATCTGGTACGTACTCCAAGACTCTGCCATGTCAGCTGGGGCTGGTGTCATTTGGAAAATACCCCCTTTAAAAACCTTCCCTAAGATCCGTGGAGTAGAGCAAGCCAATCAGGGGAGGGACAGGGGGAGAGAAAAGGAAGGTACTGGGGAATGAGATTGATCAAATTATGTCACATGGGTGTATGAATATGGCCTAATGAATCCCACTAATATGTATAGTTATAATGCACCAATAGAAATAAAATAAAAAGCTTCCCTAGAGCACCCTTATAGATGAAAGAGACATTGGGACCAGCATCTCCCCCAGATGGTTTGACATCCTTTCCTGTGCACTCTGGTCCTTTACTATAGCCTCCCTGACCTTCATGACCCTTGACATCTACTTCTGCCCGCTGCTGTGCCTCCCTCTGTGTGGCAGTCGGTGTGCCCCTTGGACACCACCACTCTCCCCACAGAAGCTCTCCCTGGGCAACAGTCCGACTCTGCTGGTGGTCTGGGTGGTGGAAGATTCCAGAACATGACACCTGAAGAACATGCCACTTTGGCTTAAGCATTATTTGGATCTAAACAGAGTTGAGAACACACAGACCCAGGTAAAGGTCTTTACTTCTCCCGAACTGTTTACAAATAAAAGCATAAATCTTCTCCCCTCTTTTAAAGGAAATGTACATTTGTAAAGGAAATTCCATTCATAAAGATGTCTCCAGATGAGGAAGAGGGTTATTCCCAAGACCACTCTTATCACCAGAAAAGTATTTATTAGCCCAACATGATGATCCTTATTTACTTCACATTTCTTCCCCTTTCCTTCCTATAACTTGCCTTCTCTGCCTGGAAGCCCTAATCCTTTTTCTTTGTTTAGCTTAAGTTGGTATATAAACTTCAATCCTTTGCTATCTCCTTCAGTGTCTGTCTGTCTGTCTGTTTCTCTCTCTCAAATGAAATCCCTGTGCTTACTTGCTTATATACTTGATTAAGCAATTAATTAATTATTATTATTTTTTTTTGGTACTGAGGATTGAACTCAGGGGCACTCAACCACTAAGCCACATCCCCAGCCCTGTTTTGTACTTTTTTTAAATTTAGAGACAGGGTCTCCCTGAGTTGCTTAGGGCCTCGCTGTTGCTGAGGCTGGCTTTGAACTTGTGATCCTCCTGCCTCAGCCTCCTGAAATGCTGGGATTACAGGACTGTACCACCAGGCCTGGCTTTTTTCCCACCCTAGTTGCGGGGGCTGGGGGGGGTGGGGGGTGTAACGAAAGACTTGTGTAGATCAATACAGCAGGAGTGGAAGCCTTTTATTGTAGGACAACAGAGGTATTTACATTCCACACAGCTTATCTTAATTAGCATAAACTAGATACATCAGTCAACCAATAAGGAATCTCCACACTTAATGGCTCCCTGGCCTTACTTCACAAACCACTCCCTCTGGCAAAATGCCAGGCACCATCCAGACTTGTTTACAGACTCTAACATTTGCCAGGCGCCATCCTGACTTGTTTACAGACTCTAACACCTAGTTAATCCAGGTTTTATCAGTTGATTCTTGGACCTCACCAACACTAGGAAGGTAAAAGGAGAAAGATTTTTTCCTCTCTGACAGTGACTGGCAATTCTTCCTGAGCTGGTGTCCTGAAGCTATCAAGCTTAGACATCTATTATAAACATTTTATCTCTAGTCTTCTTTTAAAACCTTTATTTCATGCGTATGGATCAAGGCACGCAACCTGAGACTGGCCCACGTTTCCATTAAGACCGTGTTCCTGCCCACTCCAGCCTCCTTCCATAGTATCTCTACCTCAGATGGGAGTCTTCTGGAATGTGACTTTGCAAGGACTCAAGCTCCAATGCATGACAGATCCTGCTGCCTCAGGGTCCCTAGCTCCCTCCAGACTATCAGCCACTCTCTGTGGTCAAAAGGGAGATAAGCAGATGTGTTCATCTGGGGAGAGTGGAGAGTAAGCAGACGAGATGTATTCATCAGTCTTCCTTTCTTACTTAAGTCGGTCTCTTTGTTCCTGCTTGTAAAAAGTAGAATTGGAAATGTAAGACGGTCTCCAACTTTACACTGGTTGAATTGAGATCTTTTTCTGGACTAGCAAAGTGCAGTCTGGTCTTCTCTCAGGTTACCGGGCAGCTACAGCTCCCCAGCAGCCCCACCACCATCCAGAGAAGAAGCCACCTGCCCTGCAGTGGCTCAGCTAGGATGCTCTGCAGGAAGCTCAGGAGCTGGGAGGTACCTCATGCATTTTCTACTTATGGTATTTTCTGCTTCCGGTGAGGTTTTGGGGAGATAGCCCCATCACAAGTGGAGGAGCATCGTATTAGAAGATACGAGACGTCATTCTGTGAAGGCTGGAGAAATCCTGACTGAGTTGTAGCAAGAAAACAGCTTGTTAAACACCAGCCGAGGCAGAAGGTTTCGTCTCATTGGAACACTACTTATTCGATGCTTGAACAGCTCTTGGAACAGCAGGGCCGAGGGAGTGTCTCTGTGTACCAAAGGCAGGCATGGTAGATGCTAAACTGGCATTCATTTATTGGAATGCATTTTGGGTACTTTCCTTATTTCTCCCATGGGAAGGCATTGTGGGGGGCATCTTTGAGTTAGATGCAGTCATATTTCAGATACTTACGGATACTTACGTCTCTTGTTTAGTGGGAAGATAAACCAGGCTTGAAAATAGACTTGATATTCCTGTCATAGCACTAACAAAAGGTATGTGAGCCCAAAAAAAGAAAAAAAGAAAAAACAACTTTTTTTTTTTTTCCCTCCTTGGTTTTTGTTTTTAGACTAAGGAAAACATATCACGTGCATTTGATCCGCATTTCAAAGACTCGAGTGCAACCATTGGCTGTATACAGGCGTCATTGGAAGACTGTTGCAGTCAACAAATTAATACAGCCTGCGTCTCCCTCCTCTCCATTTTGTTCTTCTTCTTGTGCATGCTATTGATTGATATACCTCGGGGAGGAGATTCTTCTGACTCAGACACTAAGCAAGATCCTAAAGAAAATATCAGCATTAAAAGGGAAGAGAGGGAATAGCAGCAGCAGCAGCAAAAAATCGCTAATCTTTCATTTATAAGAGCTACTGAACATCTGGAGAGCATGCGGCTCCTTTAACCCCCGGGGTGCAGGAACAAATGAGCACCAAAGGGCAGCCCATGCTAATGTAGTGCCATTAATTTGAATACAATGGAGGACCCAGAAGAAGCACCTTTGGAGCACCCCCTGAGTGTTCCTCTCCTCCTTGCACTGGGGCTCTGGAGGCACAGCTTGAAGAAGAAGAAGCTCTTTGGAGACTGAGTTAACAGTGAAGCTATCTTTAAAAAGCAACACTAAGTGTAAAAAGAATGTCTGATAATCAAAATGGAAAAAAAAATCAAGCAATTAATAGGAAAAATTTCTTTTAAACTATTCATGGGCTGTTGACTGAAATTTGTCTATCTCACTTAGCCTCAATAACATCTTAAACCAAGTGTCCATAGGTTTGTGAAAAAAAATAGAAGAAACAATGTTAGGAATGATTAATGCGTGGTTCCCATTTGGGAAGAGAGGATAGGCCTTGCATTGAGTTGACATTGATTGAAATTTTTCTATTGCCTTTTGATGGGGCGCATCATTGGAAGACTCTGTAACTAGATTAAAAAACTATAGAAACAGAGATTACAATATTTCTTCTCTTTTCCTCCTCTCAGGGGTCCCATGGGGATAATGTAAAGACGTCAGGGAGTAGGTTTGTAGAGAAACCTAGGACAAGCCATACATGTAAGAACTAATGTTATCATACAGCAATTGTAGCAACAGCTCCAAGTTTAGAAGTAGGGAAATATTCTAAATGTGCCCTTTCCTTCGATCCATACCTCCCTAAAGTAGAGACCGTACACTGGCAGCCAGGGACCAGAACTGGCTAACAGACTGGGGTTGTTGGCATGTATGAAACTTCTAAAAAAACCTTTTGAAGTAGTTTCCAACATTAAAAAGAATATCCAGATTTTTAAAATTCTCTTTAAAACCTGGAAAAATCAGCAGAAGTCCGTTGGAGAGGAGATTGCTGCACCTCGAAGGCTTGGTTCCCACCCTCCTCTAAATTTGTTTATAGCCATTTGAGTTTGCAACACTTGTCTACAGGAAGCTACTGAAGGTGGTTTTCAAAAACTTTGAGTAGCATACTGAATTACTTAGGGTTATCCAGGGAAAATCGAATATATATATAT
>NW_025999990.1:39790409-39837906 GCF_001458135.2 Marmota marmota marmota | reverse complement strand
TATATATATATATATATAAATTGGTCAGATTTCCATCGCTGTAATGAAAAAAAAAAAAACCTGGCACAGGCTGCTTATGAAGTAAAAAGATTATTTTGGCTCATAGTTCTGGAGTTTGAGGTCCATGATTGGCGGGCAGGGGAGGCAGCATTGTTTGGGGGCTCTGGCAAGGGCAAAATTTTATGGAGGGAGGGAGATAGGCAAAGGAAAGATGAGGGCTGATTATCCAAGAAAGGGAAATGGGTTGCTAACACCTCTGAGAACCCCCACCCAACAGGTTGCTAACTTTCCAACACAACCCTTTGAGCTGCTTCTTCCTGCCCTTAGGCACTTAAACAGGGAAGAAGGAGAAGGTGGGGAGGGAGAGGAAATCTTGGAGCTATAAAAAAGCAAAACACACCCTCTTCCCATAGGCATCCAGCTCTGACCCCCAACTTCTCCCCAGAGAGGTCTGCTATCTGTGTTCTTCTTCTTAAATTAAACTTGCTTTCTACGCTTGCCTTAGCGTTTCGGGTGTTTAATCTTCAACATCCAGGGCACGAGGACCCTGTCCTGATTTTCAAGTCTGGTCTCAGGAGTGTATATCAGAGTGAGTATTCACATCATGAGTCAGGAACGGGGGGAGGGGGGGTGACTCGGAGAAGACTGGTGGGGTCCCACAGTCACTTCTGAGGACGTGCCTCCCATGACTTAGGATCTCCCACAAGGCCCCGCTTCCCAAAGATTTCATCACCTCCCTACAATGCTACCCCCAGGGACCAAGGTTTTCTGTATGAACTTTTGTGGATGTACATCCAAATGATAGCTACATATGTTTAATATGTTAATATATATTAATATGGATAATTAATCATATATATGTGAATTGGCTCAGGAGATGATGGAGGCTGAGAAGTCCAGACCTCGTAGAACCAATGGTAGAGCTCCAATCCAAGTCTGAATGCCTAAGACCCAGGAGAGTCAATGGGTATAAGTTATTTTCAAGTCTGAAGGCAGGAGAAGGTCAATGTCCCAGCTCAAATATAGTCTGAGAAAAAAAGAGTTTTTTTTTCTTATTCAGTCTTTCCTTTTATTCAAGTCTTTAGTGGGTTGAATGAGGCCTGCCTGGAATGGAGAAGGCAATCTACTTTACTCAGTCTACCAATTTAAACAGAAATCTGAACCAGGAGTACCCTTACAGACATACCCCAGAACAATATTTTGCCAGATATCTGGGCACTCTGTGGCCCAATCAAGTTGACATATAACATGAACCATCATATATACCTAATAACCTTTTAGCTTGGCTAAGTAGAGGGCAGATTTCCTAAGTGGTATTTATATAAAATCCTATAAGACCCCTAGGTTTGGAATAGGACTGGAGAAAAAGTTTCAAACAACAGCAAATGTTCCAGAAAGAGAAGACAACTATTAATTTCTTTCTTGAAGTTTTCTGTGTACCTTAACTTTTGAAGTCATAAGGAGCTACTAAATAATTCTGAGAGTCTACACTTACCAGTGAAATTAGGATGTCACACAGAGAAGATGGTTGCTGCACAGCTATGTAATGTTTTTCTGACTGGAACTCTGGATGATTAATCAACTGGGCATAGGAGCCCTGCCCAGGATCTAGGTACTGATCCCAAAGGAAGTACCACCTAGAAACTTTCCATGGAGATTCTAGCAAAAGAGAGAGAGGCTGCCTCTTTGTGACACATCATTATCCAACATGGCTAAAGCTTCTTGGGTGTTGAGGGTGTTTAAGTGAGGATGAGAAGGAACAAAGCTGAGCAGCTAGTCCATAAAACCAGCCAAGAACCATAGTCAGAATACTGTTCCGCCATCTTTAAGAGGGTGGAAACAATTTTGACCCAAAGGCACACTTAAGGGCACAGGTAACAACTCCAGTCTCCACTCACGGTGAATGAGCTTAGAGTGGGTATGCAAACTAATTATTATTATTTTTTTATCCAAAGCCTTGAAAAGGAGCAGGCACAAAATGCTGCCTACCTCATGAGATACCAGAATATTATGTATTAGTTTAGTTCTCTTTTCTGGATTATTATCAACAATATAATGTAATCATTGACAATTTCTTTTTCTTCTTTTTACTGTTAATCATTTAAGATGAATAACCACTTGGTGGCTGATTTCTATCAGCATTATTCTCTTTTGATGCAGGTCTGGAAATCTCTGCCCCCTTTGCTTTTGCCGGGTGTTCCTGCCTGCCCACCCCCTCCTGGGCTGTGGGCATTCCTTGCAGGGCTGAGAGAACCAGAACAGCCATTCCATGTCTCTCAATGAGAACTCCCTCTCCAGAGCCCGTGCCTACCCCCTGCCCTTCAAAAGGGAACGTCAACCTGTCCAGTGGGCGTGAGTGGTCATGATTTAAGCCGAGCCAAGTGCTCAGCTCTCCACTGGGAGCAGAGTTCTCTGCCTTGTAGCATTCCTGACCATCTGGGCTGGGAGATGGAGACCACCGTGGCACCAGAATAACCTTGGCCAGTTCTTTTGCAACTTATGCTCCAGGAATTGCCATGCCCAACACGGTGGCATGTGATACCAGGAGCATGGATGCCTTGTGACCTGGAGAGGCACTGTCTATTCTCTTGCCTCCAGTGCCCCTCTCTCCCACCCCTGACCGCTCACTCACTTAACATTCTGTTCCATAAGCTGATAGGCTCACTTCCTTAGCAGGATGTAGCTGGGCTGAGCTCCTGCGCATGCACATGCGCACACACTCACACACCCCGAACGCTTATCCTCTTCATAGGAACAAAAGGGCTCCTTGAAAAGTCAAGATGAGGCTCACATGACTGGGGAGAGGGTTTGAGAGAGTCTCGGGTAGGAAATGCTCTTGGGTTTGTTCTGCTGACCTGGAGCTTTTATGGCTTTTACGTGTTCCCAGTTGTCAATTTTCTCTTTGTTTTTCATGAACAAGTTTCCTTTTTTCATCTCTGGTTGGTTTGGTTCTGGAATGTTCCACGTAGGTCTTGTATTAAAGGCTTGGTTATCAATGCAGCAATGTGCAGAGATGGGGTTTCTTGGGAAATGATTGGATCACGAGGGTTCTGATCTCATCCATGGACAAATCCATTGATGGTTTCATAATTGAATGGAGTTTTGGGAAATGATGGGGTCTATAGGAGGAGGTCCTGGTTAGAGGAAGTGGTCCCTGGGGGTATGACCTAGGAAGAATATATTGTTCCCTGTGCTCTCCCTACTCTGCTTCCGGCTCCCACGAGGTAAGCAGTTTTCTTCTGCTACATCTTTCTAAGACCCTGTTTCTGTCTTGTTATAGGCTTAAAAGCAATGAAGCCAGCTTATCATGGATGGAAACCTCTGAAACTTTGAGAAGAAATAAATCTTTCCTATTTCAAGTTGTTATTCTCAGGCATTTTGTCACAGTAACAGAAAGCTAATACACTCTTTGTCAGTACTAGTAACCACATAGACTAACCTTTACCCTCAAAGACTTTAATCATCATGTAACATGCTGTCTTTTTTAGTAACATGGAACGTGATGACCTGTCATGATCTTTCAAGTTGAACAGATCCTTAGAGAGTAATGAAGCCAAAAGGCTGTGTGTGAGGTGAGCGGATACATGTTTTATCTCTCCTGCTACCTCTATAGTCCATGCTATGAATTTCTCACTGGGATATGGAATAGCCTTCTACCTCATATCCCAGTTTTTTCTCTATGTGTTTGTTCAGTCTATTTTCCACATAAGAGTCAAAGTGATTGTTTAGAAAATGCAAATTATATCTCTCTCATTAATTAACTGAATGAATTTTATTGAGCACCTACTATCTGCCAGGTATTATTATAGGTGCTAGGAATATTGGGGTGAATGAGATAGATAAAGAGCCTTCTCTATCTCCTCATGGGTCTTAGATTTTAATGCCCCCCACCCAGCTTTAGAGCAAAGGCACTGATCTTAAAACAACTGAGGACAAGGCTATGCCTCTGGCACATCCTTTCCCAGACCTTTTGATTTCTACTGAATTGGGATATGCCAAGATTCTCCCTCCTCAGGACCTTTGCAGGGGCTCTTCCCCACCTTGCCACTTATCATTTCCATATGCTTTTCACATCTCAGCTCACTGTCTTTTCCTCAGTAATGTCTTTTCTGACCTCCCCTCTAAACGAGGGTCCCATCTGATGTCTGCACTCTGCCCTTTTCTTTCATGACATTGATCATAATCCCAACCTTATATGACTGGTTTCTGCCTTCCCTGCCTGGCAGGTAACAATATGGCCTGCTTTGTGTTCTGTGAGAGCGTCTTTTAAGTAGGTAGTGTTGAATAAACACTTGGAGAACACATGAATGAAGGAAGGAATTTAAAAAGTGGAAAGGACAGGTAAACCAAAAATAGCTTTGTAGCTATATCTTAGAAACACTTAGATTTTTAAAGAATTTCTCAATTTTAATGTCTTTTTTTTTCCTTTGGACAGAAAAGTTTATCCAACATCATAGTTCATAACTGTCGGGAAATGTCTGAGTTTTTATCTACTTGCAAGTTTCCATATTAGTCTATGAGAGTTTCTTGGATGCTGACAGAAGACATGAGACTCTTGGCTCAGAGACAATAGACCCTATTATCCATAGCGCAGCACGCAGCAGGATAAACAGTATATTTGCAGATGTTCTCCTGGCTCCTAAGTTCCCTAGGACTCGGGATTGGTACAGATGGATATACTGTAGGATATTACTCCTGAAGCTAGAAAACCTGAACCTTGTAAAAATGAACATTAGTGAAAATAGACAGTAAGTGCGCCTGCCATTTGTGACAGAAAAAGATACCATCTTTATCTTCTAAGACTATAAGCCAATACACCCTTTTTCCTAGATGGAGTCACTACTTCTGTCTTCTAGCCCTGTTTGTTTCAAAAATAACCCTAAAGACAATCCATGAGGAAGGTAATGATTGCACCACCCAGAAGATGTGCAGAACCTTGTGAATTTTCCCCCAACAATATCCACCCCACATCTGGCTTCTGGTAAAGCCATCTTCTTGGTTCTGGTTAGTTTGCCATGTGCATACTGATTCTTCAACCCCTCTAATTAATCTAATTGCCATGAACTAGGACCAAATACCATCGATTTGTCTCGTAGAGCATTTAACTAAGTTCAGCAACACCAGGAAGACTCCCAACAGCAGGATGAGGTAGCCCAGATCCCACCAGCTGAGCCAATCCTGTAAACCTAAAGGATTTAACTTAGATAGCCAGGTGACTGTCTCCTTGGGTTTCAGATTATTCTAGTTAGTTTGAGGAATTAGCTCAGGTTCAGGAGAACGTATCAGTACTTGCTGGACTTGGCCTTGGTCCAAGAGGAAGAAGATTAGCTCAAGACTCTCATCAGTAACTCCTCACCAGTTAGTTGAGGCTGATTTCCATGCCTTTAAGACATCAAGAGTTGTCATCAATTTCTTGAGTTAAGGTCAGGGAGAAATTTTATACTGATTTTCTAATTTTATGATTCCCACTGAATAAAGCTGTCCTGAGGGTGTGCCTAAGCCTGTTGTCCCAAATAACCAAGGGTAACCTTGTTCTGGGGAGATCTGTACGGTCAAGGGCTTCAGAGGTCAGTGGTCACGTTTGCTTGAACATCCGTCATGGAGTCTCTTATTTAAATGTACCTGAAATCTCTGTCTCCATTCTTCACCAAACCGCTCTAAAAAGCCCAGTAAAACAGCGAGGGACTTCTCAACTCCCACCATGCAAAGTACTTTCTACATTTTCGGGATGTCTTTCTCCTATGATTTCTGTAGCCGTCACTATGTCCAGATCTGGCTTCAACATAAAAAGTGTCATTCCAGGAGCAGCCATGGCCCCCCCGATGCTTGAAAAGAAGTATGGTTTTCAGTCGATACCTCCTTGCCTGCCCACCCAGGTGGAGCCTATCTTAGGTGGATGGTACCAGCTGACAATGACTCAATTGGTTTCCCACTTGGCTGGTAGATCTCAAGATTCCCAGTTCAGTTCACACGTCCCTGTTTTGGGCCCAAGGACAGTCCACACTGCCAGAATTAGAGGCAGTCGTCTGATCCATGGGATGGAAATAGTGGTGGAGGAAAAAGTCCAGAGGCATTGGCAGGTGTCGTGCATGGGAGGTGCAAGAACTGGGGACAGCCTCTATTATTTTGAGAGACTCCTTAGTGACATTTTGGGGAGAATGGCATATATAAAAGCCAATGAAATGTAAGGTGCTTGCATCAGCTTGGGAGAGGGGCACCAGGGCATTTTCTTTCATGAACAATGGTCAAAACAACTATCAGTGTCTCTCCTCCTTCTTCTTTCCTGATCCTGAGGTGTCCCCTTCTGAAATTCCAATTGTCCAGTAAGTGCCCAAGAGAAAACAAAATTCTTATTTGGGGGACAGCCACATTCAGTGGTGAAATTGCACTGTGAAATGCAGGAGGAAGAGGTGATGGAGGTAAAGTCAGAAAGTTGAGGCCTTTCCAACTCTCCACAATATCATATACCTGTGGATGACAGAGAGGATGATGGCCTACCTTGACCGTCCACACTCAAGTATTTTTTTTTTTTTTTGGCATGAGGATTGAACTCAGGGGCACTCGACCACTGAGCCACATCCCCAGCCCCATGTTGTATTTTATTTAGAGACAGGGTCTCACTGAATTGCTTAGCACCTCCCTTTTTGCTGAGGGTGGCTTTGAACTCACAATCCTCCTGCCTCAGCCTCCCGAGCCACTGGGATTACAGGTGTGAGCTGCCACGCCCAGCCTCAGGTACTTTTACCATTGTCTAACTGCAGAAGTTCCCCAAAGTAAAAAATATGACACCTTTGCCTCATGGGTTACACGATGGTCTTTCTCACTGTGAGATAAACAGATTAATTTGGGGCGAGAATCACATGTCCAACATGCAGTGGCAGCGTCTGCATCAGAAACAGAGGGCTCTTTACTTTGTTCAGAGTCCACTATGGTGCTAGGGATGGGAAAATGAAGGACGTAGACAGCCATGGTGGCAATCTGGTCCTGTCACAAGCTTGATTCCAGCAGGTCCTGTTAGTGCAGTCTCTTAACTGTGGACATCTATGGGAGTGACCCAGATGGTTTGATTAGCAGCCATGATATGTTTACACATTTCATGGCCCCAAAGCAGGGTGTCTTTAATCTGCCAAATGGCAGACAAAATAGCTAAGCCATTGGCAACAGTTCAAGAATCGGGGAAAAAAAATGTAATATGGTTCATCAAAGAGAGCTTTGGCCAGACTTAGGAGAATGGTTTTGAGTTCTGCCCACTGAGCTGTGCAACCACATCCTAGTTCTGCACAAATGCAGGCAAGTTGGACAAGCACAGTGAGCCCAGGAGACACCACAGAGTTTTTTTTTTAGAGTAGCCAAACCCCCACCCAGGGATTTCAGGGAAACTCCAATGCAAGGATCCCATGATCCAGTGGCAGAATGGGAGATAACATTTTCACCAAGGGATCCTACGACTTTTGCACATAAAACCAAGGTGTTGCTGGGGCTGGGCTCCCTTCAGTCTTTTTTGACAAGCTGGGCTTGTTGGGTGTCTTCTCATGTCATTGGTCGTTAAATTCTAGTTGGTGCATCCTAAAAAAGAAATGTGAGTGTCCCAAGCCCCCCCTAGTTTGAGTGTTCCATTTATTTGTACAAGACCCCAGTAGCAAGTTCAGAGCTTCTTTTCAAAATGGATATACCTGTATGTCAGTCAGCTTTCCATAACTGAACAAAACACCTGACAAGAACAACTGGGAGGAGATTTTAATTTGGGCTCATGGTTTCAAAGGCTCCTTAGTTGGTTGACTCCATCCCTCGTGCCTGAAGTGAGACAAAACATCAAGGTGGAAGGTGTGGTGGAGGCCAGCTGCCCAGCTCCGGGCTGCCAGGAAGCAGAGAAGGAGAGAGGGAGGAGCAGGAACAAAATATAACCCCCAAAAGCACACTCCCAGTGTCCTACTTCTACTATGCCCCACCTGCCAACAGTTACCACCCAGTAATCCATTCAAATTACTAACCTATCAAATGGATTAATCCACTGATGTGGTTACGATGGATTACAGTGTAACAGTGGTTACAGTGGAAAATGAGATGAAGTCTAATCAATTATCTCCATGTGGCTCTTCCCGATAGGGAGAATTCCCTCTGGTGCTTATGGGGCCAAGTAGTATAAATACTTAACACATCAATCACTGTTGTGCAATCAGGAATAGAACCAACAACAATAATTCAAATCTGCCCAAAGACTGCCCTCTTAAAGTCACCTTAGCTTCTCTTGTCCACTGTGAACCTCACTCAAATTCCATCAGTTGAACTTGGGTATTTCCTTCTTCCATGACACCATGTGTCATTGTGACTTGGGGGCCATATGAATGGTGTCATGACAGTTTTATCCTGTCTCTTCCTGTGTACAGGTTTTGATTTTTCTTGGGGACAGGGATAAGGAGACTTTGGCTCCACCTGCAATCATCCTTCTCTTTAAAGCTGCTGAAGCCAAAGGTAGAAGAGAGAGAGTGTGGCATCAGGGGTGGGTGGGGAGACAGTGACCTTGGGTCACTGAGCAAGGCTTTGTGTTAATTTTCACTTTCATTTGTGCCTGGCTCAACTCAACCAACCTGTACTGTTTTTGGTCCACCTGAACCTCGTGCTTGTTGCTGACACCATTTGTTCTAGGCTTAGGTGCTTAATAAATGATAGTCTTCTTTCTTTCTTTTTCTTTCTTTCTGTGGTTGCTTAATTAAAATTGAAAAAAAAATCCAACCTCTTGGAATCTTCTTTTTTAAAACTGATGATTACTATTTCACTAAGTAAAAGTGGAAAAATGTGTTTCCCCTACAACCAAAGAGGAGAAAGCCTGAACAGTGGGTACAGTGTGGTGACAGGGATCTGCATGAGGAAATGAGACCAGGCCTCTCCAGGGGGAAGAGGAAGAGCCACCCATGTGGTTCCTGGACCCCCAGGTGTCTGCAGAGGCTGTAGAACTGCAGATCATGGATCCAGATTCCTTCATCAACTCCAGATGAGCCAGCCCACAGAGAGCAGCGGAAAGGCTGCCTCAGACACCCGGGGAGGACTGACATTGGGGCCTCTAATGCAGAGCAGCTTAGGACAGGGCTTCTCTCTGAGCTCGTGGTCATCTGAGCTCCCTGCTATCATCACCATGTCCAATAGTCCCAGCCTGGGACCCCATTTTATCTTTCAAAAAGAAAAAAACAACCCAAAACAAAACAAAAAAAAAAAACCCCAAACAATAATCTTGTGGTTTGAAAAGACATTTGGCCCCAAATGTAATATTTAAAAGCATGTGCATTCAGTGAGTATAGAACGGCTAAATTTGAAGCACATTTAACGGACATGTATTTATGTGCCATTAATTCTCTTGGAAGCTAATTTATGTATCCCTGCCTCACGTTGGCATTCCACGGGTATTGACGTCACACTGCTTAGAATCGTTTCAAACAGACACTTGGGAAAGATAAATAAAATGACATTTGATGGATTTTATGATCCAATTATTCACTCCCAGGGTATGTGTTTTCTTTATAATTACATGCTTTTCAGACAAATATGAAAGAATTTTGGTGTGGATTCAGTAATCTAAAAATTCTCATTGCTTTTACTTGGCAATGGCCCCCCGCTGGGACAAAGGTATTGTATTATATGTAAGTGCCATTAACTAAGCTGAAGTGAAAATTAGATAAAGAAGAGGTAAGGTACACTCCTCCCCTAATGCTCTCAAGAGGTAATGTGGGTTAGACAGAGGGAAGTAAAGAGATGTGTGTCTCCCCAACTAGAGATAATGGCTAGAAGATTCTATTGTCCTTGCTACCACCTAAGAGAGTCAATCAAAGCCTGAGGGCTCAGGATGAGGTTGTACTCTGGCACCTTGTACTGACCACAGTTCTGTACCTTTTTTTTTTTTTTTATTTCTCTACCTATATACATCCCTTTAAGTCAATCGGTTCTTCACGAACCCTGACTATATTTAAGAGCCGCCTTCTTCCCTTCACCATATGCACTACTTTTGTTAAAGGTCCCCAAGGTCCACACTAATCTAAGAGAGATTTCTTAAAATCTCCAAGTTTTGAAAAAGGTACATTCGTACATTGCTGATGGGACTGAAAATTGGTGCAACCACCACGGAAAGCAGTATGGAGATTCCTCAGAAAACTGGGAATGGAACCACCATTTGACCCACCTATCCCACTCCTTGGTTTATACCCAAAGGACTTAAAATCAACATACTACAGTGATACAGACACATCAATGCTTATAGCAGCTCAATTCACAATAGTTAAGCTATGGAACCAACCTAGATGCCCATCAACAGATGAATGGGTAAAAAAAAAATTGTGGTATATATACACAATGGGATATTCCTCAGCCTTAAAGAATAAAATAATGGCATTTGCAGCTAAATGGAAGGAGCTGGAGGATTAAGCAAAATAAGCCATCCCAAAGAACCAAAGGCTGAATGTTTTCTCTTATTATGTGGATGCTAATTCACAATGTTGGTGGTAGTATTAGTACTGTTTTCACCTTCTTTTTCAAAACTATTTAGGCTTCTCTGGTTTCTTTTGAGTTTTTATATAAATACACAGGTCATAGGTGCATGATTTGTGGAACTTGAAGAAAAGCAAACAATCTCATTAAATATAATTCAAATCAATGTTGTCATCAGCATCCCCAAAGTCTCTTTTACACTTACCTATCCCTGCTCACTACTCCCCTGCTCCAGCAGAAAGCATTAGTTATGACTCCTGCTACCACAGGTTAATTTTGTCTATTTTATAAATTTGCATAAATAAAATCATGTAATATGTACTCTTGAATGTCTATGAGTTATGTCTCTGACAGTCATCCTAGTTACTGAATGTAGCAGTAATTTGCTTTTTGCATTGCTGACAATATTAATTTTAATAATATACCTTGATCTACCTATCTATCTATCTAGCTAGCTAGCTAGCCATCTTTGTTTTAAAAAGAAATTTGGTTAGTTTCCAGTCTGGGGCTATTACAGTTTTGCTGCCAGAACATATTTTTATGCATCTTGGAGAATATATGCATACATTTCTATTGTATTACCTGGGAGTAAAAATGCTGGGTCACAGAGCATGCTTATGCCTAACCTTAGTCACTTCTTTTTCTCTCTCTCTCATTTTTGTCATTCTGATGACCATGTGAATCTCATTGTAGCTTAAATTTGTAGTTCATAGTGGCTAATGAAATTGCATAATATTCAAATATCCATTGATAATTTTGATATTCTCTCACTCAAAGGGCCTATTCAAATCTTTTGCCCATTTAAAACATTGGGAAGTCTGTGTTTTCTGTTTTTTTATTTATGCTAGTTACTTGTTAGGTATGTGTCTTACAACTATATACTCCTGCTTTGCACTCTATTCTTGGTGTATTTTGATAAGCAAAAGTTTTATACTAGTATACTCCAATACAACATTTCCTGTGTTCTTATTGTTTTTCCATGTCCAGTTGAAGAAAATTTTGCTTACCCCTTATTTCATTTTGGGCAGTTATTCTCTTGTGTTATCTCCTAGAAGTTTTATTGCCTTTTCTTTTGCACTTTAAGTATATCATCCATCAACAATTGATTTTTGGATTTGGTTTGAGGCATGGACCAATGTTCGTCTTATTCTTATGTGGAAATTCAATTATCCCAGCACCATTTATTGAATAGAATATTTCTTCCCCACTGCATCGAAGGGGTTATTTGTCATAAATCATGTGACTATATAAATATGGGTCTGTTTCTGGACTTTCTATTCTGTTTGTTCTCAATGTTTATTCTTGCGCTGATACTACATTTTAATTATGGTAGCTTTATAATAAAACTCAATATCTGATAAGGTAAGCCCTTCAACTTTGTTCTTCAAAGTTGGTAATTTGCATTCCATATTAATTGAGTTTCCATGAAAACTGATGAAATTTTTATTATAATTCAATTGAAATTATAAAGCTTGAGAAATTTGGGTGGAACTTTCCAGGGCTAGAGCTAGTCCAAAGACTGGCAAGCAAAGAACATGGATTAGGAATGGCAAACTGAAAGCTTCCTGCTGGAGGGCTAGCAGGCCATGGTTGCATATAGGAAATTTGGAGCAGGAAACCCTCTACTGGAATGTCTGCAGGTTGAGACTGGAGGCAAAAAACATGGACCAGGACTAGGAAGCTGGAAGGTGAGTAGACAGTGCCCGCTATGTGTTCTGCCTGCTGTTGGCCACGTGCACCATAGGAGCAAGCTAAGAAGAGGACCCTGGAATCAGGAGGAAAAGGGAAAAGGTATGTCTTCCCTCTAATTCCCTTCTAGCATCTTCTACTGACAATGTTTAGCAATGCTCCAATTTGCAGGGGAGAAATGTTCTAGTATCACAAGTGAAGCAGTGAAGAGT
Source organism: Marmota marmota marmota (assembly GCF_001458135.2). Lineage (NCBI taxonomy): Eukaryota > Metazoa > Chordata > Mammalia > Rodentia > Sciuridae > Marmota > Marmota marmota. The sequence continues at coordinate 39,825,529 of NW_025999990.1, read as the reverse complement.
AGATTTGGTGCAGATTAGATAAGAGTAGATTATGGCTGGCATAATTTGCTTCAATTTTTAGGCAAATACAGAACTATTCGGATTGTCTAATTCTTATATCAGCTTTGATAAGTCGTGTTTTTTGTGGAATTTCTCTATTGCATCTAAGTTTTCTAATTTATAATCATAAATTTGTGTACAATAACCTTTTATTTATCTTGTGCCTTGAGTATCTTAGTGTTAGCCTCTTTATTACGTTTGGAATTATCATAATATTCCTCATTCTATTTTTTCTTGATTACTCTTGCTACGTATTTATTCATTTCATTTAATTTCTAAAGATTCATTTTGTGCCTTGATTTTTCTCCATTATATGTTTCTTTTTTATTTCAAAAATTTCTGCTTTCATCTTTACTTTTCTCCCACCTTTCTTCTTCCTTCTTTTGGTTTGTTTATTTATTTATTTTGGTTTTATTTATTTTATTTTTTTAAATGCATGACAGCGGAATACATTACAATTCTTATTACACATATACAGTACAGTTTTTCGTATCTTTGTATATAGAGTATGTTTACACCAATTCATGCCTTTATACATGTACTTTGTTTTTTGTTTGTTTTTGCATTACAATTCTTATTACACATATATACCACAATTTTTCATATCTCTGTTTATATATAAAGTATGTTGACACCCAATTTGAGTCTTTAAACATGTACTTTGGATAATGATGTGCATCACATTCCACCATCCTTGCTAATCCCTTGCCCCCTCCCTTTCCCTCCCACCCCTCTGCCCTATCTAGAATTCATCTATTCCTCCCATGCTCCCTCTCCCTACCCACTATGAGTCAGCCTCCTTATATCAGAGAAAACATTTGGCATTTGTTTTTTGGGGATTGCTAACTTCACTTAGCATTATCTTCTCTAACGCCATCCATTTACCTGCAAAATACCATGATTTTATTCTCTTTTAATTTACAGTTATTTTACTACCTGCTTGATGTGAATGTTCACATTATGGGTTTTAAGCCTTTTTACTTTCTAGTTTATGCATTTAAGGGTACACACTTCCTTCTGACACACCTTCACTTGCAATAACATATTTCCATTTGAGCATCTGGGATCATTTTCTTCTGTGTTAGGGCTTTTCCCCCAGTTCTTTCTTGCTGGTTACAATATCTTTAAATGTGTGCTTGTTCAAAAGCATTTCTATTTTGACTTTATTTTTTAAAGTTATTTTCCTCCTGTGCACAATTTTAGATTGGTATTAATTTTCTTTTAGTTCATGGAAGACAATATTCTACTGTCTTTTGGCATCATAGTTTCAATTGAAAAGTCAGCCATGATTCTGTCATCGCTCCCCTGAAACTCATGTCTACTTCCTGTCCATTTATGAAATACTCTTTTCAGTCATCATGGGTTAGCTTAATTTCTATCTATTCATCTTGGAATTAATATCGTTTCTTCTATTTGTTAATATCATCTATTTGTTTTGGGAAAATCATAAATGATCTCTTCTGTTTATCTTTCCTCTTTCCTTTTTAGACTCCAATTGCACTTTTGAAAGTTATTTTCATCATGTCCCACACATATTCCAAACTCTTTTTTTCCCCTGTGTTTTCTATTCTCTTTATTTCTCTGAGGAACTATGGGTTGGATTATTTTCTGCTAATTTATATTCCAGATCACTAATCTTCTCTTCTGCTATGTCTAATCTGCTTTTAAACCCAGCTGTTGAATTTTTAATTTCAGTGAAATGTTATTGAGCTTTATGTTTTCTAATTGATTTTTTGAAGGCTACAGTAGTATGATAAAATAGTCGTTTTCCTATTTTGATTATGTTATTAATCATTATTTAAAAGGTCATATTTAACAAGTCAAATATTTAAATTTGAGTCTGTTTCCAAAATCTGAGTTTTTTAAACAATTGCTAGTTTTTAGTCATTTGATCCTGCTCTCGGGTATGATTGATAAATTTGACCTAATGCAGCCATTAGGTAGGAAAAAATTGTAGATGCTGTGAATGACATCTCTCTGTAGAGAGGATTTAATTTTGTTTTGACAGGAAGAGAGACCACAGGAAGATTAGCTTGATCCATTGGACTCAGGTTACAGAGTCAACATCAGGTCTTACTATTTTAGGTTTCTCTTTATTTCTAAAGCCTATCCCCTCCAAGGATCTCAAACCTGATATGTTTATTAGGGATCCTCTTTCTTGGCAGGTTATGAACTTCAATTTTTGTCTTCCTTATACCATGAGACTACTGAAATGTCTGCTTAGATTTTCAATTCCTTAGCAGCTGCTTTTTGCTTGTTTTCTTGGCAATGTTCCTCACACATGTGCAGCTAGAAGTTGGAAAATACCTCAAGGAAAAATTGTACACATAATACCTACTTCACATCTCAGCAGTTGGCTTTTCTTTGAGATCATGACTCCTCAAGCCAGAGTGAACTTGATCACCCTGTACTCCAATTTTTGAATCCCCTGCCAGGGAGACTGTTATAAGTTCTTGGCTGCTGATCTTTGTTCGGCATCTATGTTCCATGAAGCAAACTGGCAGATACCCTGAGGGAGACAAGTAGCAGCTAGTGCTGTGCTCACTTTTATCTGTTTTCTTTGTTTTCAGCATTCTGCTCTTTTAAGACTGAGGGATACTTGGAGGGTACAGTGGTACTCTCAGGAACCATTTCTGTAAGTAGACTGCAGGAAAACCAGGGGATAGCAGTGAGTATAGAAGTGGGAATTAGAAGAAAAATTCTAGCGTCACAGAAGTTGTAGCTAGATAAAGTCCAACAAGGAGACCTTAGGTGAACCCATAAAAAAATGTCTATGAGAGTGAAGGAATTAGTTTTCAAGCATATTTTTATTTTGGTCCCAAAGAGCAAGAAACCATCTTAGGCAGTAGCAGTTCAAGTAAGGGAATCCAGTAATTCATTGGATTTTGCAGTCTCATTTCCAATGGATGAAAACACCTATGTCAGTCAACTTTGAGTTCTGTGGTATTCTACAGGGGCTCCCAGAATGCAGTTTAAGGGGCAGAATGGATCTGAAGGCTGAACGACAAATCGTCTGCCCAACCCGCCACCAAGAGGGACCCAAAAGAGCAGAATTGAACCCAATAGGCTGATATCCTTTTTCTGAATTCTGGGTTTTTCCATTCTGGACATATTAATGCTATCTCTTCTAAATAAGAAATAAATATAGTACTGAAAAAGGTGTTTGTGTCCCAGTGACAAATATAGTCTGTGTAGTTGTTAAACGGGAAATTCCAGAAGCCTCCTGTGGCCTTGCCTGCTATGAGGCAGGAAGAAGCTTTGCCCCAAAGACAGAGTTGACGAGTGCCTCATGTCCCCAGAGGGACTCACTGGAAACAGGTCTTTGGAAATTTTAGCATAAACATACTCCCACCCACCTGGCTCCTGTACAGACCACAAACATCTTGGCTCCTCCTCCATCAGAGCAGTTTTCTGTGTGAGTCACTTCTGTCTCTTTACTTTGGACTTTCTGCCTCAGGGGACCTTGAAGATCCATCTAATCCAGCACTGAAAATGCTCAGCACTCAGCAAACAATGGACAATAGAAAAACCTACCCCAAAAGAGTACATTCTCCTCCCTGGAGTACATGGGAACCTGGGCCTAGCACCCAGTTAATGCAGAGCAAAAGCCTAGGCCCAAATCACACCTTGCTGCAAAACACACAAGACAATATGCCCGAAGGTGACGATGGTCTGGTTTTCTGAGTAAGGACATTGATCAATTCAGGTCTGGAAAACACAGCATGCCAATACCAGGGGTGTCTTAGGACATCCTCTATGGGAGAGGTCATAATCCCTAGACCTGACACTCAGTTCTGGAGATGCTCGTAAGGAGTTCTGCTTGTTCTGTAAAAGGCTGGGCCCACAGGCTGAGAAGAGAAGGCACAGGAAAGAGCCACAAGAGGGCTCAGGGGGTGCAGAATGGGAGGCACAGGCAATCAATAGCCTTTCCCACACATCCCTGGCTTGGTCCCTTAATGGGGGTTCCTAAGTTTTGTCCTGATGGATTTTCAGTTTCACCAACTGTTGGGCTCCCTGCCTGTTTTTTTTTTTTTTATATCATCATCTCAGAATCAGCACAGTGGGAGAGCCAAGCGTAGTAAATGAGTTTTTTATACTTGTGGAGTATTTTTAATATTGTGGGATGCAAAAAAGACCTTTCCTTTCCTAGCTTCATTTTCTGGCTATGCAAACCATTATGAACATCTTGGGGCCCCTGGAAATATCCAAGGTCCATACGGATGCTACCTGGAACATGGACTCACTAACATTTATCTGTCTGAAGTGAAAGGTGTCCCTAATGATCCCAGCTGACATTTATTCAAGTGCTTTTCACTCAGCGATCCCAAAGAGCTCTACGAGCTGATTTACGGGCTGTCCACGGAGTGGAAGTGAATGGTAATGACCGCGGCGATGAAGATGGTGACGGATGGCCCAGGTTCTGGTATTTGATATGTCATGTTGTTTCTGGGGCGTTTCCAATTTCTTGAGCTTCCTGGTGATTCGAAGCATAAGGGGAACAGAGGGCTGTGTCCATTTCATCCTGCATTTCTCAGTGGAGATGACTCTGATTGGGGCCTGGGGACCCCTTAATTCTCTCCCCCCCCACACACAAATTTTAGTAATGAGCAGAGAGAGGACATTTTGAGATGCTGCAGAGGGGGCCATCTGCGCTCCTCCTCTTGGTGCATGCGGGGACCTTCCCTCACCTCCCTTCCTACAGTGTCCTCAACCAGCTCTTGAGCTTTTCTGCTCCATTGGGGAAAAGGGAGGATTTGGTTTTAAGGGAATCAATACATGAAGCAGATAAAAGTGAACTAACTGTTCTGTTCCAGGCCTTTCCTCCCCGAGGAAGGTGACACCTGATGACCCCTGAGCTCTAGACTGAAAACCACTCACTTCCTTGGGTGCTGGGGGAATCTGTGCTTAGGAGACCTGAATTTCTTTCTGGGGTTCCCCCACTGACTTTTGAGTCCAACGATAGAATATCTATGTGTTCCCTTTGTTTCATCTCTAAAATAGAGACTACCTGCTCTTCCTTAAATACGGCTTTTAAAATTGGGATGCTCATATGTTAGAACTACAATGATAGGGATAATAAGTTCTAGGCATAGTATTAAATGCTGTCTTTTGTAACTTCATCTAATTCTTATGACTTTCCTATAGGGAAGGTGATGAATATTATTCCCACTTTAAATGGGAATAATATTATTAATAATATTCCCACTTTAAGTGGAAGAAACTGGAGCACAGAGAGATTATGCCAATTTCCCATGGTCACTCAGCTTGAGAGTAGTATAGGAACAAGTCAACACCAGGCAGCCTGACTCCAAAGTCCCTTGATCTGAACTCCTGACACTTGATTTTCAGACTTGGTTGCATATTAAAATTGCTTAAGGGTTTTTAAATTTTTTCAGAAGCCCAGTTTGTGCCTCAGGTATAAGGTATTTACGACAGTGTTTTTAAATCTCCTTTTGTGAGCTAAATTGTGTCCTTCAAAAAAAAAAAAAGTGTTGAGGCCCTAACCCCTGTTCCTTCAGAATCTAACTTGGAAACAGATTTGTAGCAGGATGTAATACTTAAAATGAAATCTCATGAGAGTAGGGTGTGCCTCTAATCCAGTATGACCAGTTTCCTAGAAGAATATGGTCACGTGGATACAGAGAAACACAGGGAGTGGGCCAGGTGACCCTGCAAGCAGAGACTGCAGTCACATGGTGGCAAGATAAGGAACACATGTGATCTCCAGCAGACCATCAAAAGCCAGAGGAGCCCCAGAAGGATTCTCCTCTCCTGTTCCAGACGGAGCATGGCATTGCCAATGACACTTTATCTCAGACGTCTGGCCTCCAGAACTGTGAGATGGTACATTCCTGTCAGTTTTGGATAGCCACTGTGTCGTACTCAGGTATGGCAGCCTTGAAAACTAACACAGCTCTCCAAGTGACTTCAATGTGCAGATAGATCTGAGAGCCACTGCTCCTCATGAATCCCTTTCCATAAAAATGGACCACATGGATGTGGGGGAAAGCCCTGATAGATAACGGAGCCTTGGTCAGGCCTGATGTGGGACGGTTGTCATCCTATGCTAACATTGGCCATGTTGCCTTCTAAGGCTTGGGTCAGTGTTGATGAGGTACACTTGGGAAGGAAGATGGCTGGTGTGAAGGGACATTTAGAGTCACCCTCAGTGCTCACAGGGAAATAGTAATGGTGGGTGTGAGTACGGGCATAGAGTAAGAGGTGCCCAGGAGAAGAGGTTGAGGGGAGGAGAGGAGCAGAAGGCATATTTCCCCTACAGACACTGCCATTCAACATGGCAAAATCATCACGAGAGCAGAAGGGCAACCTAGAGATGCAGGCACAGTAGAACAGAGCCCTGTGAGAGATGGCTGGGGTCTCTGGAAGAAGGGCCTATTGGAATGGCTCACAGAGGAAGTGATCTTTTAACCTGAGAGTCATGTTCAATGGACAACATGGGGCAAAGCGATTCCAGCCACATGGAACACCTTAAGCAAAGGTGTGGATTGGAGATCAGGTAGAATTGGGGTTATGAGTGAGAAGTGAGTGGACTCCATGACTAGGCGTGTTAGTCATTTTTTGGCCACTGTGACCAAAATAACTGCCAAGAACAACTTAGAAGAAGAATAGTTTATTTGGGGGTCAGAGTTTCAGAGTTTCAGTCCATGGTTAGCTGACTACATTGCTCTGGTTCTAAGGTGAGGTAGAACATCAGGGCAGTAGGGCATGGTGGAGGAAAGCCGCTCCATTCATGGCAGCCAAAAGGAAGAGAGAGAGCCAAAGTGGTGGTGCATGCCTGTAATCCCAGCGGTTCCAGAGGTTGAGCCAAGAGGATCCCGAGTTCAAAGCCAGCCTCAGCAATGTGAGGTGCTAAGCAACTCAGTGAGACACTATCTCTAAATTAAATACAAAATATGGCTGGGGATATGGCTCAGTGGTTGAATGCCCCTGAATTCAATGCCCAGTACCAGAGAGAGAGAGAGAGAGAGAGAGAGTGCAGGAGGAGCTAGGGATAGCAAATATATAATTCTCAGGACATATCCCCAGTGACCCATTTCCTCCAGCCACACTCTACCTACCTAAAGTTACCACTTAGTAATTTGTTCAAATTATTAATCCATCAAATGGATTAATCCATTTATTAAGTTATGGCCCTAACCTAATCATTTAGCCTGTGTTAAGATGGGAGGCTTTGGAGGATACCTCATACCTAAACCATAACACTAGAGTGTAGTGTAGCAGGGGAAAAGATCTTGGAGACAAGGAAAGAAGTCCAGAAAGGTAGATTAAGGCAATTTTCTGTTGGGATTTGGGTCCCATGATAAGACACTCCTTAAACTTCATTCTGTGAGCCATATGGAGCCAACAGAGGCTTTTGGCTAAGAAAGAAACACTATCATTACCTGTGATGATGTTGATAACATTTCCTAGGGTCCTTACTCTGTGCCTGAAGCTAAAATATCATATTTAGTTTTCCTAATCACCTTATGAGATAGGTGCTATCATGATCCTGATTTAATAGATTTAGGAACTGAAACCAAAGGCACTCCAGTGACTAAGTCCCATAACTGGTAAAGGCAGAAAGCTGGATTTGAACCATGGATGAGCTCCAGTTTCTTCAACTGCAAAATGGGGACAGTAACGGCATGTATTTCGTAGTGGCCTGGGAGGATGAAATGAGACACACAGAGCACTTGGCACAAGGGAGATGCTTAAGAAACAGGGATTACGTTTGTCTTTACCCAGACAACCTCCCCTCGACAATGCATCTCGCTCTTCATCTCTACCCGCCTAAGACTTTTCTGTGTCTGCATTAGGACTCAGCATTCATTCTTTCAACTTAGCGTTTCCTTTTCCTGCAAGGTCAATTTATCCACTAATCCAAGAGCATCTTTGAGTGTTTCCTGCGTTCCTCTGGTCTCAGGGTGGATGGGATCTTTCTCCTGGTGTCACCACCTTACCCTTTACTTCATGGAATTGTCTGCCTTAGACTCAGGAGGGGGCCAGGCAGCCCACACTGTCCAGTCCCTCTTGCCATCACAGATCCTGTCTGTGTTCATCTCCCCAGTTGCCTCTGGGTTCTTAGGCAACACTCCAGGCATTTTCCTTGTGTCCCCCGGGTACAATGCCTGGCACCTTACAAGGGCTCAGACACAGACATGATAAGTAGCTGCTCTTCCTAGACTGTTGAGTGGAGTCAAATAACAATGGGAAAAACCTGTGATTGGTTGCCTGATCTTTTTATTTCTAGAAAAAGTTGTCTGTCACAAAAAGAGAGAGGTGTGGAGGAAATGACTCACTATGATCATTGCAATTTCTTAATGCTCAGAAAAAGGGACTTTTTCCTCTAGAGGAAATAAAGGAGATGCAGGGTGGGTGAGGTCATCTGTTGCTTTGGGAGACGGGAGTTAGAAAACAGTTTGAAAGAATGCTCGATTGGATCATTAGGATAGCCTCGAAACTGGTATTCTGCCCGTGGTCATTCTTTCTTCCAGTCTCTCCTGAACATTGACTTGATTTATCTTTCTTAAAAATGTGGTTTTATCAAGTCATGCTCCAGCTAAAGATATTTTTAATGACTTTCGTTTGCCTAAAGGAGCGAGTCTCTGGGCTTTAGGGTGGCTGTGGAAGTCCTCTACCCCGTCCCTTCACTGTCTACAACCTTCCCTCCTCAGACACAGCACCTCAGAGTTGATTTTCTTGATTTTTCTCTTCTACTTTGTCACTGGAACAGCCTATACACCTGTCCTCCCAGCCTCCTTACTTCTCTCAGACCAATAGGTTGTCTGCCTCCTACTCTCCCTGCATACTCAAATTTATGCTTAGGTTATTTGCTGAAGATCAATAAGCAAACTAACTAAATACCTGTAATTGGAGAGGGAGCGTGGTGGGCAGTGTTAAACTGTGGGTTTGATCTTGGCTTCTGGCTTGGACAGAGAGACTGTGTGTTATAGCCTTCTCACAGCCAAGACTAAGATCCTAGTGTGTAAAGGGCTTTAAAGAAGGGAAAGTGTGGAGAATGCGCCAAGGACCGGAGGGGGCGTGGGGTGGCGGGGCAAGCGAGCAGGGCTCCTTGAACATCTAACATGTTAACAAGGAGGAATTTGGGAGAATCTGGTGCAGTAATTATCTGTGGTCTAACTGACTGCCTATCTGAGTCATTCTATCCACCAGTCAATTGGAATTTACCAGATTTCTTTGATCCTGATGGAGTTGACTCATAAACGATAGTGAGTTTCTTCTTGGACTCTGGGCTCCGTGGAATTAATCAAACTTTGGGTTTGTCTACTGTAATCAGTTCAATAGTTGCTCTCTGCTCATGGATGACTCCTGGCCTTCCTTACATCTGAAGGCCTTAGCTTTTGTCAGCACACGGCACTTCAATCAATACCGGCAGCCCAGCTGTCTCCTAAATAGGGCTGTCAAGCCAACCCTGATAACCAGTGGTTACTAAATATTTGATGATTGACTTTCTGTGTCACAGTGCCCTCGTCACATTTCAGTCCAGAGCCTGGAACTTACCTTAAAAATACTCTGTTCTAAAATTTACACGGTTCTTTTCCATCTTTATTTTTCTCCACATTGTATAACACATCAACAGAATGATTTAAGAGACACACAGTGGGACCCAGAAGTTGGCAGAGCTGAGAATCATAGAGGGTAGCATTTCTTGAGTAAGGTGCTGATTAGTGCTGATGACCAAATATTCCTGTCTCTGCCCATTCCAGGTACACGATGTGATTGTGTTTCCTGACTCTCTTGTGGATTGAGGCATGTGACTAGTTCTAGTCAATGAATTGAAAGCAAAAGCAATGTATATTACTACTTTTTCAGGACAGGAAGGTCAATGTGAAACCCTTCAGGGCTCAATTTTCCCTTTGCTACTCTATTAGTGTGGTTCTCCAGAGAAACAGAAACACACACACACACACACACCTTGTAAAAAGGAAACAATTTCTTATAGTATATATTCTAAGGTTTTTTTGTTCTGGAGACCCAAGAGCAGCAATGGTACAAGTCTGAGTCTAAGGTTCAAAAAGAAGACCAATGTCCCAGGACACAGGCAGAGACAAAAAGACCAAATTTTCCTCTACTTAAATTTTTGCTTTATTTAACTTTCAACAGATTGGAGGAGGCCTGTCCAAACTGGGGAGGGCAATTCTTTTTACTTAGTCTACCGATTCAAATATTATGCTCCTTTAGAAACACTCTCACAGACATAACCAGAATAATATTTAATCAAATATCTTGTCTAACCATTGTTCAGCCAAGTTGACACATAAAATTAACTATCACAAGCCCACACCTTTTGTCAACTTGGCATACATATGCATCTCCTTAAACTGTGTTTAATTTCCAAATAAAGACAATAACAAGACCATAATTTTGCCTAACATGACACAACGATCTTGCATGTAAACAGAAACACAATCATCCCTTTCCCTAGAAGATAAAGTAAAGACCTTGGGAGACCTTTACCCTTCTTGATATCTCATAAACTAAATACTATGATGTAAAGTGAACAATGCTTATATGTTATTGTTATAATATAAAGTCAAAACATTTATATAAGGGAGAGAGAGGAAAGAAAGACAAGTGCTTAATTCATATACAAATATATTTATAGCAAAAGAAGAAAGAAATACTCATAAAAAATAAGACTGTGTGGGCTGGGGATGCGGCTCAAGCGGTAGCGTGCTCGCCTGTCGTGCGTGCGGCCTGGGTTCGATCCTCAGCACCACATACAAACAAAGATGTTGTGTCGGCCGAAAACTAAAAAATAAATATTAAAAAAATTCTCTCTCTCTCTCTCTCTTAAAAAAAAATAAGACTGTGACTGGTTATAGCTGGTGGGCACAACTACCTTCTTCCAATACCCTTTTGTATCCCCTTTGCCTTCAGCAAGCATTTTAGCCTGGTTGTGGTATTTCTCCTTATGGGGTGACCCAATCCCTCATTCCTGAAGGGTGTGGGCTGTTGTAGTCCTGCCTGGATTGTGTTGGTGTAGTTTTCTTCTGACTTTAACCCGAGGGTATGGAAATCCCAAGAGATTCCCCACATTCTCCTGTGTTCCAGACATACTTTTACTTGCTTCCATTCTTTATTAGAAATCCCATTTCCCTTGGTACTCAGGATGAGCTACCTCAGCCAGCACAGTAACGCTCTTATTTACCTGTTGATTTGGAGGTACAAGCAGTTGACAGTGACCAGGTGACAGGCTTAGCCTTCCATTCAATGTAGTGGTTTTCAATCTCCTGGTGGGAGTGTCCCTCTCTTTGGAATTAAGACCTCCTGGCTAGCAGAGGATTAGATACTGGGAAACAGGAAGCAAAATTTCAGCTAGTCTGTTACTAGGAGTAATGGTGAGTGGTGCACTCCCATTTCAACCTCTTGATTCCTCAATCCATGAATTCTGTCAGTAGGAGAAATGCTGCCATATATTGAAGACTGATTCATATATCTTTCTGGAGAACCTCACCCCAGTCTTTCTCGGTATTTCCACTCAGCTAGCACTACAATTGAGCCTTTAAAAAGTTATTCCACTTATTCTACCCTTCAATTAAACCACATACTTATAGGTAGCAGAAAATATGATAAGGTGGGATGGCAGACAACATGGTAAGGCCAGTGCATTGCTTGAATATGGGCCCATTGCTGCACTTTGCTTGCTGTGAAGTGAATCCTTTGTTCTGAGCCATGCTATGGGGAAAACAATGATGGATGGTAGTTTTGGCAGAAGCATTGCGTGCAGGGAAGGTAAATCCATATCCAGAATGTCTATTCCACTAAGAACAAATTATAGAAATAATCCATGTAATCAACCAGGCAGCTGGCTGATCACACCAGGGAATGGCGCCATGTTGGAGACTCAGTGTGGGTCTCTGCTGCTGGCAGATAGGGCACTTGGTGGAGGCTATAGTATGATTGGCCTGGGTGAGTGGACGTCTGTTGCTGAGCCCATGCAGAGCCTCCATCCCTGCTCCATGGCTGCTTTGTTCATGAGCCCATTGAGTAATGACAGGGGTGACTGAGGAAGATGGCTGCCTGGAATCCACAGAATGGGTCACCCTATCTACCTGATTATTAAAATCTTCCTCTGCTGCAGTCACTGCCTGGTGAGTATTTACATGAAACACAAATATATTTGCATCTTTTTGTCCACTCAGAGAGGTACAATCACATACCTCTTCCCCAGATATCTCTGTCATTGATTTTCCAATCATGGTCCCAGTAAGTCCCTGATTGTGAAGTCAAACTATTGGTTATAGCCAATGAATCAGAATAAAATCACCTGTCTGGCCATTTCTCCTTCCAAGCAGAGTATACAACCAGGTGCACTGCCTGTAGTTCTGCCTATGAGGGTAGGGGGTCAGATTAACATTCACCACTGTCTTTTAGGGGTGTCACAGGAAAGGACAGAAGTGCTACATCTGTCCACTTTCAGATGGTGTCTTGTCTCATGCATAACAATATATAAATCAGGTCTGAGTTGAATCCTCTTTTCCTCTGTCAACCAGTAGGAGGAATCTCCCCATGAGATCATAGGTGTAGGTTAGAGAGAGAAGGCAATGTATCAGGAAAGGGGACTATGGACATTTGGGCCACTTCTTTATGTAACCTGCTTGTGCCTTCAGGCCTGCTCAGGGCTGCTCATGTACATACTGCTTCCATTTGATGATGAAGTACTGTTACTTGGTGAATTTAACTTTGTTACTTGGTGAATCAGTTCCTAGGGAAGCTCAGGTTGAATGATAATTTGGTGCCCCATGTTTAGGCACTTTAGTTTTTCTATTAAGACCCAAGAGCAGGTCAAGAGTCTTTTCTCAAAAGTTGAGTACATTCTCTGCAGAGGATGGCAGGGTTTTGCTCCCAAATCCTAAGGTTCTACCCTGTGATTCATTGATAGGGTTCTGCCAAAGGCTCCTCAAGCCACCTTCGTTTGCTAATGACACTTCAAGTACAATTGGGTCTGCTGGGTCCTATGGCCCAATGTCAGAGCATTTCACACAGCTGCCTGGGTCTATTGCATAGTCTGTTCTTTTGCTGGGTCCTGTTCTAAACTGGCAGCTTGACCAGTCACTCAGTGAATGAGCTAAAGTAGCACACCCCAGTAAGGAATGTGCAACCATTAAAACTCCTAAGAGGCCTACTTGACATTGTGCTTTTTTTTTGGTTATGGGAGGGATGATATGCAACAACTTATTCTTGCTTTAGAAGGGATATATCAACATGTTTCACACTATTGGAACTCTAAAAATCTACCTAAGATAGAAGATTCCTGAATTTTCATCATATGTATTTCCTACCCTCTGCCACACAATGTCTTACCAATAAGTCTCTAGGAGTGGCTACTTCTTGCTCACTAGGTCTAATCAGCATAACATCCTTAATGTAATAGAGCAGCATGGAAGGGAAATGCAATCAAGGTCTTTGTGAACTAAATTGTGGGGCTGGACAGTCGATACATCCTTGTGGTAGGACAAGGTGTATTATTGGCGATGTCAGCTGGAAGCAAACTGCTTCTGGTGGATCTTATGGACAGGTATGGAGAAAAGGCATTTGCCAGATCAGTAGCTGTTTACCAGGTACCAGGGGATATGTTAATTTGCTCAAGCAAGGACACCACATCTGGTACAGCAGCAGCAATTGGAGCTACCACCTGGTTAAGCTTATAATAATCCACTGTCATTTTCCAAGAAACACCTGTCTTTGGCACAAGCCAAAAAGGTGAGCTGAATGGGGGTGTGCTGGGAATCGGTATTAGTGTAGGTTCTCTAGAGAAAGGAAACCATACAAAATCTGTGTATCTAGATCTGTGTTTATGTTTATTACAAAGCATTGCTCATGCAATTATGGAGGCTGAGAAGATCAAAGATCTGCAGATGACAGGCTGGAGACCCAGGTGAGCTGATGGTGTAGTTCTGGTTTTGAGTCTGAACCTAAGAACCACGAGGGCTGAGACTGTAGGTTCCAGTCTGAGCCACAGGCTAAAGGCCAGACAAGATTAATGTCCTTACTCAAAGACAGTGATTGAGAGAAATGGAGAATTTTCCTTTATTCAGGCTTTGTTCTACCTAGGCCTTCAATGAACTTCATGAAGACCACCCACACTGTGGAGAGCAACCAGCTTTACTCAGTCTACCAATTCAGATGCTAATTCCTTCTGGAAGCACCCTCCGGGACACACCTAGAAGAATGTTTAAACCAATATCTGGGCACCTCTTTGTCCCACTCAAGTTACATGTCAAATTAACCATCATGGCTACTATGAGTGACAGCTTTCTTGACTTGGCAGCTCTGTCCCCTTAGGTCTTAGTGATGATAACAAATTGAGACGAAGGAGAGCTCCCAGCTAGCCTACTATTCACACGCAGCGTAAGTAAGAAATAATCTTTATCGCTTTTAGCTATTAATATTTTTAAAGTTTTTGTTTCTGTAGCATAACTATCCTCAATGAGATAGTTAGTTTGAAAGATAATAAAAAAACCTGTGGATGTGTAAGGGAGACATTGTTGCCATCTTTCATATACTATTGCTGATCTGAAGACTCTTAAAATTTACATTCCTAACCTAGGCTTCTTCTCTGGGCTCACCTTCCACATCCAACTGTCCTGCTTGACCTGTCTACATAGATGTCTCAAAAGGTCCTTGAAAATAATGTCTGAAATGAACTTGTGAATATTTCCCAAACCTGGACTGTCTTCAGTCCTGTGCCCTCATTTAGCACCATCGTTCTAGGTTATTAAAGTCAGCTCCACCAAAAGTTTCTACCTTTATTTCATGGGAAATGTGATGGGTTGTAATATCCTGACATTATTATCCTCAATCCCTCCAGCTTCCTTGTGTCCTTTCAATTTATTTTTGCATAGTAACCAGAAGGATCTTTAAAAAATGTAAATAGGATCGGGTCAGCCCCCCTTCAGTGACTTCTTTTGAAACTTAAGAACAAACATGGAAAATCCTTCCTGTGGTCTACAAAGGTACCACGTGGTCAGAATCTTCTTCTCTCTTCAGCCTCATCTCTTACCTTTCTGGTGCCTACACATATCACCTTCTCTCATTTACCTGAACAAACCAAGTCTTTCAGGTATCAGGGTCTTTGTTGTTCCTTGTGGAGTGATCTTGTTGGTTTTATGAATGTTTGTTTCTCCTTATGTTTAGGTCTCAGCTAATTCTGACTCTTTGAAGAAGAATTCTCCAATTCTCTGAACCAAACCTAGGCCTGGATAAACATACAGTGCGATACTATTCAGCCTTGAAAAGAAAAAAAAAATATTCTGTATTATGTGATTCTATGCTCAGTGAATGAATCTTGAGGATGTTATATTAAGTGAAACAAGTCAGATGGAGAAAGAAAAAGACTTCACAGTTCCATTTATATGAGGAATTCAAAACAGTCAAATTCATAGGACCAAAGAATGGAATGATGGTTGCCAGGGAGAAATGGAAGTAAGTAGAAATGAGGACTTAAACATCAATGAGCATAAGGTTTTTGTCAAGAGATGAATGACTTCTAGAGATCTGGGGTATCATGTTGTATCTATAGTCAACAATAATGTATTGTACACTTAAAAACTTGTTAGAGAGCAGATCTTAAATTAAATGTTCTTATCACAATAAAAAAGAATCTAGGTAGAAATTTAAAAAGAGAGAGAGAGAGAGAGAGACTATGTGTCTCTTATTTTCCAATTATTCCATGTCTTTCTTTAAATACATTTTAATTGATTAATTTTTTTTCTAATTAGTTATACATAACAGAAGAATGAATTTTGGCACATCATACATAAATGGAATATAACTTTTCATTCTTCTGGTTGTACATGATGTAGAGTTATACAGGTCATGTAATCATATATGCACATAGGGTCAAAATGTCCATTTCATTCTACTATTTAATTAATTTTTTATGCATGTACAGTTGTTCTCTCCACTAGAGTGAAAGTTTCAAGAGGACGAGAATCTTGTCAATCTTGTCATCATTACAATCCTGGTGGTCCCTGTACTGAGGGTACATAGAAGGCTTTCAGAATTGAATGAATGAATGACTCTATTTCACAGAGGAGATAAGACTGAGAAGGCCCACGACTGGCCTGAAGTTTGCAGATAGTGTGTGGCAGGGATCTGTGTCTGATCACGTTTCTGCAGTTTGTACTTTGATTCCATACAACATAGACTTCCACATTGCCACCTAACAAAGCAGAAAAAGATAATTTTCCTGGAATTAATTTTTTTTTTTTAACCAGAATCCCATGGACTCTTTCTCTTCCCCTCACCACTAAAACAGTGGCTTTGCGGCACCAGCAGCCCAGCTAGTTTTCTCATTTTTCATTATAAAATGTTATTAAACTGCACCACACAGATAAGTATTAAAAAAATCACCAGGTTATTTTCCTAACATAAAATTAGCCAATTTGCCTGTGTATGGGGTTGGAAAGCCTGCAAAGCATCCCATTCAAGTGATTAACCTCTTAGTTAATAAAAGCAACAATTTCATGTGTATAAATAATATAATAAAAGGAACATTTATATCAAAGTTATGTAGCACTCTCCTTTCCACGACTCATCTCCTTAATTGGTAAATAATTCATCAAACTCTGAAATGAATTGTGCTCCCACCTACAATTTCTTCGCCCAATTATTTTGAAATAGGAAAGCAGGCTTTCTCTCCCCTCGGAAGGCAGAAGATAATGCCATCGTTCACAGTCTCCCTGAGTCTGGGCTGGGCTAGATAGGGGAAGCCAGCAGGCCCGGGCTTTCTCAGGCAACTGAACAATGATTCTTCAGGACTGAGATTGTCCTTTCCATTTGACCTCTTGTACCCAGAGTTCACGTATTTGTCTTTCCACGAGAATGTCCATAAATATTACCTGTTGTGAGTGTGACTTTCCCTAGGAGGGATGGGCTGTGCGAAGCAGCCAGCTGGCTGAAGATTTGAACATGACTTTTACATCAAATGAGTTGCATAGATCCATTTTTACAATGCTGATGAGCCACAATTCCTGGACATGGAAATGTCCTTTTATGTTGTAAATTATGTAAGATTATTGCCTAAAGTTTCTTGTGGGAGCTATAATTTTGTCCCCTTTGGACTTCTTCATGTGTGGAAAAAACCCTACATTAGATATAAATTAATATACTCTTGGGCTGATGACCTTTGGTTTTTTGCCTTTTACCTTTAAATTGAGGTAGAATAATGCCCAACATAGTGTAATTTGCCTTTGCAAAACTCTTATATGTATGTCACTAGAATTCCCAAGGACGATCTTGCTAATAAATCCCATTAAAAAAAAAAAACCCCTTTTTAGATCATATTGGTTCCTCTCATGAGTTCTGTTTAGAATTTTATCATTATCCACACTCAACAGCCTTAACTTTGTTGTCGACGGATCACAGAGGTTGTGTACCGAGCTGACAATAGCAGTGTTTATACCTGGGGTTTCTTTATTTTCCCTCCAATGCATTAGAGTTTTATGGAGAAAGATAAAACAGTTATGACCTCCTTTACCACGGCTTTTTGAATAGCCTCTTCAGCTTGAAGTTTATGGATGCCAAAAAAATCATCCTAATTTGCAGATTGTACAAGCACTGTTTTCCGGGCCTTCGTACTACAGTCAAGCAAAGGGAGAAATGGAGATATCAGCAGAGTATTTATGGCGGACTCAGTGGGGAAAATTTCCTTCGGAGTCAAGATGGAGGGAATTGCCCAAGTGAGTTGGCAAAATGTTGTGAATGAGATTCAGCCGCGAGCTCTCATTCTTCTTCATTGCGTCTCTGGCCAATTGAAACATTTAGCTTTACCTGTTGTACCATTTGAAGCTGTAGCACACACCTTCTGTTTAAAAAATGATAGCTTGAAGACTAGACAACTTAATTCCTCCTTAAAAATTACTCTTTCTCTTTCTTTCTCTCTTTTTCAAATATATAAGCGATTCTTCACCGTTCCTTGAGAAACAGCATTTTTTTATTTTTTATTTTTTTCCTTGAGCAAACCATTCTTTCTGCTACTAGGGCTGTTGGACAGAGACAAAGAAATTTCTGTGGAAGTGAACAATGAGAAAAGAACCATCCTGAATTGGATTGACTGGACTTGCTCAACCAAATATGTTTTAATCTTAATTAACCAGCTTTTGACATCTGGATGTGGGAATTGCCCGCTCTGCCACATGAGGACTTTATAATCAGGGCCCTCTGGGTGGCTACCGTGAGAATTTTTCTCTGTAAATTCTTTCTATCAGACTTTGTACTGCAATATCCTAATCCACAGCAGTGAAATTATCAAGGTCAGGACAAATGGACTTGTAGGAATTTCTTGTGGAGAAGGGCAGCTATTTCTCTCTAATCGGCTAAAGAGCTACTTTTCTTTCTCTGAGAAGTGTGCCTGCTTCAGAGCCCGGTGCAGATGTAGAGGTACGAGGACAGACTGGGCAGGAAGGGGTGCCTGTCCAGTCAGACTGGTGGGCAGATACAGCTTCACTTTCTCCAGCTGGTCCCCAATCTGATGATCAGCACTGTTCAGCTAAAGATTAGAGAAGAAACTCTCCTGCAGGACAGACCTTTTCCTAAATAAGATCATGAAACAGATAATATTTGTAACATCTATTTTGGTGGCCCTCTTTCTGACCCCCGATCTCCCTCCTCTTGCCAGTTCACCATTTCTCTGGGTTTCTTTCCTTCCTTTGGTCTTGCCTTAAAAATCTAGCTACCTGTTGTCCTAGTCCCAATCTCAACCATCTTGACAGTAGAAAGGATCAGGGAGCTGATATTTATTGATTATCTATGGCCATCAGCCCTTGTTAAGAACATATAGACCCATTTTGAATTTGAGTCCCATTTATAGATTTGAATTATTTCCATTTTACAGATGAGAACACTAGATTGCTAGAGATCAAGTGGTTTGGCTAACAGCTCATGACAAGTAAGGATTGATTAAGGTCAGAATTGCAACTTAAGTGTGACTGACTTCAAGGAACTTTTTAGTGTAATTCCCTCAAGGTTACACAATTTTTAAAACTCAGTTAAAATGCCTTAATTCACATATAACCCTTTAGAGGATCAAGTTTTCAGTCTGAGATGGGTATACAGGGGAGATATTTTTGATCAGACCAAATTCAGACTCAGAAGAGGTTCCCCCAATACCTTGCCTACTGTGGGGTGCCTCCTGTGTCTCTACTCATTGGGCTAGAATCAGATCATGATCAATGAAATGAAGCTGATTTCATATAATTCTTCTGTTCCTTTAGGGGATGTTTGTATGTCTGCTCTCCGTGAATCAGGTGCTTAGTGTGGATTTACACATTTGACTTTCTAATCCTCGCCCTATTCATCAACCCCAGAAATTACCTGGACTATTCTATTCTGGCATTAGCAGAGGCCCTCACCATTAATCTTACCTTGTGTTTTGGCTCCATGATGGTGTGTAGTTCGTGTACAATTGTGTTTCCATTTTCTCACTGTTATAATCTTCTGAAACCATGCCTGGTCTTTTTTTTTCCCAGTGTATTATTCTTTTCTTGGCCCCTGGCTCTTGTGCGATTGGTTATGCTCTTCTTCCTGTTATTTCTTCAATATTGACACATGCTTATATTCTAATGCCTGACTAATGCAACAAGATGTTCAGTGGAATTATTCCTGTGGTCTCAGAGATAAAACCTAAAGGTTAAATAAGTAGTCATTAATTATCTTCATCTTTTTTTTTTCACACTGGGGATTGAACCCAGGGGTGCTTTACTATTGAGCTACACTCCTAGTCCTTTTCAATTTATTTATTTATTTTTTTAAAATTTTGGGATAGGGTCTTGCTAAGTTCCTTAGGGACTTGATAAGTTGCTGGGGCTGGATTTGAACTTGCAATCTTCCCTCTCCCCTCAGCCTCCAGAGTGGTTGGGATTATAGGTATGTGCCTCCACAGCCTGAAATCATCTTTATCTTCTAAAGGGATCTGTCTGCTTGAGCTGCCATAATAAAATACCACAACTAGGTGACTTAAACAACTGAAATGTATTTCCTCAAACTTTGGGCAGCTGGAGTCCAAGATGAAGGGATCAACAGTGTTGGCTCCTTCTGAAACCTCTCTGCTTGGTTGATAGATGGCTGTCTTCTCCTGGTGGCTCACATGGTCTTGCCTCTGTGTGAGTCTGTGTTCTGATCTCTTTTTTATGACACAAGTCATATTGGAGATTATTGATCTTTTTAAAACCCTATCTCCGAGTACATCCCATTCTGTGGCACTGGGGGTTAGGACTTCAATATATTAATTCAAGGGAGATATAACTTAGCCTTTAACAGGATCCAGTCCAATCCTGGGCTTCTTAGGAGGTAAACATGTCTTCTCTACTACCTTCACAATCACTTGACCCCGTGAATGGGTAGGAAGGAATCACTGGCTAGATGTGTGAGGGGGACAGGAAGATGGTCAGCTATAGTGCAATATTTATGGTTAAAAAGTGTTTCCCCTCCTTTCAGGTGGGCAGAGAGAGTATGGGTGCTAGCCTCCTGATATAGTTTGGATATAAGGTGTAACCTTCCAAAGCTCATATGTTAATGAGGAAATATTCAGAGATGAAATTATTAGATTATGAGAGCCAAAACCTAATCAGTCCATCCTAGTTTGAATGGAATGATTGGGTGGTAACTGTAGGTAGGCAGGGTCACTGGGGGCTTGCCCTGGAAGTGTTCAATTTTCCTGTGGCCTTTCTCTGCTCTCTCTCTGCTTCCTGGTTACCATAAATGGAGCAGTGCTCCTTCACGGTGACTTTCCACCATGATGTTCTGCCTCACCTCTGGTCTAGAGCAATGGGCCTGACCCACATTGGACTCAGTCTCTGAAACAATGAACCAAAATATACTTTTCCCTCTTTTAAGTTGTTCCTGTCAGCTACACAAAGCTGTCTAATATATACCTCCTTTACCTAGAAGACACATACGGGAACTACCAAGAGAATCAATGTCAAGGACTGAATGCACCAGTAAAGAGTGGCAACTGTCATCCCAGCCCTGGATGGGTGGGTACTTATGAAGTCTTCCCTGGTGCTTCCCAGTGCAAAAGAGTCAAGTGTGGGAAGAAAGTTCTCAAGAGAGTTTGCTGTTTCTCTTGAAATTTGGAGGTACCCATGACTGTAGTGAGTTATGTCTTTTTCATCTCCAAAGGGAAGAGACTTGCTAACTGGGTCATTGTGTCATAGGTAACTTTTAGGAAGAGATTGTGGGAAGACCATGGGGTGCCAATTCCCAGAAGCTTTTAGTGGACATGGAGAGTCCTCATTGGTTTCAAGACCTCAAGTAAAGAACCCCAGAGCTCTTAAAGAGAGACATGAATCATATGACAATTAGGCAATTAACAAGAGTTCATTTCTCCCTCTTGCCCAAAGAGGAGCTTTGAGGAGCATGAAATGGTGGCACAACCAGAAAAGACTGTGATTGCTCCTTCTCTAAAGGGGACTTCAAAATATTTAGGGCTGTCCCCAGAAAGCTATGAACACCACCTAGACTCTAGGGAGCACTGTCAGAAGATGATAGCAGAGCAAGGTAGAGGGAGAGCACACCTAGAAGTTGGCCAACTGTAGGAGACAACACCTGCCATCTCTTCTGTCCTTGCTCTCTGCTTCAACACACTGAAGGGGTCAGGACTCCAGGAAGAAGAGGAATTCGAGATGTCCCAAGACAGACTATGTCCTCCATACCAATTCTTTTAAGTTTTGGGGAAAAAATGAAGACACGAAACTCTCCCCTTTGACTGAAGGCTAGTTGCCCCCTGTAAGTGGAAAAGTTAAATATCAGATGGGAAAAGAGTTGTCAATATTGGGCTATACTGAGAATTTCACAGCTGAAAATGCCTGGAAAACTGGAATATGAGGACTAGAAATGAAAATTTGACATCAAGATGAAGGCGGCAATCAGAGAACAATAAAACGGTTGTGTCTAAATACAGTTCAGACTGTTTGATCATAAATTGTATTTGATTGATGTTGAAAAGTCACCATGGGGGTTATTAACATTTGGCAAGGATATCTATCTCCCTTGGTCATTAGATTTCAGTTGCAATGAGATGAAAACAAACAATTGGGAAACATATTTTCTCTTGCTTTGGATTGGATTTATTTGATTCACAATGTCAGTTGCAAGAGACTAGATTGGAAAATCAGAGACTAGATTGAAATAGATTAGATTGAAAAGTTAATTCCTTATTTTAGTTTGCCCTCTGTCAGATGATGTAATGGAGACCAGAAGGTCTGGATCCTACTGTTTGTTCCAACCATAGCCAACCACCTATGTCAAAGCAGTCACATTTTGGGAACTTATAGTGTCTTGATTTCTTTCAGTGGTTACCACAATTCAATAAGCATTTACCAAGTCTCTTGTGAGGATGGCAGGCTTCAGAATGAGACCATGTAGGTAAGAATCCAGGTGCAACCACTTACTGGGTGTGTGATCCTGGTCAAACTACTCATTCTTCCTGAGGCAATGTCTTCTCACCTGTAAATGTGGACATCCACAATTGAACTGGGCCACAAAGAATCAATCAGTTGAATCTCTTCTGTAAAATGGAGTATTTGAACTATGTGATGTTGAAAACTTCTTTATTTCTCAAAGCCTATTCTATATAACCCCACAGGAAAGAGAACGAATTTCAACAGAACCCTGTGGCTTCAGATTATAAAGAAAAAATTTCTAGGTTAGACACAAGATACAGTACTTGAAGAGGTTCTGGATTTATACTCCTAATTTAAAAACAAACAAGCAAACCAGCAACTACTTGTCTGCTTGGGTGGTTTTGCTATGTTTACTGAAGGCTAAAGATGAAGAAAATCAGTAGTTTTCAAATGTGAGTCCAAGAATGGGTAGCAGTAAATCAAGCTGGGGAGATTTTTACAGTTTTATTCAAATCTCTATCTTTACTAATTTCCTATGTACTCCCACTCTTTGGTTAGAATCTCTAACTAAATTTGTTTCTTTCTCACTTTGGACAGTTTTTGCTTCAAGAAGTTTGGAGCTATTTATTAGGTACATACAAGTCATATTAGGAATTTTTAATGAAATATTCCCATTTGCCTCTGTCTCAATTTGAACGACATTTTGTCTGACTCCTCTGGGGCCACTCTACATTTCTCATGGCTTGTGTTTGAATAATACATTCTATGTGTTCTCTTACTTTTAGTCAACATATATCTTTTTATTTAAAACTTCATCTGTTTAAAGAGTATGCATTTGGGCCTTTTCATGTAGTCTGTAATCTCTCTTTCAATTACAGTGATCATACATTTAGATATAATGCAATTACTAATGTTGTTGGGTTTGCTTAGTAACTTGCTATTTGTTTTCTCTTTTCCTCATCTGTTCAATGCTCCTTTCCCCCTCCTTTCTACCTTCTTTTGGATTATTTTCAGTATTACATTTTATCTTTACTATTGTCATACTTTCTATTTTTCATTTTTATTTTTTTTAATTGCTGCTCTGGATTACACTAGGTATCCCTAACTTTTTAGAGCCTACTTTAAATTCCTATTAAACTCCTCCACATATTACAGTATACTTTCATTTGCCCATATTATAGTCATATTTTCTCTTATGTAGGTTATAAATTCTAAAATGTGTTAATATTGTTGCTGATAAAGAAATTAAAAATGGGAAAAAGTATTTTACTTATACACATATTCTTTCTAGCACTTTCCATTTTCTCATGAAGGACTGAGTTCTGGTAAAAATTCTCTTCAATCTGGAGAAATTCCTTTAATAATGTTTGTAGTACAAGTCAGTTGTTGATTAAATTGTCCCAGGTTAAGTTTATCTAAAAGGGTCTGTTTATTTCACTGTTGAAGGGTAATTTTAGCTGGACATAGATTTCTGGGCCCATAGCTATTTTTCTTCTAGTACTTTAAAGAAGTCATTGCCTTGTGCTGTTTCTGCAGAGAGATCACCTTCCATTCTTGTCGTTGTTGCCCTGAATGTAACGTGTCCTTTTTCTTTGGCTGTTTTTAAAATTTTCTCTTTAGAATTGATATTCAGGAAATATGTCTAAGTTAGTATATTCTCCTGTTTGGGGTCTGTTAAGGTTTCTTGTGACTGTGGGCTGATACCAAACTTGGAAAACATTTAGTTATTATTTCTCAAAATATGACTTTTCTGCTCTAGTTTCTCCCTGATACGCTTCAATCTCTCTTCTTTCTAGGAGCCCCATTTGATATTGATTATTAGGTTACCAGGGGTTAAGTTCATTTTTTCCTAGCCTTTTTCTTTAATATTTCAGTTTGGAGGGTCTTTGGCCACCTGTTTTAGTGTGCCGAGCATCTCTTTTGCAGTTTCTGATGTTACCAAGCTCATCCATGAAATTTCTAACTTCAGATATTGTACTAATTCTAGTCTCTCTCTCTCTCTCTCTCGTTTTTTTTACATTTCCTACTTCTGAAGGTCTCTGTTTACTCGTATGTCTATATTTTCCATGAAAATATCAAGCATATTTATATTAGCTGTTTTAAATCATTTTCTGATATTTCTAATAGTTATCTCTGAATCTATTTATATTGGTTAATTTTCTCTTGGTTCTGAGTTATATTTTTCTGCATTTTTGCATGTCTGGTAACTTTTTTTGTGTGTTAGACATGGGGGATATTGTATTGTTGAAAATATGGGGTTTTCAACTTCCATTAAGAAAGCTGAATTTTGTATTTCGAAAAAGCTGAATCTGTGGAAAATAAGCTTGATCCTGTTGTGGCTTAATTTCAGGTGGTATTTTAGGAAACCAGAATAAATATAATATTAAGGTGTGGCCTTTCTGGGGTCTTTGTAGAATGCCTGGCGTTTTTGGTTAATCAGAACTTCAACATCTCCTGGTCTTGGACACCTTCAAAATTTACATTCTCTTTACAACTTCCCAGTAGCTGTTCTCTGCTAGGTTTTAGAGTCAAATGCTGTCACTTGCAGATTTCACATTTGTCCAAAGATTTATGGGAACCCTGAGTAAACTTCTGGGGGGCCTTTGTGCAATCATCTCCTCCTTATTATTCATCCCACAAATTCCATTTGTTTCTGCAACCTTGAATTCTAATTGAACTTAGAAATAAAAGATAAATGACAATATGGCAATTAAAACAAAATGAGTTATATTTCTATCGTATTTCTATAGTTAAGACAAATTCAACTATTATTTCTGTCTCTTTAATGATAGTTTCTCTGAAGTCTGCAAAATGGCAGTATTTTGGAGGGGAGGAAATCATTATTTTGCAGATAAATTCTGATGATAACTATAATTGGAAATCTTAGTATAGGTTGACACTATGTTAACTTCCTTGCATGAATTATCTCACTTAATTATCATGACACTCTTCCCAATAAGACCTTTGATTGGGCTCAATTTTTCTGTGCTAGTTTATAAACTGTCTCTAGGAAGGGCTGATGAGGTGGGATACTATTTTTCCTCATTTTTGAATGCTATATAAAGCCTAAATTGGTTGTTTCATGTGTACCCTGAGGATTTATAGTTGACTACAGTGGATTGGTAAGTGTAATACTTATTACTTCCCTGTTGGTAGAATCACGAGAAACTTTTTTGAACCTATGAGTTCCAACATTCTACCAAACCTACTGAAGCAGAATCTCCAAGGTGATCTTAGGAAGTATCCGTTTTTATTCTGATGTGCAATCAGGATTTGGACCCAGTAATCCTTATGACCTTTCCAGGTAACATCAAGTCCCTGATTGCTGTGTCCTTAGTGAATTCTGAAGAGCCTCATTTAAGAGTCTCAACTGATACATCTTTTACTATATCCCTCTGTAAGATTCATCATGACCCTGCCAGTCTTCTCCATCATGAAGAATTCTTCAATTTCCAGATTTCCTTATTTCTCACTATTTGTCCTCATACATCTTAATAAATAATTTATTATATTCTTAGTGTTCACACCTTCAAAATTTAGTAGACACCTATCATGTCCCCTGTCACTCATCATACAATCATATAATTAAATAATAATCAATCTCCCTGAATTCTTCAATCATGCTAGCCATAATATCTTGTCTCCTCTCTGGATAGGAATAAAGGAATCCAGAGACTTCTTTCTTCTAGCTATGGTTCCCTGAGAAACAGAATTGGTGCCCTGTCTTCTCCAATCACTGCTGTCTGATTCCAAATATTTATTCTATAAATTTATAGACTTTCTGTTAAAATCAGTTCTATTTTAATTATACAGCAAATCATTTTTAAGTTCTTAATCTCTCTTCTGTTGCTGCATTACAGTATGGAAGATTTAATTTTTAATTAAAAATGTAAAGTACTCGTACATTCTTCAAGTGGAATGAATCCATTAAAAATCTGGTTGTGTGTAATTAAACAATCTGAGTGTCCTTAGATTTCTCTGTCGTTTCTGGCACCTGGAATTCTTCCTTGGAGGTTTTTGATTGTGGACTGTAATACTTTCAGAATAATGAGAATTCAGATTCCACAAATCACCCAAAGCCAAACATCAGTTTCTTTGGCCAGTAAAGCATGCCCAGTTAGCTGATGGCTTTCAGAGGGGCTGACAAAAAGCCTCAGATAATGCACTGAGTATGGTACTGTTTAAGGCCATCACAGTGTGCTGTAATTATTGTGGCAGGCTCCTTCCTGTCTAGAATATCTCCCCGAACAGTCAGTAGTGTGTCTTGGGGTTGACAGGTGGCTAGATTCCCCTCTGTGTTAGCGAGGACGTTGGATGTTGCCAGGAGAATTTAAAGCAACATACTCAGTGTCTTAGCACTTGAATCGTTCTGATTTTTCCCCTCAGCCCTGTGCAATATGCATTTCTTAGGCACATGCAAGAGAAAAGCCTCCTTCTCCCCTATTTCCTGAATTCCCCTCCTCACCAAGGCACTTCCTCCAATTTGCTGGCTGTCCCCAGGAGTCATTCCCACACTATCCCCCCACAGCTTTAAGCCCATGTTTTATGCAAAGATGTGAGCAGCTGGCCACCAAACCCCTAAGAGCCTGGGGCTTTTGTGTTCTGAAGCCTCTTGTAGGCCTTCTTTCTCCTCCCCTCCTGGCTTCTAGGCCCTGTGATCGCAGCCCTGTGGTCCTTTCCTCACCCCTCCCTGGTGTCAGCATTCAAGGTGCTTTTCAGTGCCAGGCATCCGTGCTGAGGAATGCCTTTTAGGACATGTTCCTAAAAAGTGGTTGATAAACACAGGGACTGGAGTCACAGAATGCCTGATACTTAATAGGTCGTCCTCTCTGAGTCTTTGTTCAAGCCTTCTGAAGAAGTACCATGTTACCAGGCAGAAAATCTAAAGAGGTTACTGTGGCACAGTGAATGGAATATGGGGGTTGGAGGCCAGACTCTGTTAGGAAGCTTAAATCAGATCATATTTGTAAAATTCTAAAATAGTGGAAGCTTATTTAATGAACCTGGCCCTGGAATCAGATTGCTTGATTGCTTAGGCTATAAGTTCAGTTGTACTAACCAACTGTCTTCATGACCTTGGGGAAGATCCCTTTACCTTCAGTTGTTTCATCCGAAAAACATAGAAATAATATATCAATCAGAATGGCGAAGAAGATTCAATGAGTTAATAGATGTAAAGCACTTTAAAAATTGTTTGGAGCCGGGTGCAGTGGTGGTGCACGCCGGTAATCCCAGCAGCTCAGGAAGCTGAGGCAAGAGGATCATGAGTTCAAAACCAGCCTTGCAATGGTGAGGCGCTAAGCAACTCAGTGAGACCCTGTCTCTAAATAAAATATAAAATAGGGCTGGGGATGTGGCTCAGTGGTTGAAGTGTCCCCAAATTCAATCCCCAGTACTCCACCCCTGGCAAAAAAAAAAAAAAAAATGCTTGGCATGAAATAAATGCCTAACAGATGCTCAATAAATAGTAGTTAAAACAGTAGTAATGATAGCTATGCTTATGCTTATCTAGATTTCATTGTGGCACAGTTGCTGGTGGGAGGAATCCATGTTTTGGCTGGTCATACCATTGGTCAAAGATGCCAAGTATCTCCAAGAGAACAATATTACAGAATTCAAGATGTAGGGTGTGTGTGATTAGAATGAAGCATGGAGGTCTCCTTTCGGCCCTGATAATAGTGAAAATAAAGCTAGAAGACAGACAGGCTTGCTGATGATTTGCATCCTGGGGGAAAGAGGAAAAGCTACCATCATCTCAATATTTCCTTGTTCTGAGCCAGTTCAGGAAAAATGAAGAACTGCTCTGAAACCCAGAAGTCCAGTCTTTAAAAACAAACTAGGGCTCATTTGGTAGGAAATCAGCCTTCTAGAATTATCACACAATGGTAGAAAAACTTCCAAACTTCAAAGATGCGGTTAAAAGGAGTTGGGTATGGAGCAGTGTTTCTTGAAGACCATATGGAACCATGTACCTGTCCCCCTCACACCTCACACAGGGAGGCCTGCAGCCAACTTCTAATTTGAACCCTTCTTTGCTGTGTGTCCATTTATGAAACTGTACCCTTTAATGTTACAAGAACTGCTCTCACTAATTAGGCAGATCAACCCACTGAAGGCCTGAATCCTGCACAAAATCAGGGTGGGCGGAGTCAAAGTTAGTGTTCCTCTAGGAAAGAGGTGGGATGCTCCTCGGAATGGAAAGAAAAGTTTATGTGGCTTCTCTGTTCAAGGGCTGGTTGAGGTTCGAGCTGCCTCTGATTTCATTTGACCCTGAGAGAGAAGATAGAGATGCACTACCATCTCCTATTTATCATTCTCAATGGGAACTGTGTGGGCAGCTTCCATTACGCCAGGCCAAATTTAGACGAATGAAAAGGTCGACTAAGTAATTATTGATTTTATATGTGTGCATAAATTAGAGCCTGGAGCCCTTTAGTCACTGCTAAAAATAAGCCTTCTATGGATTGGGTTTGGGAGGCAGAGGGCCGGTGTAACGAGGATAAAGCAATAGCTGTGGTGGTAAATCTGTACGTTGGACAACCATTTCCTTATGGTTGTCGTGATAGTTCAGGACTTATATAAAAATCAACCAATGGGGCATTTTGGTTATCTATAAGAGGATTGGGCAAGGAGACATTCATTCTCTTTAATCATAAAAATGATACTGGCCATAATCCCTTTAGCAAAAAGCATCTGTGAGGAGCGACTTATGGATGCTATTCTGAGGACAACTAGTCAATATATTAGTTTTCTTTTAATTATGCAGCTGCAGCAGCGAGTCATGCCTGAGTTTTATGGAGCTTTGTGAATTTGCCACTGGTTCTGGGAAGTGGAGAATTTATTCGTAGACTATGGAGCAATTTGCTCCGGTTAAAAGAGAGAAAGCCTCCCCTTCTATCTTACAAATGAAGAGCTCGTAGTAGAGTGGGAGATTCCAAGAATCTAATAATCAAATCAGCCAAAGCTGTTAATTAAAATTGATGAGTACTAAGCATTTATGTAACACTCACTCTACAATGCTGCGCGGCTGGAAAATTACCAATTGCCTGAAGTTTGCAACTGTTAACATGCTTACAAGGGAGAAGATTATGGGAATAAGAAAGTGTTTTATTATCGAATATGGTATACTTGGGGTGAACATGGCCTTTGTAATTGGCAGAGAGGTAAGTCCAGCTGAACTATACCACTGTCTTAACTCTCTTTAGGTTTGAGTGGCTCAAAGTCTGTCTGTGCATTACATGTGCATCTTTAATTCTAGATTACAGTAATTGTATCTCATCTTGGTTAGTAGTTCCTGTAATGCTGAGAAGCAGAATGTCTTGTTCAAGCTTAACTTGGTATTCCTCAGAAACAGCCTCAAGGGGGATTACTACATTCCGCTGATCTCATGGGTCATAACAGTTCCCAAATTGAAGAAATGAGGATTGGCATGGCAGAGAGGTAGCCGGAAGAAGGTGCTGGCCTGAAAGAGGAAATATTAACCTCTGGACCCATATGACCCCAGCTCTGTTCCAGGCTCCAGGCCCAGTCCTGATCTGAGACCAGGAGGGCTTTGCAGCTCTGACTCAGGGGCTCAACACTCAATCAATCTTGTCACCCTTTCAGCTGCAACTGTGCACTCCAGTTTCCATAAAGAGGCTTCTCCCTTGTATAGAAGATCCAGTCTCCATATCCTAGTAGCCAGGTCCTTGTCCTGTTCCTTGTGGGCTCTTAATCTAATGCCCTTGTCCTTTTAGAATTATTCTCCACTGCCAGTTCCTTACGCCATGTCAAGACGTCTGCATCCATTCCTATAACTTAACTTCTGCTGGAAGGCACGTCTCCTGCGTCTATATTCTTCATCATTTTTGAATGGATATTGAGATGCCCTCTGCCCCTTCAGGTTGGCCATCTGCTCCCTCTGCCTTCTTTATGCCAATAAAATAGACATTTATTGTTTATGCTGGGACAAACAGACATTTATTGTTATATACTTTCCAAACTGCCTATTCAATGCCATTCAGAGTAGGTATTCAATAAATATTTGGCAAAATGAACACATTTATTCTGCCAGCCAACACTTCCTTCCGGTACTTGCTGTCAAAGTTCATCTTCTCAGAGGCCTCTGATTCCCAGCTTGTCCCAGCTTACCCAGGCTGCCCAGATCCTACCATAAACGGGGACCCAGCAGCAAGCTAGGAAGCATCTTAGGTAAGTTACCGTCATTGGCAAGAGACAAAGTCAATGCCTCTGTTTTTCTCCAAGTTTTTTTTTTTTTTTTTGTTAGCCTGCTCTAGTTGTATTTTCTCCACTGCTTCCTAGTACTCCTTCAGAAACTTCAGGGATAATATTATTTGATGAAATTAATTCATACTGAAGTGACAGTGACTAACAAATTGGGGCCATTAGCCAGTAAACTTCAAGGTATAGCCCTGGGTCATATTTAGTGAGCCAAGAGGAAGTTCAATCTTAAGTATTGCAGGAATGTTTATAGAGACTTGGGCTATTCACCTTAGAGAAGAATCATCTCAGGGAGGTCACAGAAGCTATTTTTAAACACACACACACACACACACACACACACACCCCTGATGTGTAAAAGGCAAAATACATCTATTAGTGTAAACAAGAGTTGATGGTCTACTCTGAAGGGTGCACTGCTAGTGGGGTTCCTGGAAGCTAACCCCTCACTTTCCTCCAAACTCAGCTGAGAGAGCCTGGCTGTGGATGATGGTGTGTGATAACAACATGGGGGTGCCCCAGGTCTTGACCCTTCTGGCCTCAAGGAGGAGTATAACCCCAGCATCAATCTCACCAAGACCATTTGCCTTGCTGGGCCTCCTTCTCACAATCCTGTGGCTATTTCCCATTTCAGCTTTTAAGGAACATTGGAGGGAAAGTCCTTTATGGTAGGGAAAATGATTTTCTTTCTTCTAAGAAAGGAAGACAGAATCTACATATCATTGCCCTGGAAGTCATTATCAGATTGTAATGCCTGAAGTTCAGAAATAATCTTTCCCTGGCCAGCATTGAAGTCGGAACCAAGTACTGATTTACTCGTGATGAAATTCTGGAAGGTTCTTTGGCTCCTTTGAAAATGATGAAAGGTAGAATACCTGAGGTAAGAATCAAGTACAACTTTCAAATTAACCATACTGTGGCTGGTCAGACTTATGTGTTCTGGGAAGACAGTATCAAAATCTTTGCTTCACCCTCACAGGGGAAAACTTTCTAATTCATCGTGAGATTGGTACTATAGCTCTAATAAGTTTATCCGGGAGTTTCCTCTTAATTTGTATGTAGGTTAAAATAAAATGGAGTCACATGATGCACCAAATGCATAGCAATCCTTCATGAAGATACAGGTGCACACTCAGCATGGGCCACACGTGGCCATGACTGGCTGATTTTTCTCCACTACAGAGTGGGGGCTCAAGGGAGTGGCTGCCCCCCCCCACACACACACACACATTCCTGGGGAAAGAAAGACGCTTTTGAACATTTTAAATCAGGTAATCAAATGTGGCAAAGTCTCTGCTGAGGCTGGGCTTCTAAGAATGCGGAATGTCAATGAGATGATGAATTTGAAAATGTCTTGCAAATTATAATGTGCTGAACATGTGGAAAGCATCCTTGTTGGAAGTGTCAGGGAGAGATGAAATTCTAGGCTGACTGTAGGAGAGCAACCACAGTTGTGGTTTAAGGAAGGGCTCTACGATCATGTCTGTTCTAGCTGGTGACTTGGGTAAGGACTAATGGGAACTAATGGGGTTTCCTTTTTGACAAGAGAATCAGATTCTTTATCTGAATGAGCAAAGAGCTACCAGGAATGTGGGTGGCTCAGCGCCGGCCTCAGGAATGGGCTGAAGTCATTGGCTGCTGGAACATCTTTATACACAGCTCACAATCCCATTGCATCATGTCACATCTCATACGGTATAATGCAATGTGACTAATGTAATCAGATGTGAAGTGCACTACAGCAACATGTCAAGCTGGAAAATTTGAAAAGAGAAATAGACTTCTCTCTAAATCATTGTTGAGTTCTTTCTCTCAACTGGAGGCTTCTGTTTTCAGAATAGAGACTTTT
The DNA here is from genome assembly GCF_001458135.2 of Marmota marmota marmota. Lineage (NCBI taxonomy): Eukaryota > Metazoa > Chordata > Mammalia > Rodentia > Sciuridae > Marmota > Marmota marmota. The sequence continues at coordinate 39,793,051 of NW_025999990.1, read as the reverse complement.
TTCTGTGTTGACCTCTGGCCAAGGGCATATGTTAGGAGGGCCAGTCTTTCCCAAAGGTGGTGACCCTGGGCACATAAGCGAGAGCCTTACGAACTGGTCCCTACCTGCTTTTCAAATCAGCATTCCCACAACAAAGCCTTCACTCTAGAGGTGTGTGCTGCAAAGCTCGGATTGCTCAGAATGTGAAAGGTAGTCTGTCAATTTCCCAAAGGTTCAGAAAAGATATGCTTGGAAATGGATCAGGATCCAAAGGAGGAATTTTTTTTTTCAAGAACCCAGAGTAGCTGAACAAAAGCAATGTCATTCAAGTATGTGCAGTTTTCCAAAATGGGAACTAACGAGGATGAGTGATTTTTGGTATATTTGTTTAATGATCTGTCAACTTTCCTTACAAGCTTCCTGTATATGGCAGGGTGGGTGATCTTCATGACCCTGTCTCATTAACAAGCATGAATTACGGGAAAGGACTCTCTGTGGCTTGGTTTAGTGGAGACGTCCAGTCTCTTCTGCCCCAGGTGGGCTATAGTGCTTGTGCTTGCTCTCTCTCTCTCTCTTTTCATTCACCCCACCCCTCCCTCTACCTCCTTCCTTCCCACACATTTAAAGATGAAAATCAGGGCTTAAAAGTCAGAGAAGTTCTGAGGCTATGATTCAGTGAATTCCAACAAGCTCGCCATCTTGATCAATGATCTACGGAACCTCATTGAGGAACAGATAAAAATGGCGCTGCTCTGTATGCGGCAGAGGCAGGGATGATGCCAGACCCCACGACTGTCCTCCAGACCCCAGTTTGCAAACCACTATCCTGGAATACAGAATTAGAGACCATAGCAATTTAATGGTGAAAGATCCTGTATACCTGTCTCCTAGTATAGTGAGCCCAGAAAAAACCAAGTGTCCTAAGATCTCCAGATTGAGCCAGGAATGGAACTTGGCACCCCCATCTTCCCTATTCAACACTGTATTCACCCTGTCACTGTCCCTTTCCCATTGGTGGTGCTTTTAGTAGGCTCAGGAGGAGGAAGCACAAAGCCCATTCCTCCCAGGAATCCATTCTCCTCCTCCCCCTTACATTTGCTTCCCCTCCTGGCAGGGCACAGTAGCCCTGAAGGAAGCCCCGTGAACACAGGGTAAACAGCTGCCTGTGGCCTTCAACAGAACTGCCAAACAAGGGAAGTCCATCACACTTCCAACTCCCACTTGGCCTCATGTCTTCCTCTTTCCATCCCCCCCCACCTCTGCCTGCCTTCTGCAAGTTCTTCCCTCCGCACGCTGCACCCTACTCTGTTGGTAGTCCTTTCATATCTTAGCCCTTCCCTGACCTTACCTTGGCCTCCTCCTCCTCTCCATTAAATTCTGCTTCTCCTGTGTACTGTTTTATTGGGCCCTGCCCTTTGCTCAGTGATAGTGGCTAATATGAGAAACTAATCTGTTTTAATGTGTTACCACTCGCTAGCCACTGCTAGCGACTTAATGAGATTTTGAGTTTGCCTTGTCTCATCACAGGTCCTCTATTCAATTATAAACTCGGTGAGGGGGAAGCTGGCACCACTGGCCATTTCTTCTTTAACTCCCATACCAGCCACATAGTGCTAGACCGGGGGTACTCCATACTGATGTTGTTGAATGAATTAAAGGAAGGGAGAAGTAGGAGGCAGATGTGAGTAAAGAGAGGTAAACAAATCCTAGGACACAGTTGTTTTTCAGATTGGCAAGAGAAACTGCCAAGTCTTTCCTAAAAAAGAAGTTTAAAAGAACCAGAGAGGGTAAACGAACTCAACCCCACTCTCAGTAAAGGCTGTTTTAACTAAAACAGCATCAACAACCAAAACAAAGCTACTACAAATCAAGGATGTGAATGAAAAGGGGTTTTGACATCGAAGGCTTCTGTTGGGCCGCCCACCATATTCTGGGAAGAAGTTTGCCTTTAAAAATCCAAAGCAAAAATGCTTACAAAATACATGTGTCATTAAAGCCCTTGGGTGCTTTGGAAACACATTAGCTATGGGCTGCATAAGTTAGTTTCTTGCAAACTGAAATACAGGAGAGAGTCTTGCTTGGCCCTGAAGAGTAGAACTATGGGTACTGGAAGTGTTTCTGTCCCTGTCTTGTTCAGGACAGTAACCACTAGCCATGCATGACTCCTGAGCACCTGGCATGAAGGGTGACTGAGGAATTGAACCTTCCTCTTTCATGTAATTTTATTTCATAAAGTAAGACAACTTCACATTTAAATTTAAATAACTTCATGTTTTTAAGTAGCCCTCTTCCTTAAAGTGTGGGTCATAGATCAAGAATACTGAGATTATGGGCTTGCTGGTGTAACTCAGTGGTAGAGCAGTTACCTAGCCTGTTAGTCAACTTTATGTCACTGTGAATAAAATACCTAACCAGATTAACTTAAAGGGGGGACAGTTTATTTTTGACTCACAGTTTCAGAGGTTCAGTCCATGGCCAGTCAACTCCATCACTCTGGGCCTGAGATGAAATAGAACATCATGGTGGAAGGGTGTAGTGAAGGGAAGCTGATCAGCTGATGGTAGCCGAGAGAGAGAGAGAGAGAGAGAGAGAGAGAGAGAGAGAGAGAGAGAGAGAGAACGCAGAGGAGGAAGGGAACGAAGATATAGTCTTAAGAGCCTGAC
>NW_025999990.1:39659920-39790027 GCF_001458135.2 Marmota marmota marmota | reverse complement strand
TTTTTTTTTTTTTTTTTTTTTTTTTTTTTTTTTTTGGTGGACTGGAGATTCTGATGCGAAAGGTTGTCAACAGGCTGAGCCATTTTTTTTTTTTTTTTCTGACAGGGTTTGGGTTTAGGAACTTTCCCACCTCTTTCCATCTGTCACCATTTCAGGCTCAGCGAGCTTCAGGAACTATTCAAGGAATGTTCTGGGCCCTTCTCCTGATGGGCCACAGTTGGAAAGTCAGGAAGGCAGTATAATGGGTCGGACATGATTATCTTTCTGATTTCTCCCTTTTCAGTTACGGAAAGTGTTTCTTTATGATTTGTGCAGTAATAATTTACCTTTTATACTGTAGCCAACTTTCCCAAAAGAGGATTGAGTAAATGAAAGTTGACAGGGTTGTTTTCAAAGGAACCTGAAATTGGCCAGCAGGAAGTGGGAAGGAGCTGGCTATGCCAAGTAGGAAGGAGTAGAAATAAACAACCTAGATAAGGGAAGTCCAAAGGGACACTCATCCTAAGATGGGTTAAATTCAACAATGAATTTTTGTTGAGTATTTGTAGGATCCAGACACTATCAAAATATTGGAGAGCAAAAGAGAAATTCCATGACCTCTTGTGTTTTGCTTATAGACTTGTTGGGGGACACAGTTTTTTAATATGCAGAAAAATAAAAATATATCATAATGAGCAGCTACAATTGCGATAAGACTTTAACGAAGATTATAGAAAAGAGAATATTGGAGATCTCTCTCTCTTTTTATTCTTCTAAATAGATTTTGAAAGAATTAGGAAACAGGATAGTGGATCTTACTTAACAACCAGAAAGGGTCACACCAGGTTAGACCCATCAGAAAGGATGACAAGCTCACCTGTGAGCAGTGGTCAGTTAAAGATGAAGAAGGAAAGCACATTTATGCACTAGTTATGGAAGGGTTTAGAAAAAGGGCAGTGTTATGCTGAGTGACCTGTCCTAATCCGAGCAGAATGCAATGCTTTTGATCAAACTGTCCTAAGAGAAGGGTGAAGCAGAAAACTGTCCTAAGGCAGGGAGTGAAATTACTTGCTGGTAAGCAGTGAAGTTCAAGTTCAAGCTTTTAAAAACCATGGGAACAAATGCAAACATGATACATCGTGAAGGCAGACCTTAGGGAAGAAAGAAGGGAAGATGTCTTCTTTAGCAGTTCCCAAATGAACCATGTGCTTCCTCCAGCCCTGAAAGACTCTGCTAGAGAATAAAACCGTAGAACCATCAATACTTGCAATGCAGGAACTGCAGCATGCACCTATTTAACTCCCCACCTGATTTCACAGTGGACTCTACGGAGGTCACAGATACCCTCATACTGTCTGGGCTCCGATTACAGGCATCAATGTCCCTGGTCCTCAAAAGATCAGCCCTCATCCTTGACTCATTTTCTCTGACTGGTTCTGCTAACTTGAAGCATACTCATAACTCTGTGTGAAACTTGCTTCTACCCACACGTCTCAGGAGCATCGGAAACTCTGGTGATGTATGCCCTCTACTTCCCTTCCAAGGCTCTTCCTTCTACAAAATTCTCTTCTTTGGGCAAATAGATCTGTTCCTAATCTGGGAGTGCCTCATGAGCATTCTCAGCTCTTTATTTTTGTTTAAGAACTCTTCTGTTTCTCTGGGAGAAAGAGACTAATCCAGCAGAGGTCCAGGCAGGGGGCACTGCACTGCTGAAAGGTGGCATAGGCAATCCCAGGAATTGGTGATGGCTTTTCTCTCATGGGATGCTTTTGGGTGTTCTTTAGATGTGCCTCCAGTTTCCTTAATGTAAGAAACTCACCTCTTCTGTGTTGCTTATGGTTCTTTCCATAAACCCTAGAAATCCCTTCGTCTCTTGTTGATGTCATTGTCACCTTCCAGGTAGCCCTGTAGGACAGTATGCAATGATCTCATGCTGGCAGAGCACCAGCATGCCAATCTCTGGCATTCAGATTTTTCAGACATCAGTTGGATCATGAGGGCTATGACCTCACCAAAGGATTTCCATTTGATGGATTAATCCATTGATAATTGAATGAACTACTGGAAGGTGGGATGTAGTTGGGGGAAGTGGGTCACTGGGAGCATGCCCCAAAAGATTTATCTTCTCTTAAACCCTTCCTCTTTCTCTGCTTCCTAGATGCCATGAGCTAGGTAACTTTCCCACTATGCCCTTCCACTATGATCTTTCTGCCTGAAAGCCAGCTAACCATGGGCTGTGAGCCAAAATAAATCCTCTAGACTGTTCTTGCCAGTGACACAAAGGTAACTGACACAAAGTTGACTAACACAAAGGTGATAAGTACCTAGCTGACTGATACACATGGCTTCTCTGATCTTCTGTGGCAATTACTGTCTCTGCCACTCATTGAACACTTATTGTTTTGAGTTGTTATTTATCTTAGTTAATATTCAATTACAAAGTGATATACCAACAGATTATCCATAAAAGCATTTAAAATATTACATGAACCATGAACACAACATCTTTATTTTATGTGGTGCTGAGGATCGAACCCAGCACCCTGCATATGCCAGGCAAGTGCGTTACCGCTTGAGCCACATCCCCAGCCCCTCAATGTTTATTATAACATTTTTATTCATACCATCTTCATCTCTATCTAGTGTTCTATTCCCTCAGACTCACCAATTATAACTTTTGTGAATCTGAATAATTATAGCACATAGTAGATGCTTAATAACTGCTTGATAAGGAAGATTATGTACTTTCCAGGTATATAAAATCTTACGATTAAGTAGATATAGGAGTAGAAATTACACTTTACTGCAATCGTATCACTGAATCCTCGTATGTATGAAAGTTTGGATATAAAAGGTGTAAAGCATATCTTCTCACTCTATGTGATGTTGTTCCTATAGTTATTTGCTTCTTAGGTATTCTCCTGCAATTAGGCAGCATTAGTACTTCAGTCTGGTCTGAGTTATCAAAGAAAAGGTAAACTTTGAGACTTCAGAATGTATTTTCAACTTTTGTTTGGGATCGTACATACATTCACCAAAACATTTTGTTTTTTTCTTTTGGAAGTTCTAATTTATAAAGTGCGTGGAAATGGTTGCTCCCATCCTCACAAGCAAATGCTGGACCAGTGGAGACCAACAACATTTCTTGTACTCATCAGACAACTGAGGTTGCAGGGCAGCCTCCTACCCTGGAATCACAGCTGAACTCTGCTTAACTAGAGCAGAAGCTGTTGAAGCTATGAACTGGTAAGAACCCTCTAGTGGTATTTCTGAATAGCTAAGGAGATAAGTGTGGACCAGGTGACAGTTAGAAACCCCTGGAAATGCATTCTTGAGGGGGCCAACACTTTCATGGACTTTCTCTCTAGGGATCCTATTAGATTCTCACAGTTACCATCTAAGAAAGATTCCCTCATGTTTCTGGCAGGAAAAGAAAAGTAATCATTTGAAATATTCTGAGAGACTTCCCCATAACAAAGGTCTCGTCTTCATGGGAAAGGACTACCAGAGGCTCATCCCCATGGAGAAAGGCATCCTTCCCATTCCCGTGGCCTCTAGCCATCCTGTCTCAGCTGGGGACCTGAGAGGATGAGAAGCATAGTCCACAGAGGTCAGGTTTTCAAGGAAAGACATTGTAGGCATTTCCTACAGGGCAAGGAATAGAGTTCAGGTGTGTAGCAGGCTGTACCACTGGAGAAATACTTGTGAATTAATGGTTCTGAGACATGAGCACACTAAAATATTGAGATTTAATTGGAAGAACATAGAATATTCCATCTCCTACACTTTATCACCACTTCAACAAGCTCCAGTATAGTAACCACAGATACAGCTGGAGATGCCACAGGATAGACTCTCTCTGCAGAGGATAACTTAGGGAAACCCAAAGTCAGGAAGAAAGACAAGGTCAAGGACACTAGGGGAATTTGAATTTCTGGCACTTATAGCTACTGAAAACATTAACCATATTCCCAGCCACTAAAGGCCTATTGATCTCAGTTCTTACAGGACCTGGCTTTCAACAACAACAACAACAAATCATGAAGCATGCCAGAAGCAAATGAAAACACAATCTGAAGAGAGAAAGCACTCACTGGAACCAGATTCAGAAAAGACACAGGTGTTGAAATTATCAAATGAGGAATTTAAATAATTACCACGAAGATGTGCAGGGCTTAAATGGAAAATGTAAACAATGTATAAGAAAAGGTAGATAAAAGAATGCCTCAGTGGGTTTACCAGTGGACATAGCACAGACTCAATACTGAATCAGTGAGCTTGAAGTTAATGAAAGGCAAGCAGAAAAAGGAATGAAAATAAACAAAACAGACCAACAATTGTGGGGCAGGTTTATAAGATAGAATACCAAGGAGAAAAATGAGAAAATAGAGCAGAAAAATATTTGAAGTATTAATGGCTAAGGACTTTCCAAAATAATTGATAGACACCAAACCACGAATCTAGGAATCTCACAGAATATCCATTAGGATATTAACAACAATACCCCACACCAAGAGATATCATAGCCAAACTGCAGAAAAGCAAATATAAAGACAAAATCTGGAAAGAAGCAAGAAGGGAGAAAATAACTACAGAAGAAATACAAAGGACTTTTCATTGGAAACCAATAATGCAAGAAAAGTAAGGAATGGAACATCTAAAATGTTGAGAGAAATAAACCACCAACCTAGGAGTCTATAGCCAGCAAAATTATCCTTCAAAAGTGAAGAAGAAATGAAACTTTTTGGACAAATAAAAACCCTGGGAATTTATCACTAGTAGGCCTGTTCTACAATAAATGTTAAAAGTTCTTCAGCAGAAGGAATCTAATAGAGGTCAAAAGCATGGAACTATAAAAAGAAAAGACTATTGGAGAAGGAAAAAATGATGCACCTGTCCCCAAGTGAACAGACCACATCTGTCTCCTCTTGGCATAATGAGTACACAACCACATTTGTGAGTGATGATTCTATTTTTTAAGGAAACAGTATGTACTCTCACACTCTTGTAATCAGGTAAAAAAAGAAAATGCACATAAGTTTTGTTTCTTATAATCTTCTAAACAGTGAATAGGAAATTTGGAACTGATACAAAGATACTGAATTTGTAATATAAGAAATCTCTGAATTCTACCTGTATCTGTGTATTTTGACCATACATGAAAATGCATGTATTGTTCTGGTGATGCAAAATATGGCATAAGTAAAGTACTGACTTCGTGGAAGGCATAATTTAGAAAAGAAAATGCTTTAGCAAACTCTTCAATTAGAAAAAGAAAAGCTTTGTTAAGCAATATTGCCAAGCATACAAACTTTATAATTCAACACTTTACATAGGAAGCTTGTTTTTTAATTCATATTTTCTGGTTTTGGTGGGGGGGTACTGGGGATTGAACTCAGGGGCAGGCAACCACATCCCCAGCCCTACTTTTGTATTTTATTTATAGACAGAGTCTCAATAAGTTGTTCAGTGCCTTGCTTTTGAACTCGAGATCCTCCTGCCTCAGCCTCCTGAGCCATTGGGATTACAGGCATGCACCTCTGTGCCCAGCTTGATATGTTTTTAATACATAGTTTTTGCAGTCCTTCTATGATGCTAAGTGACAGAAATACCAAGATGATTAACCTCTAGTAGAGAGGAGAAGTTAATTTATGGAGTTGCTACTTGGTATTTTACAGAATAACTTAGTGTTTTTGGTTCCAGCTTAACCCACTCCCTGTTGAATTGCTAGAACATATTAGACACTTCCTGATGACAGGGCTAAACTATTTATCTAAATAGCTCCTCTTTTGGCACAATGTCTAACACATAATAGGTGCATAGTAGGTATTTATCAAATGGAAGTTTTCAAATTAATTCCTGTAGAACAATCCAGCCTGTGACCTATTTTGGTAAGCTCTCAAGTTGAGAATGTTTTATACATTTTCAAGGGACTGAACACACAAACAAACACATACACACTCACAAGACTATGTGACAAAGACCACATGTGGCCACAAAACCTCAAATATTTAAAAAAAAATTTTTTTTGTTCTTTTTACTTATACATGACAGTAGAAGGTATTTTGACATATCATACATACATGGAGTATAACTTTCCATTCTTGTGGTTGTACATGATGTGGAGTTACACTGGTCGTGTATTCATATATGAGCACAGGAAAGTTATGTCCTATTCATTCTACTGTCTTTCCTGTTTCCATCTCCCTGCCCTTCCCCCCACTGCCCCCTGTCCAATCAGGTGACCCCCCCACTACTGTGAGTCATCATCAGCATATCAGAGAGGTTTTTTTGGGATTGGCTTATTTCACTTAGCATGATAATCTCCAGTTTCATCCAAAAACATCAAATATTTCTTATCCTGCCTTTTACAAAAGACATTTTGCTTATTCCTGATTTATTTGTGCACTTCATTTCATTCTTCCTGAACTTTGTCTTGAAGTAAGATTTCTCCTATGACTCTCTGGCACCAAAGATTTGCCAAAGTGATCTTCCTTAGCTGCCAGTGGTTTGCCTCCATCTCTGTTATAAACAGCTGCCACACCCAGCCTGAGCTGGGGGCCACTTAACACCGTCCCTTTAGCTTGCCTGCTTCAACTGACATCTGAATCAGCGAAAAGTCTGAGCCATTCTCTGTGGCTTCTTTGCTATATGATCAGAGTAAAAAAAAGGCTAAGAGCCAGCCACATGTGACACCAATGTCCATCATGAGGGCCCTGCTCATTTCATGGATGCTTTCTCATCTTTTTTTTAAAATATTTTGTCATTTTCTTATTCATAGGGTACACCTCTCCCTGTTCCCTCCCATGGAGTAGTCAACTTTGAATGTCCCTGTTAGCAAGACAGCTTGCTGGCCTTAAGTTACAAGTGGCTTCAGCTAGAGACATTCACAGACTGCATCAGAAAAATCCTGTAGGTCCAACAATATGGTACAATGAATAAAAAATTTTAAGGGTTTGCTGGGTGCGGTGGTGCACACCTGTAATCCCAGTGGCTCCGGAGGCTGAGGCAGGAAGAACTCAAGTTCAAAGCCAGCCTCAGCAATGGCGAGGAGCTTAGCAACTCAGGGAGACCCTGTCTCTAAATAAAATACAAAAATGGGCTGGGGATGTGGCTCAGTGGTCAAGTGCCCCTGAGTTCAATCCATGGTATCCCCTGCAAAAAAAAAAAAAATAAATAAATAAATAAATAATTAAGAATTTGATGAAAAGTAAAATAAAACACACACAGCACATGAGGTTAGAGTATGTAATTTCCTGTGTTTATATGTTTGAACTAAACTATAGGAACTTTGAGGGCAGAGATTTCTTCTTTGTTTCCCATTTCTAATTTTACTACATCCTCAATAAATATTGATTAAATGAGGATAAGGAAACAGAATTTGCCAGAGCTTTGCATTCTTGAAGTGTATGGCATCATTCAATCCTAAATCCAATTAATTCAGCATAGGTGTGTCTGCGCTTTGAAAGGGAAACTGACCTGTCAGTCCAAAACGCACTAATTATTAAAGAAATGCAGTCATTTGGCATCTTCAACCCAGAACTCAGGAACAAAGTGCCTGAATAAACAGGTGATGAATATTTAGATTTGAACTTTCCACTATAGTCAATGGGGGAAAGATTTGCACAGTGGGGTGTATTACTGAATTTTTATGTGTCTCCAGGGCATTGCCCATTCAGGGCATATGCAAGTAACCTCTAACTCTTTTCAGAACTTGCCATTTAGTTCACTTTTATTATTTGTTTTTCTGGGAACCAAAGGTCAAACTTGTTATATTTGAGCCATACCACCTATGTGGGAAAAGACAGAAGGCCCCAGAGCTCTGAATCTTGATCTTTCCGGCACTCCACCAAAGCCCAGGGGATGCCAGACCCTTCTTGCACAGGGACTTTGGAGCTTTTGTTGGGTTTCTGTGAGTGGGAGCACACACCACCAGCTCTGTTTTTCACTTGGAGTCCTTACTTTTAAGGCCATCTATTAATTTTTTTTTTTGCTCAGTCTTTCCCCAAATGCTCTTTACTCCACTGAATAAAGTCTCACTGAAGATAAAAGATGTCAATGTGGTGTGAAAAAAGGAGGGACCTTGTTTTTTTTTTTTTCTCCCCAAAGGCCTTATTTATGGGTTTCAGATGGTGGCAGGGATGTTTATATGAACCTTACCCAAACTGCCTGAACCTCCTGGGTCTGCAAATATCAGGCTGCAAATTTCATGAGAACAGAACTTTTTTTTCCAGGATGGGGGGAAGGGTGGCTGAGATTTCCTGTACTTCCTGTTTTAGAGCCGCTGGAAATGAGACAAAAACTGTATTTCAGGATTTCAGTACCTGGTCCCAGCTGAAATCTGGACATACAGATGTGCACAAAGAAGGGACACATGTGCACATATGGTCACACACGCTTGAATACCTATAAAATGGGGCATCGTACTTTACTCACAAAAATGTTATTTAAAACATGCCCACAGTACTTTCCATTTCAAATAAAATGGAATTGAATTCCAAAACATTTCATAAAGGCCTTTCAAAGTTTCAAAACTAAACCAAACAACAATGTGATCTGGGGGAAAAGGGTTAGTTCATTATTATTTTATCCAGATTTGCCCAATCATGCCAGAGAATAAATATTGACGGAAAGAAACAAACAAAGAAACCCCAACTCAGCAACCCACAAATGTAACCTATTAGGGCCAGGAGCAGTGGTGGCATTATAATTTCAATTATGTTTTCAACCATTTCCTGTCTTTGTTCATCTTCTCTTCCTCACTTGCTAAAATCAATTGTTCTTGAAAAGATTTGGAGCATCCCCACTCCTTACCGGGGCTGAGATGAGTCCAAGCAACAGCGTTCTCCTCGAGGACAGGGACACTGCTCTGTTCAATTCAATCTGTGCATATATTTGGGGGAAGGGCACAGAGAGATGGTTAAAAAAGAATTGGAATAGAGGCAGATGCAAAACCGCAAATTAAGTGATGTATCGGATTAGCCGTCAAGTCCTTGTCTGGTTGTCAAAGGCTGACTGTAACGATGTGACTTTGATCCCAAGCAGGTCATTGCTCATGTATAGCAGCACCCTCAAACATGTGCATCCCCATAAGGACTGGCCTTTGTACGGAGGCTGAGCCAGCACACCATTAACGTGTGGTGCAAACAGGACAGGCCAGCGGAACACAGACAAGGCACGCTTGAAAGGGAGAGTCAGAGTTTCCAGTAACCACTTTCAGTTGGCAGAGCTCTGATTGGAACCATGTGACAATTTTAGGCGATGTACCATAGGCAGCCAATTTATTACATATGGCAATATGATTAATGGTATCAAATGCCTTTTTTTGGTAACATCCAAGAACACTCCGCCAGCCAACTGCTTGGAGTCCAAGGCAGTGAAAATCTGTTCCATGAATTTAAAGTCAGGCAGATGAGGTTAAATGAGAGAGGGCCAGACGCCAAGGCAATGATTACAAAGTAAGTTGTTTCAAAAAAAAAAAAAAAAAAAAAAGCAGAATGTTTTAAATCTGGTCTTGAACAAATCCCATCTAGTCCCCACCTACCCCAACCAATTTTTCTCTTTTCCTTCCCCCCTTGTTTCTTGATGTGAAAACCCTAATAGCTGCTGTATGGAAGGCATTTCTGAGGCCGGGCTGTCTTCCATGTGCCCACAACCTTTTCCAAGCCCTGCAAATCCACACAAGAACATTGGCTGGATCTTTCCTTGGCACCCACAGCTGGGGGTAGCAGCAGAGACCAGCAGATGTGCCTTCCTGTCTTTTCATGCCTCCTTTGGGGACTGGGAGGCCGGCTCTGTCTCTTTCCTCTGTGAGTAGGGTATCCGGGGACTTCCAGCCTGTCCACACAGATGCCTAACTAGGAAGAAGCTGCCGCACACCTGAAGAGGTGTGCCATGCTAAGAAGGTGAACTGTGAGGGAAGTGGCTTGTTATTTGGAATCTGAAGAAAGAGCATAAAAGGAGGGAAGATGGTTAAGAAACAGACAGTCTCAAAATGTGACTCGTTTTTCCCAAAGTGTTCCCATACAGCACAAGATAGGTGCCTACCACATACAGCCTACCAAAATCTGGAATGCTTCAAGCTCTGAGATTCTTTTGAGTTCCCATGTGATGCTACAGTGAGAGATTCCACACCATGAAACTCTTGTCTCATGCACAGAGGTCTTAAAAATATTGTGCAATATGTGTGTAAGGTGTATAGGAAACGAAAATGAATTTCATGTTTAGACTTAGATCCCATCCCCAAGATATCTCATTATGTGTATGCAAATATTCCAACATCTGAAAAATCTCTGAAATCCTCCTTGTTCCAAGAATTTGCATAAGGGATACTCAACCTGTATTTGTTAGATAAATGAGTGTAATGCACCACAGTGTTTGAAGTCTTCCAGGGAGCATGTACCCATTTTGTCAGAGTTTTGTCACTTCCTTTTGAAAAGGATTAAACACACACACACACACACACACACACACAGCACAGCACATTTTATTTTTTATTTAATATTTCAGATTTTCAAATCATTTGTTGGATAATTTGTAATTGATAAAATTTATTCTTTTGGGCTACTGACTGGTAGTTTGTGGTTGTCTCGACCAGGGCAAATTGCTCATTAACCCTGTGGTTTGTGGATTAATTTTTTTCCTTCTTTATAAGAAGTGAATCTGCTCAGTTATTTGGAGATTCATTCCATTACCTGTAGGCTCAATTTTCAAGCAATTGATTTGGACATAATTTGAGGGTCTTAGGTTGGCAAAGCTGTTTTTTTTCCCCCTATGGCAAAAATAAAACTTAAAATGGAAAGGATGGGTAAACAGAACAAAGATATGTTCAAAATGAAGCTCTTTTGCTACCAAAGAGCAAGGCTGGGCCCTTAGATTAGGAAACTGAGCAACTGCATTGGGATTGCCACCCTTGGGGACTGAGGTGGAGCCTTAGGTCAAGATGATTTTCCTCAATTTGCCCTGTTAAAGTTTATTAGCACATCCTGGCATACTGTCTGTATGAAGACTGAGTGACAAATAGTAACTTCTAGTACTCTAGCAATTTCTTTCCTCGAATACTACTGCCTATTCATTGGAAATAGTATAAAAATTAAAATTTAATAAGGCCCTCCCCACTGAATCCCCTACCATTTTAAAAATGAATCCCTGACAGTTCTTTCCCCTAAAACACAATTATTTCTCCCAAATGAATCATGCTCACTTTTAAGTGACAATTAATTTTTGCTATGTTACTTACTGAAGGCTAAGATAGAGTAGTTTGCCATGCTGCTAGGATGAACAAATCAGCCTGTTGGTTATGGTGGGCAAAGTGTTGTTTTTCTTTTTGCTCTTTCCTGCAGCACATGAACGATATGACAGTATGCCATGTTATTATTTTCTTATTGCTGCTATAACAAACTATCACGGATTTGGTGACTGAAAACAAAACATATTTACTAACTTATAGTTCTGGAGGTCAGAAGCTTGAAATGAATTTCACTGGCTAAGATAGAGGAGTCAGTTGGACCGTGTTCTCTTGTGGAGGCTCCAGGGTAGAATCCATTTCCTGACCCTCAGGCTTCTAAAGGCTACCTGGATTCTTTGGCTTGTGGCCCCTTCCTCAATCTTCAAAGCCAACAGTGTAGCATCTGCCAATTGCTCCCTAACTGCTTCTTCCACTACATCTCCTACTCTGACCTTCACGTTTCCCTCTTATAAGGACCCTGTTATTTTATTGGATCCACCCAGATCATCAAGAACTCCCATCTCAAAATCCTTAATTTAATCCCATCTGCAAAATCCTTTCTGCCACAGAAGGTAATGTATGCGTGGATTCCAGGGATTCAGACAGGGACCTCCTTGAGAGGTCATTATTTTGGCTACTAACAACCGTTATAATGTGGGAAAGAAGAGGGGGCTGGGGGCAGAGAGAGAGGAGACACAAAACAACAACTCAAAACCTAAAGGAGCAACCCACAACTCTGCTCAGCACTTCTACTAGGAAGCCATCCCTGGCTCCCTTGCTTTCTTGCCTCTAGGCACACTCTGCTTACTTCATTTATAAGTTAACTGAAAACAGTATGAGAATAATCATACTAACTCAGCACTTGCTCTGTGCCAAGCCAATTGATTTAATTCTCACAGAGGTAGGTACTATTATGACCTCAAACATTCTGATAACTTCAGGAAGCCTAGAGGAGGTGGGTAACTTTCCCAATGAAGCACAGCTGGGATGTGGCAGAACAACCAAGATTTGGACCCATATCTCTATAGTTCCACAAATCCCCATCTTTAACCCCTGTATTTTTTTCTGATTCTTAAGTCTAGCAAAGGAAAGAGAAAAGCCAAAGTGGGCAGAGCTGGGGAGTGGTCAAAGGACTTGGTTCTTTCACCCTCTAAATCAGCCCTGCATTAATACATAACCCATAGCCTTCCCTCTTATTCTTGTGTTCACTCTTCATAACTCGTCACTTGTCACACAACTCCCTTGATTCTGACTGCTGTTCACTCACTGGGTCCCTAGTCTGAGACTAAATGGGCCTCGGTGATCTATTCTGTGTGTCTTCTTATATCTAATTCTCTTCCCCAGGGTCTTAGGGTTTTGGAGAGCATGGATCTACTCTGTGGCCGAGGGCTACACCATCAGTACTACTTTCCCCCAAAATGACTGGAGCTTAAATCAAAAGGATTTCCAAACTCATAAAAGCCTAGACATGCATTAATTTATATATTCAAAATGTCTTTCAACCCAAATTATGCTAATGTGGTTATAATATTAAACATGAATAAAAAAGAACTAAGTTCAGCTAAAACAGTCCCTGTTACAGACTAAGATTACCAGGAAAAAAATGAAACAGTTCCAGCTAACATTGAGATGGAGGGGAAAAAAATGACTTTCCTATAAACTTACCTAGTTTTTAATGCACATTGTTTTGCAATCCAGAGAAATTCTAATCTTTAAAGGAGTTTTAAATACAAGAGACATTGCTATGCAGCTATGGGACCTGTTCCACTAGCCAAAATTTGCCTCCGTAAAGCAGTCACAGTGTATATAGAGTAATAGAATTGACAGATGTCAGACCCTGGTGAGGGAATATAATTGTTGCCAAACCTTCCTGAAAGGAACTTTAGCTGCAAGTGTTGGGTACAAGTAATTCAAGATGTAAAATCTGCAGATAGCCCCATAGTGGCACTGGCTGCCTCAGGCTCTGCGGCATTTTCTGGGAAGAAAGTATTAGTTTTGCCTAATTATTAAGATAAATATTCATTTATTATATTAACAATAATAATAACATAGGCTTTAAACAAAAACTTTTACAAGCAGAAAACATGGAGAACAAAATCATGGCCTAGGGCAAATTGCTGTTTCCATAGATTACAAATCTTCCCCCATAGAACCTACAAATATTACAAGGACACGTATGAAAAATAAGTTTTGCACCTTAAGGTCCTAATTGGTAAATGTGACCCTCTTATTGAGATCTGTCTTTTGTTTAGATAAATCACACAAATGGTTTATAACCTTATGGTGTGGCTTTGTCACCTTAAAACATTGCAATTACCCCCATGTGTTCCATGAGTAATGTCTGAAGCATTTGGAATACAAATATTTAAATTTTCCATACATTTTTCTCTAATATTTGTCTTCCCAAGACTCATGCAAATACAGTTTTTTGTCTTTTTATCTGGTCTCTGCCCCCCACCCGCCTTTTCTTTTTTGCTAGAACTGTGAGCTGATGATTCTTTTCTTTGGTGAAGAAAATCTTCACTTTCTTTGAAACTTACTTTTGCATAAAACTCAAGGTGCAGCAAACAGACTATGGCTCATTTCATTAGCACACTAGCTAGGTTTCTTCTCTCTTTTACTATATGCCAGGTAGGTGTTGAAGTTACTGTTGTAAATGCCAACTCAGGAAATATAAATAGCCAACAATGTAAAAGCAGAGATTTGTAGGCAGCGTTTCCTCTAAGAGAGGTTTCCTACATTATTATAGTGTTCCCGGACTGTGGTTATAACGTTTGAGCGTGGGTCCCAGTGAACTGGAAACTTTAATAAAGGCAGATTGCAGGCAGTCCTACCCAGAACTTATGTTGAGCGGATTGGTTCTGGGCTGGTGGTGGGGGGTGAGTGGGTGGGGGAGGTGTAGATTTTTTCTAAATTCTTCTAACAATACGAGGAGGCAGCTAGTCTGAGGATCCCAGTTTAGAATCTCTGCTCCATACCACCAATGATAATCTAGAAGTTTTTATTTTAAGAAAATTTATCTAGCGATTTAGTGATACAGTGGGGTTTGGGGACATGTGCAGTGACATAAGAAAATTCAAAGTACATAATTGGTTAGAAACTGTTTTGTGCACTTGATGTACATCCCCTCATTCAATCATCAACGATTCTGGGGGTAGGCATTTTTATTACCTCCATTGTACAGATGGAGAAAGTGAGGTTTAGAAGGTTAAATGACTTGCCTGAGGTCACCCGGCCATGGGCTGATGGGGCTGGGATGCGGAGCTTGTTCCTCCCACTCCAAGTCGCCGCCTTCACTGCCTCGCAAGACTGCCACCCCCGGTGCTTGTTTTTACAAATCTGATGATTTTATTTCTGTAGAAATAAAATTCTCACCCCAAAATAAGAGTCCTCGCTAGCTAGCTGGGCGAGGTCTCCAAGGGGCGCAGACACCCGGGCGGGGCGGGGTGCGTTCCAACGCGTGCAGCGACCTCGCAGAGTGGGCTCACTCGGGAGGAACATTTCCATAACAAAGACGAGTCCTCCTCCCCGAGACCGGCAGGCAGGGAGTTGCAAGTGTCTGCCTATGATGTGATCCACATTTAATGCTTATCTGGGTGAGAGGGAATTTGATTAGAGCAAATACAAAGCACAATTCCGAGAACAAAACCACTAATTCAAAGGTGGCTTTCTTACGGATGTAAAATACTTCGAGCCTGTTTAAAGGACCGAAGAGAATGTCACCAAGGAGTAGCTCACATTGTGTCTGATTTCTCCGATCGGAGCCACAGCCAAGCGCGGGGCTGCTGGGGTGTTTGCCCGGGCTTGGGGAGCTGGCCTTGCGGGGCGGGGAGCAGGACCGGCAGGCACCGTCCAACCCTAAAGGGACACGGGTGCAAACGTGGGAGCCGAGGAGGCCGTCTGTCCTGAAGACCTCATTCGCATCCCTGACCCCAGCCCCCTTTTAGGAAGCTTCTCTTTGCATCTGGTGGCTTCCCAACCTAGAAGCCTTCAAACACGGCAGTGCCTCCGATATGTTTGTTTTCCTTGGAGCTAATTTTATCAAGGTCTGGGGTCATTATTAGCCAGATCACAAAAGTAAGAGCTCATTAATATGTATCAGCTTCAAACCCTATGATTTCATCTGTTAATTTGATCTTGTTTTTCCTTGTTTATGGCAATTAAATCAGACCTTGATAAATCTGAAAATTAAAAAAAAAAAAAAAAAAAGAGCCACCAGCAAGCACAGCTATTATGATCACTCATTAGAAAGCCAAGCAGACTCTGATAAATCGTGCCAGGGTTTTTAAGGACTAGATGATTACCTGCTTAAACAGCATGGAAGCTACCAGTAAAATGTAGCAAAATGATTAAAGAAAAAAAAAAAAAAGAACACCCCCATTACATCCAAATGTAACAGATGGACAGTTGTACTTCAGGGAATGTTCAGGGAGCCTGTTTCCTCCCCTTCAAGCTAGGGAGGGCAGAAGCCACAGGCCCTCCTGGGCGCAGAGGAGAGACAGCTTCCCTGCCTCTCTCCCTCCTTCGCCCTCCCCTGCATCCTCCTGGCCACGGAGGGAGGACTGTTCAGCTGCCACCAAGGCCTCACTCCAAATTGTGTGATGGTTAAGAAAAAGCACTAAGTACCAAGGGTGAATAGGTGGGAGGGGGTGTGCAGAGCTGGGGCATGATGGCAAATGACAGGATGGATGTGACCTTTTCTGTCACAGATGAGGCTGAGTGTCACTCTGGTGGGAAGCTCGTCCTTCTTCTTGGTCTGTCCTCTGTTTGGGGATCCGCCACCTTTGGGGTCCTCCTGGGTTGCAGAGCTGCCTTGTATAATTGAAGCTGAAAATGCTAACAGCTTATTTTCATGGTTTTCCTACAAGGACATGAACACTACCCATTTCAGTGCCAGAGATCCTTGTAGAACTCTTTTCTCTGGTTGCAGGACATTGGGATTTCTGGGGCCATCGTGGCCAGCAGCTTTGGTGTCTTCCTGGTACTAGCTGCAACATATGGGCTTGGTGCAGCAGCAGAGCTTTCCTGCCTGGAAGAGTTCTGTGTGGGGTATTGGACATCCTTCCTTGAATCTGGGTCTCCAGGTGCCCTTGTGTGTCTGTGAACTTTCACTATCTTAAAAATAAAACTTTGTGCTTCACTTGGCCAGATTGGTGTCGGTTGTGTGCTGTTAAGAACGTTGACATATTAGAAAGGCAGAAAGATGTACCCTGGGGATGGGCTGGTGTTTGTGCCCATGCAAACAGCCAGTGCAGGTGGTCAAGCTCCTATCTCCAGAGCAACAAATTGCACTCTAGTTCCATGGGGTGGGGGTGGAAGAAAGGGGCAGTGGGGCTCCGACTCCTCTCTTGCTGTCTTAGGCTCAGTCCACCTTTGAAAGAGTCTCAGCTGAGCTTTGTTTCAAAGGAAAGATCTTTTTTAAAAAAAAATTTATTTCAATTTTTCCTGGGAAAGTTTTCTTTTAAATCTGTCTCTCTTGTCCCCATATAATCATGCTATTTCTTTAAGTTCCTCCATAGCAATCTGGCCCCATTTGCCTCCGAGGTCTCTGCAGGGACCCGTGTGCAGCCAACTTGGCATCTTGCTGTCTTCTGGTCCCCTCACACCTTGGGATGGCTTGTCCCAGTGCCTGCAGGTCTGTTTGCTTGAAGAGCATCCAGCTCCTCCTGATTCCTTTGTCTTTCAGCCTTTCTTCCCAGTTTTTGGTCTTCCTGCTAGGCCCTGAGCTGGTGAAAAAGGATCTCCAAAAGATCATTGTCTTTATTTCTGTATTCTCTTTGTTCTTTAAATTTGGGTGTCTGATTTTTCTTACACGTGCTTCCATAGCCTTTTTCTCTCCATTTTTTAGATTCTTGACGGGTTTCTCTCTGTTTGGCTTTCTCTGCCTTTTGTAGTAGAAAATTTCCTGAAACCCTCCAGAAACGATTGTGAAAATTTGATTTGCCAATATGTCTTTTCAGAATTATTTTTAAATTGACACATAATAATTGAACATATTTGTAGGGGCACAGCGTGATGTTTGGATACACACACATTGGACAATGATCAAATCAGGGTTATTAGCATACCTATCCAAGATATATAATTTCTTTGATTTGAGAACATTCAAAATTCTCTCTCCTACCTCTTCTGAAATACATAATAAACTATTGTTAATGATAGTCACCCTATTCAATATCTGGCTAGCTGAAACTCCACCTATTCTGGTCTGAGGGTACTTTGTGAGGTCACCAAAAAAATTATTATCTTCTTTCTTAGCTTTTAATTTCCTGTGCTTTGCTGGTGTTCACCTCACCTACTATCAGAGATTATTCAATGCCTCACAAAGTCCCCTTGAATTGTTTTGGGGAGTATTCAAAAGGTTTCACTCATGTGCTCATGAATAACTCCTGTCAGCTGCCAGGTGGTCTCTAGTAATTATTTTTCTTGTCTCCTCTGCCCCTCTTCAATGATATCTGCTTCCTGCCAGAAGTGTGGATCTGCCTTATTGGGGACTTCTGTAGCCATAGTTGCCCTAATATAGAGCTGGGGGTTCACTGTGTTCACCAGCTACCACCATTTCAGGTCGTTGTGATTCAGTGGTGTGCTCTGCCCTCTCTCACTTCAGAAGGTGGAAGGGATGTGTTTTAGTTAGCTTTTCTCGCTGCTTTGACTAAAGGACCCGGCCAGAACAACTGTAAAGGAAGAAAGGTTTATTTCGGTGCTCACAGTTTCATCCGTAGATAGCAGCTCCATTCCTCAGGGCTCCAAGTGAGGCAGAACAATATGGCGGAAGAATGTGGCAGAGGGAAGCAACCCATATGGTGATCAGAAAAGCACAGAGAGAGACTCCACTTGCCAGATACAAATATGTATCCAATATGTAGCCACACCCTACCACTTCAATTGCCACTCAGTTAATCCCTATCAGGGGATTAATTCACTGATTGAGTTAAGACTCTCTCAACCCAGTCATTTCTCCTTTGAACCTTCTTGCGTGGTCTCACGCGAAAGCTTTTGGGGGACACTCCATATCAAAACTATAGCAGGATGCCTCTCTCCATTTTTGTTCACTGTTTTGTTCATATGTGGTTTTTCAAGAGGACCTTATATAGAGGTATTTTGCATAAAAATAAATGTTTAAATGTTTATTTATAGTTTCTCCTTTCCTCCAAGTTCCCATTTCTCTCTTCTAATGCTGGAAGTTTTACTATCAGGAAGAAAAGCAAACCCAATTATCTGTCTGTCTCCCTCTTCCATCAAGAAATCTTTTCAGCAAATTAAAAGTTTCTGCACGGCAAAAGAAACAATTAGGAATGTGAAGAGGGAACCCACCGAAAGTCAGAAAATCTTTGCTAGCTACTCTTCTGATAGAGAATTAAGACCTAGAATATATAAAGAGTTCGAAAAACTTTACAACAAAAAATCAAATAACCCAATTAATAAATGGACAAATGAAATAAACAGACACTTTTCAAAAAAGAAATACAAATGGCCAACAAATATGTGAAAAAAACGTTTAACATTATTAGCGGTTAGGGAAATGCAAATCAAAACTACACTGAGATTTCATCTCATACCAGTCAGAATAAGAAAATGGAACACTTTTACATTGTTTGTGGGACTGTAAATTAGTACAACTGGTATGAAGTCAGTATGGAGTCTCCTCAAAAGACTAGGCATGGAGCCACCATTTGATCCAGCTATACCACACCTTGGTATTTATCCTGAAAAATTAAAGTCATCTTACTACAGTGATATATATATATATATATATATATATATATATNGGCAGGTTCGATGATGGTTGCATGTGCACTGAACATGTACAGATGGGTTTGTTCATTGTTCCCTAAGTTATATAGTATAGCAACTATTTTATAGCATTTACGTTGCATTAGATATTATAAGTCATCTAAGGATGATTTGAAGTATATAGGAAAGTATGCATAGGTTAATGCAAGTATTCAACATTTTATGTAATGGACTTGAACATCCTCAGGATTTTGTATCCATGGGGATCCTGGAACCAAGCCCTGTGGACACCAAGGGACAACAATATCCCGACTGGGCCCTGCCTCAAACCTCTGTGGTATTGATGTTATTAGGCAGGCCTGTGCACAGGGATGAGGGGAGCCAGGAGACAGGGGAACTTTCATGCTAATAATCACTACTTAGTTTCCCAGATATAAATTCCCTCATAACCTTACAAACTTATCTCCTTCCACCCTACCTTTACTTCCATAAATAAAAACTTGTGATCCTCAAAGCTACCTGTGGCCGTGAGACTAGCACTACGGCCATCTCCTTAGCATCCCGCTACAAATTCCTAGACCCTAGGAAGGGATTTCTTTCTGGACAGCTGGGGAGAGAGGAAAGACAGGTACCTTGAAATCTGAATTGGCCCTGGAATAATACAAATCATTATAAAGATGATAGGAACCAGAGAATCTGTTATTTTAAAGTTTGAGCAGCTTTCTGAGTCACTGGAGATGGAGCCAGAAGTCCACCTTTCAGCAGATCATCACATGTTTTACGGAGGAGTGTCTCAGTGGGTATTTCAGCCATGCAAAAGCCAGGCCAAGAGATTCTGCTGAAATAAAGATATTCCAAGATGCTTTGGCTGCAAGGAACAGGTGACTGGGGCAAATAGTGCTATCCAGGGAGACTGTCACTTGGAAGTACATTTTAGCTGAAGAGAGAGGAGGGCAATAATCCAGTCTCTATTTCTTACTGGCCCTTGGATTGCATTTGAGCCCGTGTGAATGGGAGCTCAGAACTGACACAACTGGCCAGGCATAGTGGTGCTTGCCAATAGTTCCAGCGGCTCCAGAGGCTGAGGCAGGAGGATAACAAGTTCAAAGCCAGCCTCAGCAACAGCGAGGTGCTAAGCAACACAGTGAGACCCTGTCTCTAAATAAAATACAAAATAGGACTGGGGATGTGGCTCAGTGGTCGAGTACCCTGAGTTCAATCCCTGGTACACACACACACACACACACACACACAAATGATTTTGAGGCAAAAATAAATAGCTGAAATTGTCAAATTTGAGGAAAAAGTAAATAAATAGCAGAAACTGTTCACAGGAGATTCTGATTCTGGACATAACCATGTCCTTGAAAGATCCTAGAGACCAGAGCAGGTCCTCTCTGAGGACTTGCCTGGCTTCTCTGGTATACCAAGGTCCACAGCTTTAGAATCACCTGGGCTGACCTGTGGAGAACCTTCCTTGTGTGGTCTGATGGGTCCTGGACACCTTCAAGGGGGGGGTAGAACACAGGGCATATGGTGAGAATAGCCTAGATTCATGGCGGTCAGTGGCCATCTGTGGATTTATCCTGTATATGATACTTCAGAAAAATTGGAAGAATAATTGGAAGCTATGTGCCTTTGTGGGTGGGAAGAGAGGTTCTGAGCCATGCAATTTAGTCTTTAAAATCTTACATGTCCCCAGGTTGCAGTACTTGCAAGGAGGCTAAGAGAATTTAGAAATATTTCTCGCCTTCCATCCAGAAAGAATGGGAGATTCCAATGCAAATCCCTGCTTTTGTTCTGGATCTTGTCCAAACCACACTGCTAGTCCATGGGTGAATTATAACTTGAATCTGCATGGCTCCAAAGCCATCCTCTCATGCCATAGTCCTTGTCAAGCTTCGCTCCACAGGATTTGTTTACATTCCTGCCCGCCCATCAGATGAGGAGCCCCTGGTGACAGAGAACCTGCTTCATTGCTGTATCTGAGTAATGCATCTTGGTTGTCGCCAGTGCTTAGCAAATTAGTGAGTTTTGGGCCCAACTTTAAAGAATGGGTATGATGCACCTGGGCTGAAGCTGCAATCAGGGTACCCCAAACTTTGAGCATGCATTGGAATGGTCTAGGGGCTTCTGAAATGCACGTTACCAATTCAGACACAGTAGGTCCTAGTGGATCCTGGGGTCCTTCACTGGAAATAAACACAACCAAGGACTGTGATGAGTGGACCCAGAGACACACAGACACAAGACTCTCTCCAACTCCTCTGGCTCTTCCTGAGCTCCATTTCCTCTGACATCACTCAGCACTCCCCGTCTGTGCCACACACGATGAAGCACTTTCTTATGCTGTTTTTCATGTTTCAAGGGCATCTCTCAGACCTTCTGTGAGTGACTCAAGTTAAAAGCCCTCCTTCATTTCTCTGAACTGTATCCCATTGTGTCTGAGCTGCTTCTGAGACACACACACACCTGGTGCTCAGCAGTGTCCAACTCCTGCCTGTTCTCCACGCAGCCCCAGACATCCAGACTTGTGCAGAGGGAGGAAGGGCTCAGAGACATCCAGGACCTGGAGCCGTTGCCAGGTGCTCCACAAGAGCCCGCGCCTGTGGCACACAGCTGCCTCTCTCCCCAGGTGCTACCTTCAGCTGACAGAAGCTGCCTTGGCTGAGGTTACACCTCCTCCCTGGAGACAGGAAGCCAGCACAAAGGGACAAAAGACAAAGGCCCCCAGGACTCAGGATGTCTCTGAAGGGTCACCCAGTCAGGAACTCCCAAGCGAAGGGCTGAGCCTTCTATTGTAGATCAACTCTTCCCTCAGCCACGTCCTGCCTCTCTAAGGACTTCCTGTGAGAGCACACCTCAGCCAGCATTGCATGCCAGTCTCAGAATCTTAGTCTGTCTCCTGCAAATCGGGTCCTATAATATGCCTACTAAGTGCCTATTGTGTACAGTCCTTCACATGCACAACCTCCTGTAGCCCTCACCAGGTTCAAAAGGTGGGCGTGCCCTCCAGTGTAACTGAGGCTGCTGAGACTCAGGGAGGGTGACTAGCTTCCAAGATCACAGAGACAGGGAAAGCAACATCATGATTCAGATCAGGCCTGTCGAACTTCTTTCCATCACACCATGAAACCTATATTTAGTCGATACATCTTTCTTTGTCCCTTCAGCAATATTTATGATATTCAATAAATATTTGCCGTAGACATAGTTAAAGATTAGACAGATTTTGAGGTTCTGAGGGTAAGAATTATAACTTAGATTTGTGGAAAATGTCCCCTTTAGGCATTGCTGTGCTGGGTGCCTCGATCAGCCAATGCTGCCAAATATCCGGATGGCTAAAGAAGTCATGTGTGTCAGTCTCTATTGAAATACAAACTGGCTGACAGCCTAGTTTCTTTTAGCTGTGCCTTATTTTATTTTAAGCTGAGGGTGCATGCAAATATATATGAGGGTCCTTTCTTGGACTCCAAGGTGGTACTGAGCCCCTATCCTTTCCCACACTCCAGGACAGGGAATGCCTCATTATTCAGATGTACGCAACTTGCCAAGATGTTCCACCATGTTTACCCTGCTACCCAATCCCCACACCTCTGGCTTGTAGATACACGTGTCAAGAGAATACACGCAGAGTTCAAGCAGTCTCTGAAGGTGGGGCTCAGGAGTACACCTGTGACTGTCTCCACCTGAGAAACCCACCCTGCTCTTTTGCGGAGAGGAAGAAACCATACCAGGCCAGGATTCTGGATTCTACATTGGGCTTTATTAGATCACGAGGGATCTATTATCAACTGTGATCTGTTGATGTGATGTGTGCAGTTTCTTCAATTAGTGGGGTTGGGAGAACATCTTTAGTAAACCTCCTCCTGTGCCCACCTCTTTTCCAGCATACTGTCACATCTCAGGCAGTTGAACATACTTAGAGAATGTCAAGTGGGTCTCTAACATGGATATGTGCAGCCACTTTGCCAGCTAATGAAGCAGCCCAGAAACAGAAGAACACCCGTAAACCCCAAGGCAGAGACTCATATAGTGCTGACCCCAGAGGGGCGGTGGCATGTGACTTGCTGCTATGTTTATTCAAAATAATTTCCCATTAATATGAGTTCTGTGCAACCTGAATGGGAAAGCAGTGTTCCTATGGAATCTCCAGGTTGATTTTTCATCTGTCTTCAAAATGAACCACACTCCTGTCTTAATGAAAATGCTACTCAATTACTCCGATTTTATTAACAAGACAAGTGTAGCTATTTAGTGTGTAACAATGCAAGAGTTATAATTCCAAGGGGATTGTCAGATGCTAATTCTAAATTCAGAATGCAAAGCAAATTTTTATTAGCCTTCTCCCTGCAAAGGATACTTCTACTCTGTGCTGCAATAATATTTGGATTTGCTACCTGATTGGTTAAACTCTTAAAGATTGCCATAGTTGTCAGAACATTACAAATGCATGAAGAACTCAACAGTTGATATTAATTTCAGCTAAATTTAATCTTGTTTTTTGTCCACATAAACCAAATGGACCCAAATATTATATTATTTGCCTTTCCATTTGGAATATAGATTATGATAAATTCTTCAACCAAGGGTTAGGCTTGAGCATAAGTTTTGTTTTGTTGGGGGCTGGGGGGACCAGGGATTGACCTCAGGAGCACTCAACCACTGAGCCACAACCCCAGCCCATTTTTGTACTTTATTTAGAGACAGAATCTCATTGAGCTGCTCAGTACCTCGATATTGCTGAGGCTGGCTTTGAACTCCTGATCCTCCTGCCTCAATCTCTGGAGCCACTGGGATTATAGGCATGCGCCACCAGAAGTTTTCAATTGGGTATGAGATTAAATTCAAATATGACTATACTTGACTTTTTTTTTAGTTGTAGTTGGACACAATACCTTTATTTTTATTTATTTTTATGTGGTGCTGAGAATCGAACCCAGTACCCCACACATGCTAGGTGAGTACTCTATCCCTGAGCTACAACCCCAGCCCCTATACTGGACTTTTTAATAATTATAAATCTTAACTATCAAAATGGGAATTTCCTCATAAATGAAAATGATTTTGAAGCCATCTGATCTCTCAGGGAGCTAACTTACAAAATTTCAGTGAAGGAATATTTGTCCAAATATATTAGGAAGTGATAGTTGAAGAAAAAACAGACATTTCTTGTTTGTACCCTAATGAATTTAGTGCATTTCATCTACAAGTTACTGAGAACAAAATCATTCAATATTACAATTCAATATTAATAACTCATATTTGTGAAGCAATGTACTGGGAAGGCTGTTAGATAATAAAAGATGAAAAAATAGCTATCACAGTCTTTGTGGAAATTATAATTAAATTCAAAACATAGTTATAAATAACTACAGTTATAGATTATAGAATCTAAACAGGAAACCCAGACACATTTTGATAAGGTTTTGTAATATTTCTGGTTGAACGAAATGTGAATGTTTGAAAACATTGGAATTTTTACAGAATTTGGTGTTTTGTTTTATTATGTAGTACTGGGGATTGAACCCAGGGGCACTCAACCATTGAGCCACATCCCCAGCCCCATTTTGTATCTTATTTAGAGACAGCATCTCACTGAGTTGCTTAGCACCTTGTCATTGCTGAAGCTGGCTTTGAACTCCTGATCCTCTTGTCTCAGTCTCCCAAAACACTGGGATTAAAGGTGTGCAAACATAGTGCCCCACTCTGAGAGAATTTTATATTTTGTAAAGTGCAATACATACATGCCCATTATAAAGTTTAATTCTGGGACAGTGCTTTCTGGTGCAAAATGTTGGCTTTAGTCAGAACATGTTTTCTGCTAATGTCTTTCACCCACACAGTTAAAGCCTTTCCAGCTTAACTAAGTGCTTATCATGCATTGTGGTCCTAATATTTGTGATTTAAAGTGTGACAGCAAACTAGCATCAACTTCTTTTCCTTCTTCACAATGTCATGGGTAGAAGGCTTTTTCTTACCAACTTCAATATATGATTTTTTTTGTTTCCTTTTTTTTTATTAAGTCTAGAACATTCACCTTCTCACTTAAAACAAGTCCTTTACAACTCCTCCTGAGTTTCCAGCATTGCTACTGTTGCTCTTTGGGGCAACTGATAAGTAAAATAAGGGTTACTTGAACCTAAGCGCTGCCATACCACAACAATCAATCTGATAACCAAGATAGCTACTACGTGACTAATGGGTGGGTAGCTTACAGAATGGATATGTTGGACAAAGAGATAATTCACAATCCAGGCAGATTGCAGCAAGATGGAGTGAAATTTCATCATGCTGCTTAGAATGGTGCATAATTTAAAACTCATAAATTGTTTGTTTCTAGAATTTTCCATTTAACATTTTTGGACTGCAGTCCACGACATGTAGCTGAAACCACAGAAAGTGAACAGTAGTTGGGAAGACTGCTCTTGGAAACTGGCTTCATTATTCTAATCTCTTCTCCTCTTAAAACTCACTGGTACAGTCTACAAGGAAAGGCTTCTTGAAGGAGATGGAAATGGTTGGGAGAGTAAAACATGCACGAGAAAGGCCCAGACATAGATTACTGTCTTAGAGATGTATAAAGAAAAAATGCACTATACATCTCCATAGTATGATGGAAGAAAAGTACATGGCTACTAGTTGTTAATTATTTGGCTTCTCGTTAGTTTTGACACTAATGCAACTTTACTGAACCTCCTGCTTTCGAACTTGGCAAGAAGATTATCTTTTTACACATGTATGAATGCTATTGATGAAACTGGCAAAGATGTCCACAATGAGAGTGCTATAAATTTATTTTCCTAATAAAAGGCCCTGTTGTAGACGCTTAGATTTTAAAATTAGACCTTATGATGCTCTGCCTCTTTCTGTCTTTACACTTGACTTTCTTTGCACCTGCTGATACCAGAGATAGGTGTTATGGCTTGGATATGAGGGGGTCCCCCCCAAAGCTCCTGTGGTAATGCAGGAGGTGAAATGCTTAGACTGTGAGAGTGGAAACCTAACCTCTCCACCCTATTTGAATGGACTAACTGGAGGGGAACTTTAGGCAGGTGAAGTGTGGCTGGAGGAGGAGGTCACTGGAGATGTGCCCTAGAAAGGTTCATCTTTCCTGTGGTCCCTTTCCTACCTCTCTCTGCTTCCTGGCTGCCATGAGTGGAGGGGCAGCCTTCTACCACACCCTTATGCCATGAGGTGGTACCTCACCTTGGGCCCAGAACCATGGAGTTGGCCAACCCTGGACTGAAATTCTGAAATCATGAACCCCAATAAACTTTTCCTTCTGTATTTTGTTCTTGTCAGGTATTTTGGTCACAGCAACAAAAATCTGACTAACGTAATAGGCTTCATGGAACAAGCACTCAGTGAGGAAATAAGATGGCTTGGGTCTTGGTTCTGGATTGGCCACCAACCACCCGTGTGTTCTTAGGCAGACCATTCACCCAATCTCTCTGGGTCTGCTCTTCATACGTGGCATGAGGTTAGGGGACTTCCAGGCTCCCTTCCAGGTTCCCGCTCTATGAGTCTCTGTTAAGAATCATTATTTGAGATAAAATACACCCTAGGAGAGTTTATTATGACAGAAAGTATTGGGGTTGTTGAGCCCTTCCTCAGACATCAAGAGGCTTTGGATGTTCACAGGTAAAACCTTGGAGGTCAGGATCTATGTCTTACTATCTTAAGCCCCCTGCTGTGCCCACTAAGGTGCCCTGCACTTAGCAAACATAATGTCTATTGAGGGTAGGATGAAAGGACAACTTTCCCTTTAAAAGGAGGCTCCTTTTCTACAAAGAGAAACATTTTTATGTCACTGTGGAGAGACTGATCATTGGGACCAACTCTCATGCTAGAGAGCAGCTGGAAAGACAGCATGTAGTGACTGTCACCCAGCCTGGGACATTAAATCCCTTGATGGCAGGGACCACACTTCATTCCTTTTCACAAACCACCCAGTGCCTAGCACTGGGCTTGGCAAATGGTAGGTTCTCAATGAATCTTCATTCAGTAGCATTCATTTGACTCTGTGAAAACCATTTGTTCTTGTCTAATCAATCACTTTCTCCAGTTATTCAGTCAGTCTTGCAAGTAGGTAAAACACAAAACCAAACAAAAAACAGAAAAAGGTCTAAACTTTTATTTCATTGGTCAAAATCCATTGGTAGCATTTAGATATCCATTAACAGTTTATCTTGTACAGAGACTCTATCCTTTTAAAAGCCACTCCTGTTTCTATATTCTGGTCACAGGGGGGAAAAGATGGGAAGAAAAAGAAAGAAAGAAAGAAAGAAAATAACTCCTACCTCTAAATCACCCCAGAACTACTGCAGACTCTGATTGCTATGAAATTGAGCTATAACAGAGCACAAAGAAGGAAGGAGGGGATTTCTGTTCAGTTTTCTAGATGATTTCACCAATGATGGGAACCAAACTCTCAGCACTGATTTGTTTTAGAAGCCAGGTCTCCACGCGACATGGCAAAGTTAGTGCTCTTAATGAAATCCCAGAAGGGTCCCTATGAAATGAGTATTTCCCACAGTGCCTCTGACGCCATGTTTGCTTTATGCATTTATAAGCAATGGATGGGTGAAATGCAATTGGCAGAGATGAATGGAGAAACCAATCTCTTGCTAAAAAGTCACATTCTTATGCCCCTCCTCCTCCACCCCAACCGGGTCCCCCTTGGAAACATCATCTCTGAGAAGTTCAGTATGAGCCAGGTTATCAATACCAGAAGCCTGAAGCCACTCTTGCTCCTCCTTCTCAAACCCGAGGTGCAATCAATCCTTGGATCCAGAATATTCCAACTCAGAAATATTTCTCCAGACCCATCTTTCCAAACCTTTACAATCTAGCTCCCACTCATCTTTTCCAGGCTTGACTCCCACCAGCACCACATGACCCTTGGGCTATGAGTTTGCAACTGTGCATTTTCCTGACTTCTGCCTTTGTGCCCATTCTTTGTGGGAGAGCTTCCTCTGCCCCACATCCTCTCTGGAGGAACTTATCTTGTTGTCTTCTTATGGATCACTTCTGGTGGGAAGCTCTTCAGTTCATCTCTCCCCACAGACTCCTGTAGCCTCCAAGATCCTGCCCCAAGCTAATCACATTGTAATGCTAGTATTTGTAAAAATTCCCTGTTTCAGATTTGAATGGGAGCTTCTAGAGATAGGGGCTATAGCTCCATATTTCTATCTTCAATGACTCAACAGTGGTCTTGCACATAGAAGTTTATCAATGCCTAGTGATTTGGGAATAGATAGGAGTGGGGAAAGTCTCCAGACCGCCTCATAAGTCATCCAATACTGGGAAAGAAAGGAGAAGTAAAACTTCTTTCTTATCTCCCTTGCAAATGCTTGTTTTTCTTTCTTTTTTTTTTTCTTCCATAATTCCTTTTGCCATTTGGAGGACACTCGTTAATCTGCAAAGCAAGCCCCCTTTCCAGGCCATTAGTGCCAGGACGATGTGAAATAGCAGCCAGCCTGGGCCATTAGTGCCATGGTCATTTAAAACACCAGCCCGTTCAGGTTATTAGCGAGCCAGGGCAATTTGAGTGAACAACCTGTCCAGGCAATTAATGCCAAGGTAATTTAAAGTGCCACACCATTCACAAGCCTGTCAATTAGCAAGGTGTCTTCCATTTTATAAATGGTGCATGCAACTACTTGGGCATATTTGGGGACATTCTGTAGGGGCAGGGGAAAGTCTGACCACTGAACAGCTCACACACTCTATGCATGAGGCCGGTCCTCCTGACTTCAGATGGGTTTCTGGACTTCAGACCTATGGGTGGATACGAAGCCACAAATCTTAGAGATGCTGGCTTCTGTGCCCAGCGGCATCTTGTACAAAGTGTTGGGCTACAGTAAGATCCTTCCCTACAGCATCGGAGCACATATTGTAATGCAGATTGCACACCCCCCAGAGAGTCAGGGCACCATTCAGCAGCGTCTGTGGTGGTCCCAGAGAGTGCCAGAGTGTGCCAGCTGCCTGGGTATCACATAGACCAGCCACGCTCTTGGCACGCCAGAGGGGGTTGGGTGCCATCTCCCATTTTCTGTAAAATCCAGCCTAGAAGCACAGATGAGCTCTGTGTTCTGGGGTGTTCCTGAAGAGATTAGTACTGTTGTCTGTCACACACATCATGACTGAATCTGTGGAAGTTTGTGGAAGGCGCCAGGGAGGGCCAGCTGGCTCAAGTGCACCCTTCTGCCGGCCTGCCTGCCTCCAACTGGAGATTTCAGGTGGCTTATCAGCCTTTGCTCACAGAAACATGGCCCTTCCAGGTCATCTGTGGAATGTGGGGTCAGGACCCATAAATGGCAGAGTGGGAAGACGGCTGTCTGCTTAGAGAAAGCAGAAGGTATCAATCATTTTTATGAGGTGCTTTGACCTTGTGTGAAAGCCAAACCAACTTTGCAGACCCTAAAACATTCTTAAGTTACTTTTTTATCATTTTGATAATTATTCAGCACGTACAAAGCCCTTTTGCTGAAATACATCCTGTTTAGTCTTTTATTAGTCGCTATGATTAATCATTCCTGTTCCACATTGGAGTTAATCCATTCATTTAAAAACCTTTGTTAAACACATGTTGTAGCAACACACTAGGAACCCTGCAAAAGAGTGAAATAGGAAAGGCCTCTACCTCCAGGAGTGTACTATCTTATTAGATTTCTCTGTCAAATCCTGCGTGACACTAGTCAGAAGTATAATCAATTCCACAGATTTCAGAGGAAAGGTGTCCAAAAGGGACATCAGAATTCAGGAAAGAATGATCAGAATTGAAGTCAGGGGATTAGGACACAGAATGAGCTGGAAAGAGATTCTGCGATGGCTTGAAATATGATCTAAAGCAAATTGAATTTTTCCAGGATCTGTTGAAAGCCCAGATCCTGGGGCTCTGATTCTTGGTGACTATAGCTAATCCAGACTGTTCTGTGGCAGGCCGGAAGCAAGCTGAATTCCCAGACACAGAGGACTCGAATGGGGAAACCGAAGGAGACCCAGCAATGACTTTGTTTTAAATGGTATTTTTTCCCTAGCCTAGAGAACTTTACAAAGTATTCACTTTGGGCTATTTGTTTCCAAACAAGAAGAATCATGCACAACCAGTTGATTATGAAAACAATTGGGACCATGAAAACTTTGTTCTCATAATGTTTTGCCTACTCTTTTCTGTATACTAACATCCTTCAAGGTCAAGGTCAAACACTATCGGCCCTCCCTGACAGCTTCTTAAATCTTCTTCTAGGAACATATATTACTCTGTAATTTTATTATGGCAATTATTTATTTCTATATTGTACTGCATCTTACATTTTAGGAAACAAGCAAATTGTTTCTTACTATTTTATCCATAAACCATCAAATCTGCCAGGTGTGGTGGCCCACACTTGTAATCTCAGTTACTCCAGAGGCTGAGACTATAGGATTGCAAATATGAAGCCAGCCTGGACAATTTAGGGAGACTTTGCATAAAAAAAAAACAACTGGGGGTGTGGCTCAGTGGAAGAAGACCTCTGGGTTCAATCCCCAGTACTACATAATAAAACAAAACACCAAATTCTGTAAAAATTCCAATGTTTTCAAACATTCACATTTCGTTCAACCAGAAATATTACAAAACCTTATCAAAANTTCCCCCTCCTTTCACTTCCCATCTACCTGAACTAAGGTAATATTCTTCTTTTTTTTTTTTTTTGCATTACAATTCTCAATACATGTATATACCATGATTTTTTAATCTCTGTTTGTATATAAAGTATGTTGACACCCAATTCAAGTCTTCATACAAGTACTTTGTATAATGATGACCATCACATTCCACCATCCTTGCTAATCCCCTGCCCTCTCCCTTTCCTTCCCACCCATTATCTATTCATCTATTGAGGGACATGTAGGTTGGTTCCATAGTCTAGCTATTGTGAGTTGAGCTGCTATAAACATTGATGTGGCTGTGTCACTAATCAAAACTTCTCTAAGATTTCATCTCACTCCTGTCAGAATGGCAATCATCAAGAAAACAGACAACAATAAATATTGGCGAGGATGTGGTGAAAAAGGCACACTTATACATTGCTGGTGGGACTGCAAATTGGTGCAATCACTCTGGAAAGCAGTGTGGAGATTGCTCAGAAAACTTGGAATGGAACCACCACTTGACCCAGTTATCCCACTCCTTGGTTTATACCCAAAGGACTTAAAATCAGGATACCGTGTGCTCTTGCTATGATGTTTTGCCTCTCTACAGGCCCAAATGCAACAGGGTCCAGTGATCATGAACTAAAACTTCTCAAACCATGAGACAAAATGAATCTTTCTTTCTTTTAAGTTGATTTTCTCAGTTATTTTGTGACATTAATGGAATGTTGACTAATTCCTTGAATTTTGACTTTTTTTTTTTTTATCGTTTCTAATCTTGAACTTCTCTCTCCTCTTTGCTTCCCCTATTCCAAGACCAGGTACACAAGGCCTTTTTGAGTGTCAGACTTTACATTTGAGAGTAAAAGAGAGAGTTTTATATCAGAGATATGGAAATACTTAAAAATGGATTTCGTATGTCTATCACTACTTGGTCGCCAGGAATTCCTCTCTGTCCATGTTCTTTCAAAGACTCCATCCTATCACTCTGTCCCTTTTTCTGTTCTTCTCTACTTTTTCTCAATTCTTTTTCTTTGGCTCTCTACCAATCTTCATTTTTTGTTCTATTTTTCCTTTAACTTTGTCCAAATTACATAATACAAGAATATAGTTAATTAAAAGACACGGAGGTTTACAGATTTAAAATGTTATACTCTTCTTCCTTGTATTAGCTATTGCTAATATTTTTACGTTTTGCCAGTACCATTATCAAATAGTTATATCACCTTGTGTTAATGTACATTTTCCTGATTACTATGAGGGTCACTTTTCCATATTATTTATTCACCTTTAAGTTTCTTCTGTGAATCATCATTTTATTTTTCTCTAGAGCCCATTGGCTTCTGAATGTGCCACCAAATCTGGTTTTCAGAGTTCAAAAAGCATACTGAGCCCTGGGGGTGATCACACAAAACTACAAACACCTTGTGGGGCCTGCCCAGGGCTCCATTAGCATTCTCCAGGGGACAATCCTCCAGTTCCTGTCTGTCACCTTTAGTAACAAGCATCCTTCTATCAAGGCCCCTTAATTTTTGGTCACTCCAAAATAGAATAAGTCCTTACCACTTATGAGTCATGTGGGGGCACTGTGGCCAAAATAACCTGGTCAGTATGAAACTGTCACTTGAAGTTGGGAACTGACTCAAGCTTTGAGTAGAACTGGCCTTCAGTTGGACATCAGTAGTGCTTGCTTGTTATTTAGGAGGACAATTGGGTTTGCCCAGGATAGCTCTCCATTCAGTCCCCTATCCTGAGGTGCATCTAGGTAGTACCTTCTTTTATTCTCAAACTGTTCTGATCGGGATGATAAATTAAAAGTTCACCCTACCTTGGTGTGGCCTTCAGTACTTGGTTTAGGAAGCCATTACCATGCAAAAAATCAATAGACATTCATATTAGGTGACACTATTTTTAAAAATGACTAGTCTGTAAGTTTTATACAAGTTGAGAACTAGGGAATTAGAGAACTAGGGAATTT
Source organism: Marmota marmota marmota (assembly GCF_001458135.2). Lineage (NCBI taxonomy): Eukaryota > Metazoa > Chordata > Mammalia > Rodentia > Sciuridae > Marmota > Marmota marmota. The sequence continues at coordinate 39,757,466 of NW_025999990.1, read as the reverse complement.
TTGAGCTGACTTTAAAGATTTAATTTAGTGTTGTTGTTTTTTTTTTTTTAGATCATTGAATCTTTGGAAAGCTGACACAAACTGCAGAGCCTCCTTTGGAAGATGCACACCTGTGCTTATTCATTCATAAGATTTTGAACATCATTTCCGGGCACCCATGAACCCTCTGAAACTCATTTAGGAGACCCATATTAACAACTTCTAGTCTAATTCATATTATAAAAGAAGAAATTGAGATTTAAAGAGACTAAATGATATGTCAAAAAGCAGAAGGAGTTAGAAGGAAAGATATGCTTAGGTTCCATAATGTCTAATCTGTTCCTTTTTCTCCTTCTGCTTCTCTCCTCCTCCTTCTCTTCCTCCTCTTCCTCCCCTACCTCCTCCTCTTCCTCCTATTCCTCCTCCTCCTCCTCCTCCCCTTCTTCTTCCTCCTCCTTCCCTTCCTCTTCCTCCTCCTCCCCTTCCTCCTCCTCCTCCTCCCCTTCCTCTTCCTCCTCCTCCCCTCCCTCCTCCTCTTCCTCCCCTCCATCCTCCTCTTCCTCCCCTTCCTCCTCCTCTTCCTCCCTTTCCTCCCCTTTCTCCTCTCTTCCTCCCCTTTCTCCTTCTTCTCCTTCATGATGGAGATTGAACTGAGGGCCTTGCACATGCTAAGTGGTAGCACACCCTCTACCACTGAACTGCATCTCAGATCTCCACTCCTTACTTTTCATGGTTTCCTCTGCCATGCCAAGACTTATTGTGTTAGTGAGAATGTAAAGCTGTTGGAGAGGCTGCTGAGATGAGATATTATTAAAAATTTGGTGCATCCTACATTTTAAAAGCAAAGCATGAGTTGTCTGTCTTCTCAATGATTGCTTCTCAGATCATTTATGAAGTTCTCATTAACATTTACTCAGGCTCTGCTCATTGGACACTACAAAAACTCCTATGCCAACTTACTTGCCACCACACTCTGATGTATGTACATCCATTGCTCTGGTCACCAGAAGTTTGTGCTGATCCTTTCAGCATTGGGTTCGCTCACCTTAATCTCCTTTGCCTAAAAATTCCTGCTTGTTCACAAAGATGCTTTCAGTGGAAAAATTCATTTTCTCTTTAGAGTTTTCCTAACACCAGTAGTAGGGTGATAGCTCTTTCTAGGACAATATCTAGTTCAGGTTTACATGTTAGTAATGAGGCCAGTGCTTAGCATATAGAATGTCTTCTGCAGATTTATTGAATGACATGACTAATTAAATCCTCGTAGGATTATTTTTTTTTGCATACCAATTCAGCAGATAAAATTTCAGTTAAGAATAGACATGCTCTCCACACTTTTAAGGACTTCTTGCTTCTTGCTTTAGCTCTGTTCTGCATTTTCCAGACCTGACAGTCCGTGTTTTCTTTCTTTAGGATTAATTCAGAAAACAACAACAACAACAAAAACCTCCACTCATTAGCTTGACCTGCAATGCTTACAGTCACAATTTGGGAGGTAGTTAAAAGTATTAGTGGATAAATTGCTGTGTGTCCCAGAGGAGAAGCCAATGATCCACTTGCCAGGTTGCTATGGCCTAGGGCACCACAAAATATCTTTCTATTCTTCTTTTCCCAGGTATCCGTGTCAAAAAGAGTTTGCCAAGGAGCCAAAATCTTCATCTGCTTATGACTTTGCAGTCGATGAAAAATGCAGGATCATTAGAAGCTAATTACTGGTTTCATGGCAATATTTATCATGAAAGCTAATTTGATCTTCCAGAAGTCACATCAGGGGCTGGAGAACCCATTACCAAGGAGTACTACAAAGTTTTCTTTCTCTCTTTAAAGTTATATAACAAATTTGCTAACAAACCAAGACCAATTGTAGGAGACAATAGAGCAGCATGGCCTGACATCTCAATGGTTTCCATCTGGCTTAAGTAATTTCTGGAATAGTTTGTTTCAAAAGCATTCCTTTCTACTTAGAGGAAGATGTTTCAGAGATTCATCTATGGAAAATTCAATTGAGTATGCCTTTTTGTGTATTCTGAAGGATTGATTATTTTTAAATGCAGTTAAATAGCTTACTCACACAAAAGACATAAAGATACATTCAAATAAGGCCTGTCATCCTAAATTTCCATCTCTCTGGACTATTTGCTGACCCCTAGGTTTTCCTGCCCTTGCTATTGTCTTCTTGTTACACAGTGTTGCCTTCTGAACACGAACCTATTTGTGTTTGTACTTTTGTTCACTTATTCTTTTAGTGAAAAGGTGCTGGAGTTACAAAAGATTTTATTTCCTGACTTGTGCTTCAGTTTCAGAGGTCAGATACATGAGAAAAGCATAAAAATACATAAAAATGTAGAGGATATCCCTGGACTAGTATACAAGTTCAGAGAGGAAGAGAGCCATGTAGTACAAGGGATAGAGCACTGGATCTGGAGATGGAAAGCCATTGCTTGCAGCTTAACTCCACTACACTGAACCTCAGTGTCTCCATCTGTAAAACAGGATAATAAAATTGACTCTAATGCTCTTGGGACTTTTGTGAGATTCAAAGGGACCTGAAAGCCCAGCATGGCACCTACCTGTAATCTCAGTGACTTGGGAGGATTTCAAGGATTTTTGAGTTCAGTCTCAGCAACTTAGCAAGGACCTCACCAACTTAGGGATATCCTGTCTCAAATTAAAACATAAAACGAACTAAGGCTGTAGCTCGGTGGCAAAATGACCTTGGGTTCAATCCCTGGTACCAAAAACAAAACAAAAAGCAGGTGTTGGGGAGGGGAACTTGAGAGAATTTTTTTTTTTTTTTTGGTACTGGGGATTGAACCCAGGGGCACTCAACCATTGAGCCACATCCCCAGCCCCATTTTGTATCTTATTTAGAGACAGCATCTCACTGAGTTGCTTAGCACCTTGTCATTGCTGAAGCTGGCTTTGAACTCCTGATCCTCTTGTCTCAGTCTCCCAAAACACTGGGATTAAAGGTGTGCAAACATAGTGCCCCACTCTGAGAGAATTTTATATTTTGTAAAGTGCAATACATACATGCCCATTATAAAGTTTAATTCTGGGACAGTGCTTTCTGGTGCAAAATGTTGGCTTTAGTCAGAACATGTTTTCTGCTAATGTCTTTCACCCACACAGTTAAAGCCTTTCCAGCTTAACTAAGTGCTTATCATGCATTGTGGTCCTAATATTTGTGATTTAAAGTGTGACAGCAAACTAGCATCAACTTCTTTTCCTTCTTCACAATGTCATGGGTAGAAGGCTTTTTCTTACCAACTTCAATATATGATTTTTTTTGTTTCCTTTTTTTTTATTAAGTCTAGAACATTCACCTTCTCACTTAAAACAAGTCCTTTACAACTCCTCCTGAGTTTCCAGCATTGCTACTGTTGCTCTTTGGGGCAACTGATAAGTAAAATAAGGGTTACTTGAACCTAAGCGCTGCCATACCACAACAATCAATCTGATAACCAAGATAGCTACTACGTGACTAATGGGTGGGTAGCTTACAGAATGGATATGTTGGACAAAGAGATAATTCACAATCCAGGCAGATTGCAGCAAGATGGAGTGAAATTTCATCATGCTGCTTAGAATGGTGCATAATTTAAAACTCATAAATTGTTTGTTTCTAGAATTTTCCATTTAACATTTTTGGACTGCAGTCCACGACATGTAGCTGAAACCACAGAAAGTGAACAGTAGTTGGGAAGACTGCTCTTGGAAACTGGCTTCATTATTCTAATCTCTTCTCCTCTTAAAACTCACTGGTACAGTCTACAAGGAAAGGCTTCTTGAAGGAGATGGAAATGGTTGGGAGAGTAAAACATGCACGAGAAAGGCCCAGACATAGATTACTGTCTTAGAGATGTATAAAGAAAAAATGCACTATACATCTCCATAGTATGATGGAAGAAAAGTACATGGCTACTAGTTGTTAATTATTTGGCTTCTCGTTAGTTTTGACACTAATGCAACTTTACTGAACCTCCTGCTTTCGAACTTGGCAAGAAGATTATCTTTTTACACATGTATGAATGCTATTGATGAAACTGGCAAAGATGTCCACAATGAGAGTGCTATAAATTTATTTTCCTAATAAAAGGCCCTGTTGTAGACGCTTAGATTTTAAAATTAGACCTTATGATGCTCTGCCTCTTTCTGTCTTTACACTTGACTTTCTTTGCACCTGCTGATACCAGAGATAGGTGTTATGGCTTGGATATGAGGGGGTCCCCCCCAAAGCTCCTGTGGTAATGCAGGAGGTGAAATGCTTAGACTGTGAGAGTGGAAACCTAACCTCTCCACCCTATTTGAATGGACTAACTGGAGGGGAACTTTAGGCAGGTGAAGTGTGGCTGGAGGAGGAGGTCACTGGAGATGTGCCCTAGAAAGGTTCATCTTTCCTGTGGTCCCTTTCCTACCTCTCTCTGCTTCCTGGCTGCCATGAGTGGAGGGGCAGCCTTCTACCACACCCTTATGCCATGAGGTGGTACCTCACCTTGGGCCCAGAACCATGGAGTTGGCCAACCCTGGACTGAAATTCTGAAATCATGAACCCCAATAAACTTTTCCTTCTGTATTTTGTTCTTGTCAGGTATTTTGGTCACAGCAACAAAAATCTGACTAACGTAATAGGCTTCATGGAACAAGCACTCAGTGAGGAAATAAGATGGCTTGGGTCTTGGTTCTGGATTGGCCACCAACCACCCGTGTGTTCTTAGGCAGACCATTCACCCAATCTCTCTGGGTCTGCTCTTCATACGTGGCATGAGGTTAGGGGACTTCCAGGCTCCCTTCCAGGTTCCCGCTCTATGAGTCTCTGTTAAGAATCATTATTTGAGATAAAATACACCCTAGGAGAGTTTATTATGACAGAAAGTATTGGGGTTGTTGAGCCCTTCCTCAGACATCAAGAGGCTTTGGATGTTCACAGGTAAAACCTTGGAGGTCAGGATCTATGTCTTACTATCTTAAGCCCCCTGCTGTGCCCACTAAGGTGCCCTGCACTTAGCAAACATAATGTCTATTGAGGGTAGGATGAAAGGACAACTTTCCCTTTAAAAGGAGGCTCCTTTTCTACAAAGAGAAACATTTTTATGTCACTGTGGAGAGACTGATCATTGGGACCAACTCTCATGCTAGAGAGCAGCTGGAAAGACAGCATGTAGTGACTGTCACCCAGCCTGGGACATTAAATCCCTTGATGGCAGGGACCACACTTCATTCCTTTTCACAAACCACCCAGTGCCTAGCACTGGGCTTGGCAAATGGTAGGTTCTCAATGAATCTTCATTCAGTAGCATTCATTTGACTCTGTGAAAACCATTTGTTCTTGTCTAATCAATCACTTTCTCCAGTTATTCAGTCAGTCTTGCAAGTAGGTAAAACACAAAACCAAACAAAAAACAGAAAAAGGTCTAAACTTTTATTTCATTGGTCAAAATCCATTGGTAGCATTTAGATATCCATTAACAGTTTATCTTGTACAGAGACTCTATCCTTTTAAAAGCCACTCCTGTTTCTATATTCTGGTCACAGGGGGGAAAAGATGGGAAGAAAAAGAAAGAAAGAAAGAAAGAAAATAACTCCTACCTCTAAATCACCCCAGAACTACTGCAGACTCTGATTGCTATGAAATTGAGCTATAACAGAGCACAAAGAAGGAAGGAGGGGATTTCTGTTCAGTTTTCTAGATGATTTCACCAATGATGGGAACCAAACTCTCAGCACTGATTTGTTTTAGAAGCCAGGTCTCCACGCGACATGGCAAAGTTAGTGCTCTTAATGAAATCCCAGAAGGGTCCCTATGAAATGAGTATTTCCCACAGTGCCTCTGACGCCATGTTTGCTTTATGCATTTATAAGCAATGGATGGGTGAAATGCAATTGGCAGAGATGAATGGAGAAACCAATCTCTTGCTAAAAAGTCACATTCTTATGCCCCTCCTCCTCCACCCCAACCGGGTCCCCCTTGGAAACATCATCTCTGAGAAGTTCAGTATGAGCCAGGTTATCAATACCAGAAGCCTGAAGCCACTCTTGCTCCTCCTTCTCAAACCCGAGGTGCAATCAATCCTTGGATCCAGAATATTCCAACTCAGAAATATTTCTCCAGACCCATCTTTCCAAACCTTTACAATCTAGCTCCCACTCATCTTTTCCAGGCTTGACTCCCACCAGCACCACATGACCCTTGGGCTATGAGTTTGCAACTGTGCATTTTCCTGACTTCTGCCTTTGTGCCCATTCTTTGTGGGAGAGCTTCCTCTGCCCCACATCCTCTCTGGAGGAACTTATCTTGTTGTCTTCTTATGGATCACTTCTGGTGGGAAGCTCTTCAGTTCATCTCTCCCCACAGACTCCTGTAGCCTCCAAGATCCTGCCCCAAGCTAATCACATTGTAATGCTAGTATTTGTAAAAATTCCCTGTTTCAGATTTGAATGGGAGCTTCTAGAGATAGGGGCTATAGCTCCATATTTCTATCTTCAATGACTCAACAGTGGTCTTGCACATAGAAGTTTATCAATGCCTAGTGATTTGGGAATAGATAGGAGTGGGGAAAGTCTCCAGACCGCCTCATAAGTCATCCAATACTGGGAAAGAAAGGAGAAGTAAAACTTCTTTCTTATCTCCCTTGCAAATGCTTGTTTTTCTTTCTTTTTTTTTTTCTTCCATAATCCTTTGCCATTTGGAGGACACTCGTTAATCTGCAAAGCAAGCCCCCTTTCCAGGCCATTAGTGCCAGGACGATGTGAAATAGCAGCCAGCCTGGGCCATTAGTGCCATGGTCATTTAAAACACCAGCCCGTTCAGGTTATTAGCGAGCCAGGGCAATTTGAGTGAACAACCTGTCCAGGCAATTAATGCCAAGGTAATTTAAAGTGCCACACCATTCACAAGCCTGTCAATTAGCAAGGTGTCTTCCATTTTATAAATGGTGCATGCAACTACTTGGGCATATTTGGGGACATTCTGTAGGGGCAGGGGAAAGTCTGACCACTGAACAGCTCACACACTCTATGCATGAGGCCGGTCCTCCTGACTTCAGATGGGTTTCTGGACTTCAGACCTATGGGTGGATACGAAGCCACAAATCTTAGAGATGCTGGCTTCTGTGCCCAGCGGCATCTTGTACAAAGTGTTGGGCTACAGTAAGATCCTTCCCTACAGCATCGGAGCACATATTGTAATGCAGATTGCACACCCCCCAGAGAGTCAGGGCACCATTCAGCAGCGTCTGTGGTGGTCCCAGAGAGTGCCAGAGTGTGCCAGCTGCCTGGGTATCACATAGACCAGCCACGCTCTTGGCACGCCAGAGGGGGTTGGGTGCCATCTCCCATTTTCTGTAAAATCCAGCCTAGAAGCACAGATGAGCTCTGTGTTCTGGGGTGTTCCTGAAGAGATTAGTACTGTTGTCTGTCACACACATCATGACTGAATCTGTGGAAGTTTGTGGAAGGCGCCAGGGAGGGCCAGCTGGCTCAAGTGCACCCTTCTGCCGGCCTGCCTGCCTCCAACTGGAGATTTCAGGTGGCTTATCAGCCTTTGCTCACAGAAACATGGCCCTTCCAGGTCATCTGTGGAATGTGGGGTCAGGACCCATAAATGGCAGAGTGGGAAGACGGCTGTCTGCTTAGAGAAAGCAGAAGGTATCAATCATTTTTATGAGGTGCTTTGACCTTGTGTGAAAGCCAAACCAACTTTGCAGACCCTAAAACATTCTTAAGTTACTTTTTTATCATTTTGATAATTATTCAGCACGTACAAAGCCCTTTTGCTGAAATACATCCTGTTTAGTCTTTTATTAGTCGCTATGATTAATCATTCCTGTTCCACATTGGAGTTAATCCATTCATTTAAAAACCTTTGTTAAACACATGTTGTAGCAACACACTAGGAACCCTGCAAAAGAGTGAAATAGGAAAGGCCTCTACCTCCAGGAGTGTACTATCTTATTAGATTTCTCTGTCAAATCCTGCGTGACACTAGTCAGAAGTATAATCAATTCCACAGATTTCAGAGGAAAGGTGTCCAAAAGGGACATCAGAATTCAGGAAAGAATGATCAGAATTGAAGTCAGGGGATTAGGACACAGAATGAGCTGGAAAGAGATTCTGCGATGGCTTGAAATATGATCTAAAGCAAATTGAATTTTTCCAGGATCTGTTGAAAGCCCAGATCCTGGGGCTCTGATTCTTGGTGACTATAGCTAATCCAGACTGTTCTGTGGCAGGCCGGAAGCAAGCTGAATTCCCAGACACAGAGGACTCGAATGGGGAAACCGAAGGAGACCCAGCAATGACTTTGTTTTAAATGGTATTTTTTCCCTAGCCTAGAGAACTTTACAAAGTATTCACTTTGGGCTATTTGTTTCCAAACAAGAAGAATCATGCACAACCAGTTGATTATGAAAACAATTGGGACCATGAAAACTTTGTTCTCATAATGTTTTGCCTACTCTTTTCTGTATACTAACATCCTTCAAGGTCAAGGTCAAACACTATCGGCCCTCCCTGACAGCTTCTTAAATCTTCTTCTAGGAACATATATTACTCTGTAATTTTATTATGGCAATTATTTATTTCTATATTGTACTGCATCTTACATTTTAGGAAACAAGCAAATTGTTTCTTACTATTTTATCCATAAACCATCAAATCTGCCAGGTGTGGTGGCCCACACTTGTAATCTCAGTTACTCCAGAGGCTGAGACTATAGGATTGCAAATATGAAGCCAGCCTGGACAATTTAGGGAGACTTTGCATAAAAAAAAAACAACTGGGGGTGTGGCTCAGTGGAAGAAGACCTCTGGGTTCAATCCCCAGTACTACATAATAAAACAAAACACCAAATTCTGTAAAAATTCCAATGTTTTCAAACATTCACATTTCGTTCAACCAGAAATATTACAAAACCTTATCAAAATGTGTCTGGGTTTCCTGTTTAGATTCTATAATCTATAACTGTAGTTATTTATAACTATGTTTTGAATTTAATTATAATTTCCACAAAGACTGTGATAGCTATTTTTTCATCTTTTATTATCTAACAGCCTTCCCAGTACATTGCTTCACAAATATGAGTTATTAATATTGAATTGTAATATTGAATGATTTTGTTCTCAGTAACTTGTAGATGAAATGCACTAAATTCATTAGGGTACAAACAAGAAATGTCTGTTTTTTCTTCAACTATCACTTCCTAATATATTTGGACAAATATTCCTTCACTGAAATTTTGTAAGTTAGCTCCCTGAGAGATCAGATGGCTTCAAAATCATTTTCATTTATGAGGAAATTCCCATTTTGATAGTTAAGATTTATAATTATTAAAAAGTCCAGTATAGGGGCTGGGGTTGTAGCTCAGGGATAGAGTACTCACCTAGCATGTGTGGGGTACTGGGTTCGATTCTCAGCACCACATAAAAATAAATAAAAATAAAGGTATTGTGTCCAACTACAACTAAAAAAAAAGTCAAGTATAGTCATATTTGAATTTAATCTCATACCCAATTGAAAACTTCTGGTGGCGCATGCCTATAATCCCAGTGGCTCCAGAGATTGAGGCAGGAGGATCAGGAGTTCAAAGCCAGCCTCAGCAATATCGAGGTACTGAGCAGCTCAATGAGATTCTGTCTCTAAATAAAGTACAAAAATGGGCTGGGGTTGTGGCTCAGTGGTTGAGTGCTCCTGAGGTCAATCCCTGGTCCCCCCAGCCCCCAACAAAACAAAACTTATGCTCAAGCCTAACCCTTGGTTGAAGAATTTATCATAATCTATATTCCAAATGGAAAGGCAAATAATATAATATTTGGGTCCATTTGGTTTATGTGGACAAAAAACAAGATTAAATTTAGCTGAAATTAATATCAACTGTTGAGTTCTTCATGCATTTGTAATGTTCTGACAACTATGGCAATCTTTAAGAGTTTAACCAATCAGGTAGCAAATCCAAATATTATTGCAGCACAGAGTAGAAGTATCCTTTGCAGGGAGAAGGCTAATAAAAATTTGCTTTGCATTCTGAATTTAGAATTAGCATCTGACAATCCCCTTGGAATTATAACTCTTGCATTGTTACACACTAAATAGCTACACTTGTCTTGTTAATAAAATCGGAGTAATTGAGTAGCATTTTCATTAAGACAGGAGTGTGGTTCATTTTGAAGACAGATGAAAAATCAACCTGGAGATTCCATAGGAACACTGCTTTCCCATTCAGGTTGCACAGAACTCATATTAATGGGAAATTATTTTGAATAAACATAGCAGCAAGTCACATGCCACCGCCCCTCTGGGGTCAGCACTATATGAGTCTCTGCCTTGGGGTTTACGGGTGTTCTTCTGTTTCTGGGCTGCTTCATTAGCTGGCAAAGTGGCTGCACATATCCATGTTAGAGACCCACTTGACATTCTCTAAGTATGTTCAACTGCCTGAGATGTGACAGTATGCTGGAAAAGAGGTGGGCACAGGAGGAGGTTTACTAAAGATGTTCTCCCAACCCCACTAATTGAAGAAACTGCACACATCACATCAACAGATCACAGTTGATAATAGATCCCTCGTGATCTAATAAAGCCCAATGTAGAATCCAGAATCCTGGCCTGGTATGGTTTCTTCCTCTCCGCAAAAGAGCAGGGTGGGTTTCTCAGGTGGAGACAGTCACAGGTGTACTCCTGAGCCCCACCTTCAGAGACTGCTTGAACTCTGCGTGTATTCTCTTGACACGTGTATCTACAAGCCAGAGGTGTGGGGATTGGGTAGCAGGGTAAACATGGTGGAACATCTTGGCAAGTTGCGTACATCTGAATAATGAGGCATTCCCTGTCCTGGAGTGTGGGAAAGGATAGGGGCTCAGTACCACCTTGGAGTCCAAGAAAGGACCCTCATATATATTTGCATGCACCCTCAGCTTAAAATAAAATAAGGCACAGCTAAAAGAAACTAGGCTGTCAGCCAGTTTGTATTTCAATAGAGACTGACACACATGACTTCTTTAGCCATCCGGATATTTGGCAGCATTGGCTGATCGAGGCACCCAGCACAGCAATGCCTAAAGGGGACATTTTCCACAAATCTAAGTTATAATTCTTACCCTCAGAACCTCAAAATCTGTCTAATCTTTAACTATGTCTACGGCAAATATTTATTGAATATCATAAATATTGCTGAAGGGACAAAGAAAGATGTATCGACTAAATATAGGTTTCATGGTGTGATGGAAAGAAGTTCGACAGGCCTGATCTGAATCATGATGTTGCTTTCCCTGTCTCTGTGATCTTGGAAGCTAGTCACCCTCCCTGAGTCTCAGCAGCCTCAGTTACACTGGAGGGCACGCCCACCTTTTGAACCTGGTGAGGGCTACAGGAGGTTGTGCATGTGAAGGACTGTACACAATAGGCACTTAGTAGGCATATTATAGGACCCGATTTGCAGGAGACAGACTAAGATTCTGAGACTGGCATGCAATGCTGGCTGAGGTGTGCTCTCACAGGAAGTCCTTAGAGAGGCAGGACGTGGCTGAGGGAAGAGTTGATCTACAATAGAAGGCTCAGCCCTTCGCTTGGGAGTTCCTGACTGGGTGACCCTTCAGAGACATCCTGAGTCCTGGGGGCCTTTGTCTTTTGTCCCTTTGTGCTGGCTTCCTGTCTCCAGGGAGGAGGTGTAACCTCAGCCAAGGCAGCTTCTGTCAGCTGAAGGTAGCACCTGGGGAGAGAGGCAGCTGTGTGCCACAGGCGCGGGCTCTTGTGGAGCACCTGGCAACGGCTCCAGGTCCTGGATGTCTCTGAGCCCTTCCTCCCTCTGCACAAGTCTGGATGTCTGGGGCTGCGTGGAGAACAGGCAGGAGTTGGACACTGCTGAGCACCAGGTGTGTGTGTGTCTCAGAAGCAGCTCAGACACAATGGGATACAGTTCAGAGAAATGAAGGAGGGCTTTTAACTTGAGTCACTCACAGAAGGTCTGAGAGATGCCCTTGAAACATGAAAAACAGCATAAGAAAGTGCTTCATCGTGTGTGGCACAGACGGGGAGTGCTGAGTGATGTCAGAGGAAATGGAGCTCAGGAAGAGCCAGAGGAGTTGGAGAGAGTCTTGTGTCTGTGTGTCTCTGGGTCCACTCATCACAGTCCTTGGTTGTGTTTATTTCCAGTGAAGGACCCCAGGATCCACTAGGACCTACTGTGTCTGAATTGGTAACGTGCATTTCAGAAGCCCCTAGACCATTCCAATGCATGCTCAAAGTTTGGGGTACCCTGATTGCAGCTTCAGCCCAGGTGCATCATACCCATTCTTTAAAGTTGGGCCCAAAACTCACTAATTTGCTAAGCACTGGCGACAACCAAGATGCATTACTCAGATACAGCAATGAAGCAGGTTCTCTGTCACCAGGGGCTCCTCATCTGATGGGCGGGCAGGAATGTAAACAAATCCTGTGGAGCGAAGCTTGACAAGGACTATGGCATGAGAGGATGGCTTTGGAGCCATGCAGATTCAAGTTATAATTCACCCATGGACTAGCAGTGTGGTTTGGACAAGATCCAGAACAAAAGCAGGGATTTGCATTGGAATCTCCCATTCTTTCTGGATGGAAGGCGAGAAATATTTCTAAATTCTCTTAGCCTCCTTGCAAGTACTGCAACCTGGGGACATGTAAGATTTTAAAGACTAAATTGCATGGCTCAGAACCTCTCTTCCCACCCACAAAGGCACATAGCTTCCAATTATTCTTCCAATTTTTCTGAAGTATCATATACAGGATAAATCCACAGATGGCCACTGACCGCCATGAATCTAGGCTATTCTCACCATATGCCCTGTGTTCTACCCCCCCCTTGAAGGTGTCCAGGACCCATCAGACCACACAAGGAAGGTTCTCCACAGGTCAGCCCAGGTGATTCTAAAGCTGTGGACCTTGGTATACCAGAGAAGCCAGGCAAGTCCTCAGAGAGGACCTGCTCTGGTCTCTAGGATCTTTCAAGGACATGGTTATGTCCAGAATCAGAATCTCCTGTGAACAGTTTCTGCTATTTATTTACTTTTTCCTCAAATTTGACAATTTCAGCTATTTATTTTTGCCTCAAAATCATTTGTGTGTGTGTGTGTGTGTGTGTGTGTACCAGGGATTGAACTCAGGGTACTCGACCACTGAGCCACATCCCCAGTCCTATTTTGTATTTTATTTAGAGACAGGGTCTCACTGTGTTGCTTAGCACCTCGCTGTTGCTGAGGCTGGCTTTGAACTTGTTATCCTCCTGCCTCAGCCTCTGGAGCCGCTGGAACTATTGGCAAGCACCACTATGCCTGGCCAGTTGTGTCAGTTCTGAGCTCCCATTCACACGGGCTCAAATGCAATCCAAGGGCCAGTAAGAAATAGAGACTGGATTATTGCCCTCCTCTCTCTTCAGCTAAAATGTACTTCCAAGTGACAGTCTCCCTGGATAGCACTATTTGCCCCAGTCACCTGTTCCTTGCAGCCAAAGCATCTTGGAATATCTTTATTTCAGCAGAATCTCTTGGCCTGGCTTTTGCATGGCTGAAATACCCACTGAGACACTCCTCCGTAAAACATGTGATGATCTGCTGAAAGGTGGACTTCTGGCTCCATCTCCAGTGACTCAGAAAGCTGCTCAAACTTTAAAATAACAGATTCTCTGGTTCCTATCATCTTTATAATGATTTGTATTATTCCAGGGCCAATTCAGATTTCAAGGTACCTGTCTTTCCTCTCTCCCCAGCTGTCCAGAAAGAAATCCCTTCCTAGGGTCTAGGAATTTGTAGCGGGATGCTAAGGAGATGGCCGTAGTGCTAGTCTCACGGCCACAGGTAGCTTTGAGGATCACAAGTTTTTATTTATGGAAGTAAAGGTAGGGTGGAAGGAGATAAGTTTGTAAGGTTATGAGGGAATTTATATCTGGGAAACTAAGTAGTGATTATTAGCATGAAAGTTCCCCTGTCTCCTGGCTCCCCTCATCCCTGTGCACAGGCCTGCCTAATAACATCAATACCACAGAGGTTTGAGGCAGGGCCCAGTCGGGATATTGTTGTCCCTTGGTGTCCACAGGGCTTGGTTCCAGGATCCCCATGGATACAAAATCCTGAGGATGTTCAAGTCCATTACATAAAATGTTGAATACTTGCATTAACCTATGCATACTTTCCTATATACTTCAAATCATCCTTAGATGACTTATAATATCTAATGCAACGTAAATGCTATAAAATAGTTGCTATACTATATAACTTAGGGAACAATGAACAAACCCATCTGTACATGTTCAGTGCACATGCAACCATCATCGAACCTGCCCACATGTTTGATCTACCTTTGATTGAATCTGAAGATGTGGAGCCCCCAGACTCAGAGGGCTGACTGTACTTCTGTCCCCCCTAGTATGGTCCCAAGAAGCCTGGCCTGAAGAATAGCTTTCTGCCTCCTATATCTATCTCAGGATATTCTTTCTGATTTTCTTTATTCTTTTCTCTCTCCCACCTCCACTTTCTTTCTTGACATTGGTGATCTTCCTCATCTACCTTATATCCCTCTGTTTCTCTCCTTTTTCTTTCCCCTAATATAGCTGTAATAAAGTAATAACAAACACTGCCCTTGAGGCCAGAGAGCTTGATTTTCTCTCTGCCTCTGCCTTATCATATGTCCTCGAGGAAGTTGTCCACCAGTTTAAGCCTTATTTTCTTCGTCTTCTAAATGGGACGATTCATACAGATGGCCACATACACCTCCATTGTCTATGGAGTTATTGTGAGATTAAGTAGCACAACATTTGTGAAGCTTTGCAGATAACAAAACACAACGTACGCATTAGGCACTATTGTAGCTTCCTACCTTTATTTATTCTTCTGTGTATTTTTCTCAAAGAGCATGCTTAAGGATACCAGGAAAACACACAACAAAGGCACAGAAAGTAGAACGTTCATTGGGGAAAATGCTTAGGCTCTCAGTAGCCTCATCTCACCGGAAGGCTGAGCCCAAGGAAGATTCCTGCAGAAATTGGGTCAAGCTGTGCACATTTATTTATGTAGCATTTCTTTATACATTTATTTATACTCAGAATACCATTGTATGCCACATATTTTAAAATATTAATTTAGTGAGTCCATAATACCTCCTGTGAGATATGGAATGGATATTGAGAAAGAAAAAGGGAAGAGGAGCAAAGGGAGATGAGTGAGAAGAAAGAAAAAGAGGGTCATGGGTGGTGAGTGCACAAGCAAAAGAGGGAAGGAGAGCCCCAGGCTCTGTGAGCCGCTGTGGCAGGGTTTTCAGCCAGCGGTTAAGAGCCAAGGTCCCTGGAGCTCATAAGAAAGCTGACTGAGTAAGTGTTGGACATGGCCTTTGGGTTTGTGATATTTGGGTTGGATATTTAGAAAGTAAAGAGTTCCAGTCCCTCAAGTCTAGATTTAAAACCTGGAGGCCATGTTTTGTTTGAGAACTGGGCTGAGGAATAGGCTGGGATTCTCTTTATAGAGATGGCTCCAAAGTCTCTGGTGGTCCTCTCTCTCCTCTGCCCACTTCAGGAAGAATTCACAAAGTGGGCTGATGCCAGAGTCTTCAAGCCTTTACTCAGTAAAAGAGCCTCAAGTGAGGAAGACCTCACAAGTGCACTGACCGGAAGTCATGTGTAGGCTACTGGGCAGCTGGGCAGGTAATACTGACTTAGAGAGATGAGCAACAGGTAGCCTTGGGGCATCCAGTATGGTTTGGTGGAGGGGCAAAAGGTATAGCATGAAATAGAGTCTGTTTTCTATGGTTTTCTATGATTTTTATCATTATGAATCTTCTGTTGAGATGTGCTATATACTTTTCCACTTTGAGGCTACTATTGAAGTGAAAGTACATTACCTTGAGGGAAGGCACCTTGCCCATGATTATTACCTTTTTTTTTTTTTTTAAAGTAGGGCAATTGAACCCAGGTATGTGTTATCACTGAGCTTCCTTCCCTGCCCTTTGTTCTGAGACAGGGCCTGGTTAAGTTGCTGAGGTTGGGCTGGAACTTGCAATCCTCCTGCCTCAGCTTCCCAAGTAGCTGGGGTTACAGGCATTTGCACCTCACTTATTGATTACTTCTCTACGATGGCTCCTTTCAAGGAGGTGAGCAGCATAGCTCAGTAGCATTCAGGAGCTCAGACCCTGGAGCACAAGCTTCCTGAGTTCCACTTCCAGTTCCACCATTCCTAGGTGCCAGCCCATGGGTGATCCGCTTCGTGTCTCAGAGCCTGATTGTCTCCATCTCCAGAGTCTGCAGGCAGCTCTACAGATGTCACCTTCTGAAGCTCCCTCCCTCGTTCTGCCAATGCTCACAGCTGGGAGCGACCATCCATGCTGGCCTGACCCTCACTCATGAGAACGATGCTGCATTGCTACTTCCTGTATCACTTGAAGCCTCAAAGAGAAATGCTTTTGACTTAAGGATTCAGAAAACCCAAAATGTCTTTAGATGTTAGGATGTTATTAAAGGCTCATTTGTAATATTCCACAAGTCTTACTGAAAGGAATTTATTAAGTTATGCTGTGCAATGCAGGAGGATTCCAAAGTTTAAATAGATATGTAGCTTATCCATATCTGTCTCCTGTCTATCCATCCATCCTTTATAACCTTGTATTACTTATTTGTGAAGTTGTATTAATGTGCATCTCCACTCTGATGTATCTCATTTTTTGTTTTTGTTTTTTGTTCTTTTTAGTACCAGGGGTTGAACACAGGAGTGCTTAACCACTGAGCCATATCCCGAGCTTATTTTAATATTTTATTTAGAGACAGGGTCTCATTAAGTTGCTTAGGCCATCACTTAGTTGTTGAGGCTGTCTTTGAACTTGCAATCCTCCTGCCTCGGTCTCCTGAGCCGTGGGGATTACAGGCATTTGCAGCCGGGCGATGCATCCTTTAAAAGTGCACAAATCACATCTGTCTTCTTCACTCTAAGTAAGCTGTTTGGGGAAAAGCTGGGTATATGAGGTGCTTATAAAATTTTGTTAAGTGATCCACGAATGCCCTATTCCTGATATCTCTCTCTTAGCCTGTCCTTCCTTGTATGGCAATGACTTTGAAATTATTAAATGTTTTTGAGATATAATTCACATACCATACAATCTACCCATTTTGAAATGCACAATTCAGTGATTTTCCAGTCTATGCACCCAGTTGTACAGATACCACCATGGTTTGCTTCCAGAACATCTCCATTTCCCAAAAAAGAAACGCCCTACCTTTTTTTCAGTCACTTATCCACACACCCCACCATCCCTGGCAACCCCCAATCTACTTTCTGTCTTTATGGATTTGTGTCCTTTGGACATTTCAGATACGTGGGAAAATACAATATGTGGTCTTTTGTGTCCGATTTCTTTTAATTAGCTTCATGTTTTCAAAGTTCAGTCATCCATGTTGTAGCATGTGTTAGTGCTCCATTTTCTTATGGCTGATTAATGTTTCATCAAATGGACATACTGCATTTATAAAATCCACTCATCAGTAGATGGATATTGGGGTTTTCCCTCTTTTGGGCTATTATGTGGGATGCTGTTATGAATGTCCCTCTACAGGTTTTTCTGTGGACATAGGTTTTCAACATTCTTGGGCGTGCCTCTTGGTTTCATTTATTTTGTAGGTACTTTTCTAGTTCCTCGTTTCGGTTCGCTGTTTCTCCTTTCTGTTTTCCTTTGGTTGGAACATTTTATTTTCATCTTTGATACCGAGGTAATCATCTCAGTCATCAACTGATTGTGCCTTGGTGTGTGGGGGCTGACTGTATACTGGACACACGGACACATAGAACTATGGGCATTCCCCTCCATAGACAGCCATGATTTTAACCAGGGCTACTCCTAAGTATGGGACCCAACATAGACAGGGCTACTCCCTTCATTCCCTACAGCCCACTGTTACCCCATGGTTTCTAGCAAGTGTCCAAAGAACCATCTGGAGGGTGGCTTAGGGAGCCAGGGCTCCTTGATGACATATCTTGATTAAAAAAAAAACAAAAAACCCAACCCTTGGACTGGCCTGACCCCACAGGATGAGACTAGAGATGCTTGCTTTTCCATTGAGATGAGGTGAGGTGGAATCCTGAAACTTCTTTCTCATCAGAGCCATAGTGGAGGAAATCAGAGGTGGGTTTCCCTGATTTCTTGGGTGTGCTGACCATCAGAATACTACTTGGCTGTCAGCAAGTCCAGGGCTGTTCTGGGGACTGACTGATAATGTCTGATAAAAGGTTCCAATCAATGAGAGAAAAACTTGTCTATGCAATGGAAAACCTTTCTCTGTGTCTCACAGAGGAGTGCAAAGTCATAAAGAAAGGAACAAAAATTGGCTTGTCAGTTCCCTGAAATGCCCCTTTCAAGCGTTGGGATTCTTAGAGCTGGGGTGGGGCTGGGGATCTCAGATGTCTTCAGATAGGTTATTAATGTTTGAAGGATTGCAGAATCCTAACAGTTAAATATGGGGAGTAGCTATGAAACCTTCAGATCTCTCGACTGCCAATATCTGTCTCTTCCTCCCTCTTCTCTACCTGTTTGGGTGAATTGTCAGGTCTGGTTTAAAACAATGCCCATGACAGGGCTTCCTTGTTTGCTACAGGCATTCTCTGGTGAGATTTGATAGGAAGTTGGCCAGAGTGGTTCCCTAAATCAGCAACATGAAAGGTAGAAGTGAGGGTGTTTTGGTGTGAAATTCAATAGAGAGGCAGTCCCTGCTGGGGGCAGAGCAGCTGGAATCCACAGCTTCAAAGATGCTGTTACAGGCAGACAGTGAGGTGCAGTGTCTTATTTATCTTGGAGCTGGTTCTATTCTTGCATGGTCTTAATTGCTGAAAGTATCTACCTTTATGGTTTGAGAAGATATGTTTCTGGTAGCCTTCCTCATCCTCTCTAGCTTGTGCAGGACTAAAAAGTCCAACAGTAGCAATCCTTTCCTGGGGTTCAGTAATGATTCCCTGTTAAAATAAAAATATTCCTGGGAAAAAGAATATGCTATACCTGAGCATCATTTACCTTGATATATATTTAAGCGATTCTTTCTGAACAGCAGCTCCTTAAGACAAATTTTTATGGCACTGTGGTTGGAGCAGATGGTAGATGGAAAAAGTCAACTTGACAGCAAGAGCATATTCTCTCCAAAGCTTGCTTCTCTGGGCAGCAGAAGGTACTTGCTGGAGAGGAGGCTCAGACAATGTGAAGGGCAAGTCCACGCTCACTTTCAGCAGCGTATTGACCCTGGCCAGTTCTGCAGTCAGTTCTAGGCCCCTATGTACCATGCCCACTTCAGCCAGCGAGTCCAAGATACACCCTAACGTAAAAACCAAGGTTGACTCTGCATCCTTCTTTCCTAACCTGCCTGCCCTCTATCTGGGTGACCAGTGCATGGACATCAAAACAACCCTGCTTCTTCTACATTTCCTTTAGAATTTCCAACTTAATTCACACTGCGGATGGTCTGGATATGCAGACAGAAGTTGCAGTCAGACTCTTTTTCTAAGTATGTGGCAGGAAGACTCATCGTCTCCCACACCCCCATGGGCTCGTCCTCAGAAACTGTGAATACTTACTTTCCATGGCAAGAGGAATTTGACAATGTCATTAAGTTAGGACCTTGTAATGGGGAGAGTATTGTGCAGGCCCAATGGAGTCATGAGAGTCCTTAAAGGCAGAGAATGTTTCCCAGCTGTGGTCAGAAAGAGACCTGACTAGGGAAGAAGGGCCAGAGAAAGGCAATGCTACTGGCTTTGGTCATGGAAGGAGGGAACTGGGGAATGCGGAAAAGAGAAGGAAAAGATTTGCCCCAGAGCTTCTAGAAAGGAACACAGTACTGCTGACATCTTGATTTTAGCCCAGTGAGACCTGTATTGGATTTCTGACCTACAGAACTGTAATACAATAAACCTGTGTTGTTTTAAGCCACTGAGTTTGTGATAGTGTGTTATAGCGGCAACCGAAAAAAAAAATACCATTAGACCAAGAGGTGCACTTGAGCATCGTCCACATGCCCCTCACCCCTGTCCTCTGCAGTTACCTCCAAAATGAAGACTCTCTCACTGACTCCTTCCTCTTAGACAGTCAACCCCATTTAGCTCTCAACTACTTCACCCGGTTCCTCTACGAGAACTCTTCTAATTCTGCTCTTTTAAACCTTTTTTAAAAATGAATAATAATAGATTCCATGTTTTGAGCACTTAGTTTCATATATTACCCGATTTACTTTTCATACATTATAAAGCACTTAGGTTTTACCTATGTGGAAAGTAAGGCTTAGAGAGCTAAAGTAAGCTGCCCAGGGGGTGGTGGGAGAGGGGTTCTGATCCAGACCCACAGCCTGTGCTCTTGGCTTCTATTCCAAAATTTCCCTTTAGGGCAGGCCCCAGGAAATGCTCTGTGGGTGTAAACGTGTGTTAAAAGGAAAAAGAATTCCATGGCCTGTTGTCTAGCTCTAATTTTCTGTTTTCTGCTTGCTGTCGGCTGAGTGTCCACCACTCTTTGGTATCTAATTTGCAGATTCTTCTTGGCTCTGCCACCTGCCACCTACTTGGGGCTTTTCTGCCTACGTAGTGGATTCATCTGGCCTTCCTGCTCATGAGCCTCTCCTCTGGCCCCTCTGGCCTCTACCCCACATCACTGACTTCACTTATCCAAGAGAGATCTGTTTCTGAAATGCCAACCTGCAGCAGCCAGCCCTCTGCCCAGCCTCCTCTCCCTCTCCAGCTCCTTCCTTGCTCTACTCCTTCAGCATCTGTTCTTCCCAAAGTCCTTCCATCTCTTGGCCCTCCCTTCTTCCCAGGTCTATTAGCCCCATTCTGACTCTGCCAGGTTCACATTAGAATCATCTGTATTACCCCAAATTGCTGAACATTCATGCTCCCTTTGGGGAGGGATGGAGTGGGGTAGGCACTGACTTTAAAACCTTCCTAGGTGATTCTGACGCACAGACAACTTTAAGAGCCACTGCACAGAAGTAGCCTGGATCCCCCGGGAAGGAATCCTCTCCTCTCTCCAGCTCTGTCCTCTCTTGCTCCTTTGTTCTCTCATCCTTGAACTGCCTGTGTTTGTCAGATTTCCATTACTATAACAAATACCCAAGAAAAACATCTTAAAAGGAGGAAAGGGTTATTTTGACTTGCAGTTTCAGAAGTTTCCGTGCATGGTCACTTGACTTCTCTGCTTTTGGATTATGGTGAGGCAGAACATTATGGTGTAAGGAGGTGCCAGGGGTCACTACTCACCTGATGGCAGGCAGGAAGGAAAAGAGAGAGATGAAAGGGCTGGAGGTCCCCATATCTCCTTCAAGGGCGTGCTCCCAACTGCCTCACTTCTTCCCACTAGGCCCCCACCTACCATAGGCTCCACCACCTCCCAATACTGACACAGTCTGGTGACCCAGCTTTCAACACATGGGTTCTTGGGGGACATATCTGATCCAAATTATAGCTGGGCCGCTCCCTGAAAATGCATCCAAATATGGGTAAATCCAGCTCTCTACCTGCACCGTTATTAAACTAAACAAGAAAGGAGTCTTTTCAAACTAAACTAAAAAGAGGAATCTTTGGGTAACAAAGAAACTCCCATCAGACAATCTAACAAAATTTTAGAAGAAATTTCTTCTAAGAAAGCTGCAGAGGTCAGCTAGAGTTCTGGGAGGCCTAGAAATAGAAGCCGGGGTTCTAAAGAACACACTTGTTCATCCCCTGTATCCTCATTTTCTTTTCCTTCCAGGCATCTGTTCTATTCTCCTTTCTTGTTGCATCCCAATGTCCCACCCCCACCCCCAATGCCCATTCTCTATCCTTATGGTAGGATTGGCAACCAACAGGAACCTCTGAATTTGCAGTCTGAGGCTTGACTGGGATGGGAGCTTCCAGATGCAGCTTACAGTCCTGGGGAAGGGATTCTGGTAGCCTGAGCTTGGATTGGGTTCTTATCCAATCAAATGTGGCCCCTAAATGTAGCCACGTGGCATATGCATGACTGCTTCCCACATAACTCATGCACCCGCAGGAATGGAAAACCATGATGCTACAGTGACTCAGTTGAAAAAGGCTGGAGGGACAATTGCACAGCCATTGCCATGGGACTCTGCAAAGGTCCCATTGCAAAGTGTGTTTTCCAGAATCCAGTGGATCTTGGGTGGAGTTCAACAATCCTTCCGTTCATTTCTAGCCATTCGTTGCTCAGCCACCTAAAGTGAATCTGAACCTTCCCACAGTCTTTCCATCACATCCTACTTTACAGAGATCACAGAAACCAGGGGCACAATCTCCTGCAACTCTCCATTCCTTCTAGAGAAGGAAGCCATCTACACCTTCCCCTCAGCCACACTACTTTCCTCTTTCCTTTCCTGTTCTATAAACCATCCCTCTGTGATATGTAGTCACTGCTGTAGCTGTTTTGCCTTGGAAGTGCTGGGGGTGGACCCCAGAGCCTGGTGCATCCTGGTTAATGCTCACCCCTGAGCCTCACCCCCAGCAACCTCATCTGATTTTTCTACTGACTCTTACCCCTCACCTAGAACTAACCAGGATATCACCTCTCCCTTTTGTCCTGTGTGCTAGCTCTTCCCTCCTTCACAGTCAGGCTCAGCCTTCCGATGTTAATTTCCTATTTAATACTTCAATCCAACTTCTGCCTGCCCTACCCTCCCACCACCAATTCCCGGCAACCTCTCCGGCGAAGGTCACCAAGGACCTCCTCACTGCCAGACCCAACGGGTGATTTCCAGCCTTTGCCTCCCTGTGCCTCTAGGCTGCACTTGACATGATCTTCTAAATCCATCTCAAATCCTATCTTTTCTTCCTGTCCCTGAGGCCATGTCAGGTCCTCTTCAAGTCTCCCCTGAACACTTTAAACAGTACCGTCCTTGGCCTCTCTGTCTTCCACTTTACCTAACTCTTCCTACTGCTATTAAAGTTGTTTTTCTAAAACCAAATGTGACAAAGGCACTCTCCCATTTAAAAATCTGTCCATTGCTCTCCTTAGCCACCCAGACAGGTTCCAAACCCTTAGCAAGGTGCACAAGGTGCTCGTCCTCCTCTTGTCCTCCCCCCTCTGACTCTGCCTGGATCATGCCTCGCTGCTTGGAGCTCCCTGCATAAGCAATGCTCTCCCAGTGCCATGCCTCCTGCCACTCCTGTGGCACCCTCCTCTGTCTTTACATCTCAGCTTCTCCCGATTGCTCATGGCAGAGTTCATGTTCTCTTCTCCGTTGCCATGTTTCTCCATCGGGCTCCTCACATTGCATATTTATGATTCCTTTACACATCCACTTTTCCCATAAGATTACCGTGCAAAGATCCTCACGGGCAAAGGCGGAGGTTTAATCATTCTGAGTCGATAAATATGTAATAAACAAATGAATAAACAGGGAGACAGCCTCCACAGAGACTGGATTGGAAACAGAGCAACTCTCTTTGACATGGGAGACAGCCACACACAGGTGGACAGTCCCCGCCTTCTGGACTTGCTCCTGCTGGGTGATGGGTCGCCTGTGGGCTTCTATCACATTTTCCCCCATGCAGGAAAACAGCACCTCCTTCGCCCTTGACTCTGCTCCCTCTGATAGCTTGTGCCAAAGTATCACTCAGCTGCTTCTCGTTTCTACCTCTTTTATTTTCTCCTTAAAATTCAACTTTGGAGAGCAAGTTGAGGCTCTCAACCCCTGGAAGATCTGCATTGATTTATGTTGCCTTCCTTATTTATTAATGGACCACTTTCACCTTGATATTTCTCTCTCTCTCTCTCTCTTTCTCTCTCTCTCTCTGATGTATTTGTAAGAGCTCTGCTCCTTCCTTTTAACCTGGTGCATTAGATTAGCCCAGCCTTTGAGCCTGTCTCACCTACCTTC
The DNA here is from genome assembly GCF_001458135.2 of Marmota marmota marmota. Classification (NCBI taxonomy): domain Eukaryota; kingdom Metazoa; phylum Chordata; class Mammalia; order Rodentia; family Sciuridae; genus Marmota; species Marmota marmota. The sequence continues at coordinate 39,733,645 of NW_025999990.1, read as the reverse complement.
TCTTTCCCGCCATACCTTCTCTGGTTGGGATACTTTCATGTCTTCTGCTCTGGGCCCCCGTGTCCAGCAACATTTGCAAATGATCTTAAATCTTCATGTTGATGCTGGAAGAAATCAAACTGCAGACTTCTTAACCCCTGGGTTTTGCCTTTTTAAAAAATGACCTTGGCTCTTGCTTAGCAGAGTGGTTAGTTAAGAACATGAACTTGGAGCCAGACTGCTGGGATTCACATCTCCTCCGTCCTACCTCTTACTGACCAGGAGACTTTGTTCAAACTTTTTAAACTCTTCGTGTCTTAATTTTTTCTTCTGCAAAACTGGGCTTAATAATATCTACCTCTTGGGGTTGTTGTGATGATTAGGTGTATGGAAGGATATTTTTAAAAAATTTGGTTTGTTTTTTTAGTTTTACATGACAATAGAATGTATTTTGACATATCATACATTCATGGAGTATAACTCCCCATTCTTGTGGTTGTACATGATGTGGAGTTACAGTGGTCATGTATTCATATATGAACATAGGAAAGTTATGTCCAATTCATTCTATTGTCTTTCCCATTTCCATCTCCCTTCCCTTCCCTCCACTCCACGCTGTCCAATCTGGTGAACTTCCACCCTTACCCTTTCTCGCACCTATTGTGAGTCAGCATTCACATATCAGAGAGAACATCTAGCCTTTGGTTTTTAGGAATTGGCTTGTTTCACTTAGCATGATAGTCTCCGGTTCCTTCCATTTATCAGCAAATGGCATAATTCTATTCTTCTCTATGGCTGAGTAATATTCTGTTGAGTATATGTATCACATTTTCTTTATCCACTCATCTGTTGAAGAGCACCTAGGTTGGTTCCGTAACTTAGCTATTGTGAATTGAGCTGCTATAAACATTGATGTGGCTGCATCACTGTAGTATGCTGATTTTAAGTCTTTTGGGTATATGGTGAGTTGTGGGATTCCTGGGTCAAATAGTTGTTCCAGTCCAAGTTTTCTGAGGAGCTTCTATGCTGATTTCCAGAGTGGTCGCACCAATTTGCAGTCTGTGGGTATGAATTCTTCCTACCATTTTCCCAGTATGTCCTCCCTCACCTACTTTTTACTGTGCATAGTGTGTTTTCTGGTTGCTTAGCATCAAGCATTCAGGGCTTCACCCTTCTGCAGAGAACATCTTCCTAGCCATGATATATGCAGTGAACAAAGAATGAGCATGGGTACAAATAAAAGCCACACCCTGACTTCAAACCTTGGGGACTGCAACGAAACAGAAGTGGGGGTGACCTGTCAAGTGCTTCCAGTGCTGGGCGGTGTGGTGGGGATTCTCTGTAGCTTATCATATACCCTTAGAGCTGCCCCTTAAGGTTGAAATCATAGCTCCATAATTTGCAGAGAGAAGCTGAAATTCAGTAAAGTTTGAGTTCTTGTCCAACATCTCACAGCAGTAAGTAGCAAAACTGGAATTTCAGCTGGCCCAGCTGAATGGGCAGAATCACATGGCTGTACTCTATCCCCATAGAAGAGCGTGTTGTTGTTCTGTGATCTGGTGTGGAATCCTTCGGGAAGGCTGTGGAGACAGGCCTGCCATCGCATACCATCGTTCTAGCGTAAGTGAAAGACGAGAAGGACTCCAATCACTGTCTGCCTATAAAATCGAGATCAAGGGGATGAATCTGAGAGTAAGGATCACATCCCCCACCCGAAGGTTGGAGGGAGCGCAGCAGAAAACACCCAGCTGTTGCTTAGGGAATGTTTTCTGGGTGAACACAGTGAGAACCCACAGCTGGGTGGGGCAGGGGCGGCTCCTGGGGCTGAGCTCACCTTGGGTGCGAGACTGGGTGTGGAAGCCAGGCAGGGGGTCCTCAGTTGCAGGCTATGTGTATGAACCATGGAAGTGGGGTCACCAATTTAGGGCTGGACAGGAGAGAGAAGGCCTGTGGACCTGTGGGGGCTGCTGGCTATGACTGGCTTTTTAGGTTTGATAAGTAGGAGGAGTCCAGCCAGGCGACAGCCTTCACTTCCTTCCTCAGGGAGGGTGGCCCAGGGCAGTTTTGGAGATGCTCCTATTTCCCCCATCAGGTCTGGAGTGATACACTTCATATGCAAGGGCCTATTTGATTCTGCCCAGAATTTAGAAAGACTCACTGAGGTGCCCAGGTAACCTCATTGGTTGGCCTCATTGTTAACAAGGGTGGCTCTGAGAACCCTTCTGGAATCCCCACTCCCTGCCATGACCTTTCAGCCCTGCAGCGTTGACCTCTAGCCTGTGTTCTCCTGCTTGCTCCTTCCCAGGGACCATTCATTCAAAAAGGAGGAGGCTCATTTTTGCATCCGATCTTTGCACTTGCTGTTCTGCCTGCCTAAAACTGTCGTCTCTGGCTCCTGAAAGGGCAGGCACCTTTGTCTAGTCCTAATCTTGGCTCTCACATCTCCTTCTCAGGCAGCTCATCTCATCGAATGCAGAGGGCTACCCTGTACCAGGTTTTAGTCACATCATTAGAGCTAATTTTCTTCCTGACATTTGCTGTTATCTCAGGGTACCTGGTTTGTTCGTTTACTTGCTTAATTTGTCTTCCCCATGAGCTTAAATTCTTTGGGAGCAGAGTCTTTGGATTTGTTCATTGTTATGTCCCTAGTTCTTAGGGAAGAACCTAGCACATAGTAGGTGTTCAATAATTGTGAACAAAGGAATGGACCTGAACATCACTCTTCACGAACTAAACTCAGCTTTGGAGGAACATAATCAGTCTCCATTGCCATAAGATCTCCCTTGTTTCTGGTTTGCAATTCAAGAATGCTGTTTTGTAAATATGATGCAATGGAATTTACTTGAATGTAATGCCAGGAATAGAGCTGGATTTTTGTAAGATCGCAGAAGGGAGAGTAACTCATGTGATTTTTGAAATACAACAATATAATTTCTTGGAAGGCAAAAAGGGCATGTTACTGTGTAGCATTTTAATAAATGCTATATATTTTCATGTCTATATTTAATAAAGAGAAATAGCCACCTGGATGCTTGTTTTTGGGGGTTCAGCACCTAAAAAAGTTCAAAACTGAGAATCCGTGAGAGAAATTTAATCCTGCCTATTCGAAAATGTCCCTTTGGAGAATTCTCTGTTCATGTTTTTTACTGATTACAGCACAGTTTAGTTGTTTCCTGAAGCAGCTTTACTTCCTTTTTTTAAGAGAAAGAAAGGAAACATAATCAGCACCGACAATTTTTCTCGAATGTCTTAATCGAGTGGCTGTCGCCAAAAAGGTCCATCTGTCCTTACGGTGCCACGCTTCAGCCGGCTTCAGAGCAAGGTTCCTATTTATCTTGGCTGCTCCGATGACTCATTTCTCTTCCAGGTCCATTTCTTCTCTGGCTTCCAGGATATCTGTATTTCTGTGTCTTGCCTACACTTGAAATTGAACATCCCATAATAGCCCTGGATCTCACAGTCAGAACCAGCATTCCTCGGATTCCAGAATTACCTCCAGAAGTTCCACTTACCATGTCATCTCTGAGAAGTGTGATGGGGCTCACTTTTCGCCCCCTTTTCCTCTGAGAGCCGTTCAAAGGCGCCTAGTCTTTTGTGGCACGGGGAGAGCTCTGAGGACCTCTTAGTTCTCCCTGGGGCATGGGCAGAAGGGAGGTGTCTCAAGTGGGTTTATCGACTCTCCTTTGATCTCACGCAGTGCCTGTAAGGGTTTGCCAGTGTCCTCTGAAGTCCATGTGCTGAGGAGTGTCCCCCAAAGTTCATATTCCTTGATGTACCCAGGCTGGGAGTGGGGGGGCCTCCGGGAAGAGCGTGTGTCATGGAGGTGGAACCCCCATGGTGGATTAGTGCATCTCTGCTTGAGTGGGATGCTCCTAAAGCACCCAATTGGTTCCCATGAGAGCAGGGTGTTACCAAGTGAAGCTGCACCTTGTGAGTGGCCTCTTCTGGAGAGGACTCCCTGCCCTTCCATTTTCACCTAGGAGTCATGGGCCTGTGGCTCTCAACAGAAGTGGGTGCCCCATCTCGGACTTTTGCCAACCCCTAGGACCATAAAAAAATTGTATTTTTCCTTTTCCTTTATAAGTGACCTAGTTTCTTTCTTTCTTTCTAATATAGCACAAGAAAATAGATGAAGACAGTGCCCTTCAGCATCTACCCCTCTGCCCCATGGCCTGTGGCCATGGTCTTTGTGCAGGGGCTGGCTAGTGAGAACACCTCTTATATCTAAGCCTTTCTGCCTCTGGAAGGATTTCCTTAGTGGAAGAGCCTTAGCTTTGCCTCCCCCAATGGCAGATGAGCCATTAATGGGGATACTGGCCTGACGACTTCTCAGCAGGCCCATCCCTGGTTCCCATGAGCCATGATTCCTGAGCCTGTGGACCAAATCTCCCCAAATCCTCACTTTCCTGGAACCAGTCAAATCCAGATATACACTCCAAGCTGATAACATCTGAAATATTTAACTTTTAAAACAAACTTCTTTAAATCAAGTAAAACTTGCAAAAAAAAAAAATACTTTTAAATAAGGTACTTTTCACTAACAATATCCAGAACAGGCTCAGTTTGTTTCTTTCAAAAATGCATATTGAAAATCTAGTACAGGGAGGCAGTAGGCTGGATGCTGGGGAGTCCAAATAGATCTGAAACCTGAAAATTGAGTAGGAGCTGGGGAAGCAAAAGGGGGGTGTTTGGATTATGCACCAGGTAGAGGAAACAGCCTGCAAAGGATATGAAGAGGAATGAGCTCATCTTGGTGGCCGAACTTAATGAAGGCAAAGCTCTTGAACAGAACGGGTCAGTCAGTGAGGGTGCTGGGTAGATCAAAGGTAAGGTTTGAAAGATGGTCAAGGAGACTCTGTAGACCATCTTGGAAACTTATAACAAGCAAAGCTATTGATGCTGTTTGTGTGTGGGAGTCACATGATCATAGTTACGCCTTTAAGACGATTTTTCTGGAGAATGTGTTAAAAAAGAATGGGATATGGAATTGGGGACACCAGTTAGAAGATTCCTGAAGGAGCCTTAGTGTCCAGGGTTGTGGTAAAGAGGGGGAACTGGATGAATTCAAGAGAGATTTTGGAGCTAACCATAGGAGGCTTTATTCTAGATTAAATGTACAGAGTGAGAGATAAAAGCATCAGAATAAGCCTTGGCTTTCTGCCTCAAGTGCATGGTTGTATAGAGAGGTTCTTTACTGATGGTGATAAGATATGGAGGGTGCTGTGGTTTGGAGATGGTTTGAGTGTGTCCACTGAAGGGTCATATGCTGGAAGCTTGGTCCCCTGTGAGGTAGTGTTTGAAGTGGTAGAACCTTTTAGAGGTGGGGGGCTATGTTAGTCAGCTTTCTCTTGCTGTGACAAAATACCTGATATAAACAACTTATAAAGAAGAAGAGTTTATTTTGGTTCATGGTTTTGAAGGCTTTGTTGCTTTTGGGCCTGTGGCAAGGCAAATCATTATGTTAAAGAGCACACTGTGGAGCTCAATTGCTCATACCATGGCAATCAGGAAGCAAAGGGGGGATCCTAGGGCACGAACTAATGACCTAACTTCCTTCCTCTAGCTCCAGCTTCTACCATCTCCCAACAGTGCCATAGGCTGACAACTAAGCCTTTAATGCATGGGTCTTTCGGGACATCTCAGATGCCAGGGGTGACTGAGCCATTGAGAGCATCACCCTAAGGAAGGATTAATGCTATTCTTGAAGAGTGAATTAGCTCTTACAAGAATAAGTTGTTTGGGAAAAAAATCCTTGAATAATTCTGGATTCCTGCCTCACCATGGGATCTGTCCCTTTCACACTCAATCCTACCATGATGCCGTCTGCCATGCTGTGACACAGAAAAGGGAGCCTCACCAAACAGGTGGGGCTATCCGATCATAGACTTTCAACCTCCAAAACTATGAGCTCTTTTCTTTATAATGTTTTCAGCCATGAACATTTTGTTACAGCAACAGAACATGGACTAATACAGGGAGGAAGAAAATTAGGGGCTGGAGAATAAGAGGTCAAATTGAGACCAGTTGAGTTTGAGATGTTTTAGATACTGAGGAAAGATGTCATGTTGCTGGTTTACTGTGAAGAACTGGGGAGGAAATAAAAATTCAGGAACACTGGCATAAAGGCAGCATTTAAAAGCATGACAATAGAGGAAAATACCTAAGAAGGTTCTAAGTATCTAATTTGTCCTTATCTACATGATATTAAGTAGCCTGTGAATTTTGTCAATACATAAACTATTTCTTGTGAGCTCAAATTGTTGAACTGCATTGACTTGCTCATCCTTTAGCTCTAGGAACTTCTGGTGTAGACATGGCTTCATAAATTAACATTTTCCCATCCCTTCTCAGAAGTCATCTCCTATAATAGCACAGAAAAGGAAAAGCAGTTCAGCTATTCCCCCTTTTATTGTGTGATACTGGAAGACAGGAACAGTCTCCAAACTCTAAAATATACAGAAGAGATGATGAAGGGAGGTAGATATAGAGAAGCCATGAGGAAGAATGTGAACAGAAGAACCAGGGAGAACAGAGAGAAGGTCTCGCGAGACCAGAGAGAAGGTCTCTTGAGACCAGAGAGAAGGTCTCCTGAGTCCGGCCTTCAGGAAGCACGACAAAGGAAACGTTTCTGGACTGCATGAAGCTCCTTCCCGGAAGTATAAATCTATGTGTATTCTCTCTGGATCTGGATTGGGTCAGAAAAGCTGAGGAGATTGGAGCATACCAAGAGCCACATGGACGTGCTATATTGACAGGGAACCTCCATCTCTGTGTTGGTAGAGGGGAGAAGACTTGGTTACCAAAACCTGCCTACTGGAAGGCTAATCTACCTTCTTTCTCACCTGCAAGAAACTCCTAGATAGGGGCTGTGGTTGTAGCTCTGTGGTGGAGCACTTGCTTAGCATGTGTGAGGCACACTGGGTTTGATAAATAAAATAAAGGTATTGTGTCCATCTACAACTAAAAAACAATTTTTAAAAGAAACTCCTAGATAGAGTTGTTCCAGGGAAATCTAACCCATTCAATAATGAGAAATAAAAATATATTAGTATAATACTGATATGAAGATACTGAAAGAAAACTGAAGAAACATAGTAATAGAAAGGTCACGCATTCAAAATCTGTTGCTATCAAGTACTTAACAATTGTGATTCAAGCCAGGTGTGGTGGTGCACACTTGTAATCCCAGCAGCTGGGGAGGCTGAGGCAGGAGGATCATGAGTTCAAAGCTAGCCTCAGCAAAAGCGAGGTGCTAAGCAACTCAGTGAGACCCTGTCTCTAAATAAAATACAAAATAGAGTGGGGATGTGGCTCAGTGGTTGTGTGCCCCTGGGTTCAATCCCCAGTACTCTCCACAAACACACACACAAAAGTAGTGAATGAATATTTTGTCACAAATTTTTTTAAAAGTGTGACAAATGATTTTATGCAGAAAACCTCCAAAACAAGCATGTGAGAAACCAGGGAAGATATGGCAGCACACACCAGGGGTTTAGATCAAGCCAGCAGGAAATAAGTAGAAGAAAAAGCAAAACCATCACAGAAAAGGAGAGAAATGGGAGAAAGCATAAGGAATTGATGCCACTGAAAATACAGTAAGAAACATGGAAAATAGAAGAGAGCAAAGCAAACAGATAAATGGAAACGGACAAAGTGAGAGTTTAAAATGAATGAAGAGGGCCAGGTGGGCTGGTGCACACCTGTAATCCCAGAGGCTTGGGAGGCTGAGGCAGGAGGATTGCAAGTAGAAAGCCAGCCTCAGCAACTCAGGGAGATTCTGCCTCTAAATAAAAATATTTAAAAAGGGCTGGGGATGTGACTCTGTGGCTAAGCACCCCTGGGTTCAATCCCTGGTACCACATATACACACGCACAGACGTGAAGTAAAGAGAAAGAAAGAGATATGGAAGACAAAAAAAGGGCAATCCAAAAATCAGAGAATTGGAGTCTCCAAAGTAAAAAACCCAATCAATGAGAAGATATATATATATATGGTATTTTTTACTTTGGAGACTCTAGTTCTCTGATTTTTGGATTGACGTTTTTTTCTTTTTTGTCTTCCATATCTCTTTTTTATATATGTACATATATATTATGTATATAATTTATAAATTTAATTTATATCTATTTTTTATATAATATAGATATGTAAATTTTTTGTACCAGGGATTGAACTCAGAGGTGCTTTATCACTGAGCTACATCCCCAGCCCTTCTAGCCCTTTTTATTTTCTTTTGAGACAGGGTCTTGCTAAGTTGCTAGGGCCTCTCTAAGTTGCTAAGGCTGACCTTGAACTGGCAATCCTCCTGCCTCAGCCTCTGGAGCTGGTGGGATCACAGGCAGGTACCATGCATTTAACTGAAAACTATTTTTATAAACTGAAAACACAAATAAAATAATATAGCAAGACAAAGGCTGCTACATCAATGATTTTAACACTCTGGTTTAAAAAAAAATCATAATTGCAGCTTTACTTAAAAGGAAATACCTGATTCTGGACAAGAGACTGTCCTAAAACTGAGTGACTCAAAAAAAAAGTCCAAAATAAATAACTGGGCACAAATCTACTGGGAAATGAAGAGAGCAAGAAAGAAAGATTGAGATCTTGACTTTGGCCAAGGTTGGCACAAGCCACAGAGCTCTGAGTGAAAGAAAGGACTTCCTGATACTAAAGTGTACAAGGATACCTCATGAAGACAACTTGCTGGTGATATCTATGCATGGAATAAGAGTCTCAAGATGGTAAAGCAGAAATCCAGATTAATTAAATGGAAAAAGATTCGATCATACTAAACAGGAGACACTAAAGTTTTCTCAGTTGGACAAATGATAAGCTGTCCTCTGGGTGTTCCCCATGCACTTGTGGTCTTGCATTGACCGCACAGTAAGAGGAAAAAGAGTCAAAACTACACTATATAGGCCTCGGCCCAGGACCTGGTCAGGGTCTGCCTTGTAAGTGGAGGGCTTGAGAAAAAATAAAGAGAGCTTGTACTTTAGAAAGAAAAAAAAAACACTCTACTGTTAGAAATTTTTTAAATGTGCTGTTTCACAACTCTTGGTCAACAAGGAAACAAAAACCCGACTTGGAAAACACTGTCCTTAAATCTGTGCAGACAGGGAATGGCACTTATTCTGATAGTTTTGCTCCACAGACTGCAGCGCCTGAAAAGTGTGTTCCAGGCCAGCTGTGTGGGCAGCTTCGGCTTTATTGAAAGAAGCCTCACACTGTGTATTTTACAACTGTTTCTCATGCATGTCTCCCAGCTGCCGGAGGAGGCCTGGATTTCAGGCCAATGATGTCCAGGATGGCAACTGTGTTACCTATCTTTTAACAAATGGTTCCAAGTGAATAGGATAGATCTTAGAATACATGCTTATTGTTGTGTTCTAAATCTGCCCACCTCTCCTTTGGTTACTTTGTCCCTTGAAGGAACACATTGGGAGTGATAGTGTGATGACTCCTTTGATCCTTCCTATGTTGTACTATTAAATAACCATCATGGTGAAAGGGCTTGGAATTTGGCTATGATGCTTTTGTACTTAGCAATGAACTGTGCACACACACACACACACACACACAGATGTATATTTTCCTAAACTAAATATTAAATGACAAGAAAGTTTTCAGAGTACAGGAATAGGTATGTTTTCATCCTACTGTCTCACCTTGTTTTTAGCACACTTCTATTTGGCCTGTTACTTGCTTAGCACAATGCTCCACAAATCCCGTTGAAGAAAAGAAAATTCTATTGAATTCTCTGACTTCTGAGCAATTGCACAGTGCAACCTATGTGGGTTTCTCCTCCTTCCTGAAGGTTCTCCTAACAAACTGGTTTGAAGTCGCTGACCTAGGATTCTGTAATCTCACCATTTCTTCTTTCAGCTCTTTGAAACCTTTTGCATAGGAGGCTAAAGGGTGGCCTAGCTATTTTGCATAGGAGGCTGGGGAACCTAGCTATTCCAACTCAGCTAAGGGTCTGGCTTCCCATGTTTCTGAGTTGTCTGAGCCAACCAGAGAGGCCATGATTTTATAAATATTTTCCCTACTTTGAATGGGGATTGGGATCAATCCAGTTTCGGTCACTGAAGCCTGGCTGAGTCCCTTTAACAGCCCTGGGTCTTTGAAGCAGAGTTTCCCTGGACAAAGGAACAGAGGCTCCTGCTTGCCCACCCCGGGCTGCTAGGAAGGGAAGGAAACTCTCGGGTTTCAGGAGGAACAGGAGAGCTCTCACCACCCTGATGAGAGATGCGACTATATTTGCCACTGGTGAGCTGTTTGTAATTAACGTGTGCTTTGCGGTTTTAATCTTTCTTTAATCTGTAAAGCTATAAAAATTTACAGCGCAATTTTAGAATCAAGAAAAAAAAAAGCTAAATTGTATAACTCGGTCCTTAAAGTTAACCTCTTTCACAAGATCATATCTGCAAGGAGAGTGTCCACAGAGGCTCTTCCTTCACTGTCCCCATTAGCTTTCCTCTGTGGTCTTGTTTGGTCCCCTACCCAGAAATCATTGGAAACAGGAGAACCATCTCTCAAAAGAAAATAAACAATACAGCACATGCCATATAAAATGAAGGAGGAAAAGAACATCTTAGGTAAATACCAGACTACTTATTTTATGATTTTTAAATGTCATTTTTTGCGCCAATATTGACTTTTTTATGGAGGATGAATTATAGATCCACAGCACTGGGGAGGCCAGGGTTTCTCCTTTCTTCGGCACCGCTGGTCAAGTTAAGAATTGAAGTCATGGTAATTAGTTACGAGTTTCTTAGCACCCGAACACCAGACCGGAAGGCTGAGAGAACCCTGTGAGGTGACCCCTCCAGGGAAGGCAATGCACCCAGGAGAGAGGGAAAGAACCAGAATTTGCAGCAAAGAAGCACAAACAACATCCCAATCACGTTGTTACAAACACAGGTTGCCGCAGGCACTCGCTCGCAAGCAGGAAATACAATACAATCCCTCATTTGTCTGACCAGGCTTCTCTCTCCAAGAATTGGTTTTTCCAGGCAAATGATTTCAGGTTTGCACAGGCTGGTAAAAGGCGGTGGAATTGGAAGCTCCCATCCTTGGTGACCTCAGGTCTCAGAAATGATGCTGGGAGAAGTGCAAGGGATTAAGCTGGGGTCAAAGGGAGACCTGGAGCCAGAAACAAGGTCACCAAGGAGGAGGGGGCAGCCAGGTTTCCAAGAAGAGGTTTCCAGAAACTAGCTAGAGGGAGAGGGTGTGAAGGGCGAGTCCTAAAGGGGGGTTGTAGGAGGTTAAGGTGGAAAGAAAGAGAAAACTGAGTTAGTACCACCCTGGCCCTTGACTGGGATTTGGATTGTTCTTACACAGACAGAGAATAGCAGGCTTAAAGAAACATAGATTGAATTAGGTAAATTCAATTTACATAGACAAAAAGAAGTTAATTCAGACTAAAGGGTTTTAGGATCGGATGGTGGGGGTTAGATCCTTTTGTTTTGTTTGGCAAGGTTATTTGGTTTTTAAACTAAATTGTATTAATTAACTTGCCCGATTTTCCAACTTGCTTCTATAGACATGTAAGTCCACAGTACTTTTATGATTTGTTCTGCAAAAAAAAAAACAAAAAAAAAAACAAACTATTCTATTACAAGTTAAAGACAAGCACTACGACAAACCTCTAATTATTTCAATTTTGAATTTGTTCTCCATCTATCTCCCTTAATCCGACCGGATCTATAACAATGAGCCGTTAGGAAGGGAAAGCAATACTATTGAGAACAGGTAACATTTATTGAAAACTTATTGTGTGCCTGACACTACCTTTGTAACAATCATACTAGCCAATGTTTATAGGGCATGTCTATACAAGCATGTAACTTATCTCTACAAGGGTGTAGGTGCTAGGTGCCATTTAAGAAATGAACGTATGAATCCCACAAAACCCTATAATATATGTCCTTTTATTACCTTCTCTTTACAGATGAGAAAACCATGGCCCCATGAAGTTAAAAGACTTGTCACAAAGTTATACTGGGGAGTGATGGAACATTGGGGACAGACTATGGTTTCAGAGCCCGGGCTAATTTCATTTCATGCTAATTTGATGTCTTTGGAGTAAGTAGGCAGTATTGTTGTCCTCCCCACTTTATATATAAAGAGAATGAGATTCTGAGATTAAATAACTTAATGAAGATTGCCTAGTGTGTGCGGGAGAACCAGGGTTCAAAGCCCAATCTGTTGAAACCTTCCTTTAACTAGAGGGGAGCCCTAGCCGGAAGTGCTTTAAGTCCTGTGCTTTTCAAACTTTACACATGAATTCCTTGGGGATCTTGTTAAATGTGGGTTCTGGTTCCATAGGACTAGAGCAGGGACCCAAGGATCTGCATTGTGCAAGAAGTTCCTACAACCAAATACGGATATTGTTCAACTGTAGACCCCACTTTGCAAAGTTAGGCTTTAAGGGTTGGGGCCATGGAACAGAGCTGTTTCTAGACTGTTCTTTGCCTCTTCCAGTGTCCTTGAAAAGGGTGTCTTTGGAGTAGTAATAAGTAGCCTAGAGGTAGCGAATTTTGTTTGAAATTCTGCAATTTAAAGTAAACACACTGTCTTCTTTCCTGAAGGAACATAGAAATCCAATGAAATTAGGGCAGTTTCTTTCACAGGTAACCCCTTAGAATTTAATTTACTGAAATCCATATCATTATCAAATTCATCCTAAATGTTATCAGTTTCTTCATAAAATATCCTTTTAAAATTCTTTTACATACCTTCCCCCTTTATTTGCATTTATGTCCTTTTGTTCTGATCTACCTAATAAGCTCAAATTGATCATCAACCACAAATTTACACGATATAGTGAGTTTAATACTTCACCCAGACAGCTTCTTAATCGCCTACTTCTAGAACCACATATGGAATTCCATATTGTCTATTTCTCTTCAATCGGAAAATCCTCTATTTAATACATGATCTTAAATTTCCTGCAGTGTTCTTACCTTCTGGCTTTGCTCTGTCTTTATTTTTCTTTTCTCTCAAAATCACTGTAACTAGATTTCTGAAGCTCAAACCTATATGTCAACTGTGGCTTCCCCCACCCCAAGAAGGCAATAGTACAATATCCTGGAATTCATGATTTATGCCAAGTCTCCTCGTCAGCCTTGCTTCTACTGCCAACCAAGCTGAAAATTGAAACGTTGGCTCCTTCTGTGGACTCAGTCTCTGGTCCTCTTGTGTTAACTAATTCATTACTGATCCTAGCTTGAGTGTTTTGCTTACCCAAGAACACCTCATGGTGAAGAGTTTACATGTCACAAACCATCTCCTTTCCCCCATTGATCAGACTTAGCCAGGGCAACCAGGATCTCACCCTGGATACTAATTTTTCTCCCCCATTTCATAGCCTCTTCAAACAAAGCTCAGAATGCACACTGCAATCCTTTGTTAACTGAAAACATGCAAAGTGCACAAGTCGGTCCAATGGAAAATGCGATGCAAAAGCCAAATGAGGTAAATTGCATTGCTTGACCCGCCCTGGGACAGTTAAAAGAGTGTTACATATGAACATGCTGCCAAATCTTGAGATGATGGGAATATTCCCATCAGAGCCCAAAGCAGTTATTGAAAGAGGGGGACCACCCTGCCGAGCACAGTTGCAGTCTTGCTGATAACTACTGATGGACCTAGGAGGAGTAGTGTCCCAAAAGTTCAGGGGGAAAAAAAATCAGGACCACTGTGACAAGGCACCTCTCAACTGGTAGTTAATCAGTATTTTCTTGGTCTTTTTAATATAACCATCTATTTCATTTTGTAATTATGCCCATAATATATCTGTTTGTATTTTAAATGATTACTCTTGCTATGTTGTGCACTTCATTTTATTCTATCATCTAGAGATCCAGCCTCATCATAATTAACTGTCCAGCCATAATATGTTTGAATTATAGTTATTCTAGTGAGTTTCTGCTGGTTATGCCTACAGAGATGGGGCAGCAGTGCCTTAAGATGATCACCGACAAAAGCCATGGGTTTTTCATTCATCTGAGGTGTTGTAGTTCCCCTTTATTTATGGTTTTTCTTTTTCATGGTTTCACTTACACATGTCAATGTCTGGAAATACTTGAGAAATTTCAGAAATAAGCAATTCATAGTTTTAAATTTGCAACCGTTCTGAGCAGTGTGATGAAATCTCATGCTGTCCCTCTCCATCTGCCTCGGGATGTGTATTGTCCCTTTGTCAGAGTATCTATGCTATATATGCTACCTGCCCGTTAGTTACTTAGTAGCCATCTCAGTTAGCAAATTGACTGTCATGGTATCACGGTGTTTGTTTTCAAGTGATCTTATTTACTTAGTAATGGCCCCAAAGCACAAGGGCAGTGATGTGAAAGAGGCACTATGGTATAAAGCATGGAAGGACAGACCAATTCTGATACTGCATGGCAACACCCAGGACATAGAAAAAAATATAGCATATGCAGAATTATGTACTATCCACGGTTTCAGGCACCCACTGCAGATCTTAGAATGTGTTTCCTACAGAGAAGTGGGTGAATTACTACCCTAAGAAAGGTATTCTTGGAATAATTTTGAATCACCCTGTCTGTCCACTGCTTCCTGCCTCCCATATCTATACTGTCAATTCCTGACATGGCTTTTCCCCAGACTTTGGATTTCAGACTGCCCTAAGAACAGTTCTGCCCACGTGGAGGAAATTTCAAAACTAACAGCTCAGCTCATTATCCAAGTGGCTGTCTTTCGTGGATTGCAGAATAAATCTGATCATGTACACCTCATAACCAAATGCTCATATTCCCCAACTTTTGCTCTTGTTCAGGCTCAGGATCACACTGGGTATGATTGCCTTGCAAAATTGAAAGCACTTCCCAAACTTTGAAATTAGAAGAAGTTCTATGATATTTATTCACCTTCATTTAGGAGAAGCTTATTAAGTGGTCTGGCCATGTTACCACAATCTTGTTTGTTGCATCTTGCCTGTAGGAGGCATCTAAGTGACCACCAGCAGTGCCCTTCAATCCCCTGAGTAACTGATTCACACCACTGTTCTGTGCTGCTGCATATTTAAACCTCAGGAAGGATTCCCAACATCAGGGCCTACAAAACACATTAAATGCCTTCATGGGGTCAGGGAAGAGTGGCCAAGGTTAATGTGCTCCGGTCCCTGCTCTCTGTTGACGCGTCTCTTCTCTATTGTGCTGCAAGCATCATGTCTGCAGGAAGGAGCTGTGACCAGAATACACAATACAGATCCCACAGCATGTGACTGACAACAGTATTCAGCAAGTGGTCCAAAAGAATGCCAGCCAAGATCTCTTGAGCCCAGGAAAGTCACAAGATCCTGGAGGCAATTATCACAATCAGTGTGCTCCTCCCTCCTGTAGAATGGTATTTGAGAAGCATCCTGGCTGTCGCTTCTGCATGGAGAAAGCTACTCTGCAGAGGTCTCAAAGACAATATGAACCTGTCCCAAAGGGCCCTGTGTCTTTTCTCCCTAGAACCTGTTAAGTCTTCATGTTTCCAGGTTCAGTAGTGACAGAAGAATTCTGTGTCAATATCACCCCCCTCAGCTGAATCATTTCTTTATTGAGGGTCTTCCATGAGCTGGGGGGATTGTTGCCTTCACCAGGATGGGTGTCGATGGTTAAACCCACACATGGGCATCTGGGCAACGCGCCCCACTGGGGAGACATATATGCAAACACATTAATGTATATATTTAATTGGGTTATAATCTATTGACCATAGATACTAAGGCACTGAACAAGCAATTAACAAAACAGCTTTGACTAAATATAGTTAGCACTAAATATAGTTGGTTAATTGGTATTTAATATGCTTATTAAATGTCAATTAAGTATCTTTAGCAATGAATTGGTACCTAATTAACTTACTATAGCTATCCTGTTACTTGACATTTGAACAGCTAAATATTCTCTACAAGTTTAATGTTTTAATAAGAAACAAATTATCCATGTATTGCTCATGAATTTTTCAGTTAGTTTAATGGGATTTAAATGTATCTCCCAACTTGGGTACATGTTTTTCTTATAATCAACGGGTATTTTACATTTCAGATCTCTTTTAATCTTGGAGGACTGATTACATGAGAGGAAAAAGCTGTAGAGTAGTTTTAAGAAGTGTTCTAATCTTAGTTCAACCACCGGACACTGTGTTATCCTGCTCTGGAGCCTCAGTGTCCTCATCTGCTGTGTTGTATTAAGAATTAAAGTTTTGGCTGGGCGCCGTGGCACATGCCTGTAATCCCAGTGACTCAGGAGGCTGAGGTAGGAGGATCGTGAGTTCAAAACCAGCCTCAGCAACTGCGAGGCCCTAAGCAACTCAGTGAGTCCCTGTCTCTAAATAAAATACAAAATAGGGCTGGGATGTGGCTCAGTGGTCGAGTTCCCCTGGGTTCAATCCCCGGTAACTGCCCCCTCCCCCAAAAAAAGAATAAAAGTTGCATTTGTTCAAAAATCATGTTCTTTAAAGCACATGTAAACACTCACATGAACAAAATATCTTCTTAAAAACAATGGTTAATATTCTTAGGTTCAGTGTGTAATCATTATATTAACTAAATCTTCATTTTTAAACCCTCAAGATAATTTTTGCTAGAGTAGAAAGACGTCCAATTCCA
Source organism: Marmota marmota marmota (assembly GCF_001458135.2). Classification (NCBI taxonomy): domain Eukaryota; kingdom Metazoa; phylum Chordata; class Mammalia; order Rodentia; family Sciuridae; genus Marmota; species Marmota marmota. The sequence continues at coordinate 39,717,041 of NW_025999990.1, read as the reverse complement.
TCACTTTCTGAATTATCCCTAAATAATGTAAACTTGGTTTTATTAAGTCCCCAATTGGCAAAGGGCTGCTCTTTCAAACACACATGTTTTCCTCTTAATCTCTTTATCCACTCCTGCCCAGGATTGCATTTACTGTATTAATTTTTACCGTTGTAGCAAAGTGTTGATCTTTTATCCTGAAAGTGTTGGTTTGTGACCATGGCTCTATCCTCTATCTCAGTGTATATCATATTTAGTTTTTTTTTTTTTTTTTTTAACTTAGTTTCTGGTCTTAATCGATGTCTGTGTTAATTCCTTGCTTTTGAAGGCTAGTAAATGATGAATCATCTTAGTGGCTTTCACGTGGTTGTTGGTAGCATGTAGCAGTGAAAGCATCGTGTCTCATTTATGTTCACTTGTTTTACATCTTCTGCACTTCATAAACAAGGGTTCTTTTATTAAACGTTTGCAATAATTTTAGTGCCAATTACCCTATCTTGGCTCACTACCCGAGAGCTTTCACGCTCATCAAATCTTTGCTTTACTTGAGCTATAAAATATGAGAAATTAAGTAGAAAAGAGGTGCTTGGTGCGTCTCTCTCAGAATTTGTTGTTGGATCATTTATAAATGATTTCATGGCTTGCACTTATTCTATTTTTCAAAGTTTTTATGGTTTCAAACTATGGCCATTATTACTGACTAATTTATAGAGGCTGCAGTCAGCCATGCCGGAGCGGCTTAACTCAGTTTTGTTTCCAGGGGCAATATACATTGTTGAAGTTAATTGTTCCCTAACCACTTTTTCCATATGGCAGAGTGAGTCTCTCTGTAATAGCTTTGGAATGATTTATCCAACATTTGTCATTATCCCTTGGCTATTGCTTGGGAAGTCTCATGGATCTTTGTTGGGCTGGAGCACATTACCAAAGTGAAGACGTTGAAGCTGCTACCCTGAACCCATCAATTGTCTTAAAAACTTTTTAAAAATTTATTTATTTATTTTAATTAGGTATATTAATTGTCTTAATTTTATCACACACCCTGACATTAGTTTGTCCTACTTTCTCCTCAAGCAAACTAGATTGTTATTACCCTTATTACTATTGTTGATGTTATTGATATACAGGTGCAAATATATTCTTATTTCTGTAATTTCTAAATCTCCCTCTCTGGACCTACAGTTAGTGATTAGTGCTTAACTAGTCATCATTGACATATATGGAGTGCCCTGTTCATGCTGGAAATTCCTGCAGGCTTTCAGTGAACTGAGAAGAGGCTATGTGCCACCTTGATGGCTGAGATAGGATAGCACAGTGTCTGAATCCAAGTTCAAGTCAGCAAGTTAGTCTCTCCTCTCCACCAAAAGCAGGAACCAAAAACAAAACAAAACAAACAAACAAACAAAAAAGACTCTCTGCTTTGATTTCTACTTCTGTAAATAGAAGAAAATAAAAATCTGACTTACCTTCCAGGGCTAGTGAGGCGTATAGAGGGATGGTGTGTTTAAAGGATTTGAATACGACATCTCACAAATGATAAGGCCTCCAAAAATAAATAAATAAGTAAAAAATGTTGGCTATTATTGAAAGTAAATGCTTTCCTAAAAATTCCCAGTATAAACTGTAAGTTAAGTAAATAGAAAAAAAAAAAAGATGACTCTTTTTAAAGTGTACTATGGCTTGATAATACCCAAAGCAAAAAATAACAAATGACATCAAGGCCATGCCCTGAGTGGATAGCCCTTGCAAACATTAGCTCTCGGAGCACCTGACCATTTTATTGGTGCCTCCATGATCAAGTGGAGAAAAACAAAAAGAACAAGGGTACTTTCCTATCTCTGTGTAATGAACTGTCCCTGGCTGCATTGTTTGCAACATAGTGCATAAGTTTTGATGTTTGTGGAACCTACCAGGCATTGAAAATGTTTATATATGTATTCTAACCTGAGTATATCAGGCCACAGAAGCCAAGACATTCCGATTTCCCATGTCAAGATGATAACCGGAATTATTTAGGTGTCAAAAGTACAAAGTGTGCATTAAGCCTTTTTTCTGCCTTCGTATAATAAGATCCCACATGGAAGATGTATACACAATGGTCTTGCACAAGTCAAACAAATAAGCATGATTCACACCAGGACAATGGAGTGGGCCAAGTACTTATGAATCAGACTCTTGTACTCAAGGAGAGCTGGGCGCCCCAAAGCTGGCTGACAAGTTGGAGCCTTGAAAATGTATCTAGCTGACATGTGTCCGCACATTTACTGGGGGTTTTATATTAAAAAGAGAATTACTTTATGAAATAGGCCATCGGCTAGAATCTATATTACTTCATTACCTTTCACTCAGGTTTATAGCAAACACACACACAGTAACAAACAACAAACAAAACTTGAAGAAGTTCAATCACGAAGAGTTAGTGTCTGTGGTGGCCAGGCAGGCAGTGTTCTAGACTCTGGGGATCCAAAGTCTAGGAGACAAGGAGTTTGTGATCCAGCAGTGGAAACAGAAGCCTGTATATATTACTTTTTGCAGTATGATACATGCCGCACAAATGAAGGGCTTTGGGGGCTCAGAAAAGGCAGCAGGTAATTCTGCTAGGCAGTTGGGGTGAGGGACACAGAGAAAGAGGGCGAACATATGGGTAAGAAGCTATACTATTCAGTGTTTTGGAAAATGACTGCGATTTATATTTTATAATCAATAGAATTTCAAGGCCAATACCTTTGGGATTGAAACCTTGGATGTTCCATGGAGTGTATCAGTATATTTGTTCATGCTGCTAGTGAAAGTCACTGTAAGTTACGGTAAAGATTAAAATAAGATAAAAATAAATTTAAGTCACTTTGGTGAGACTCTACTTCTGCCTTTACATTGGTTCCTTAGTGAATCAAAATGACTGGTTATTTTCCTGTTAAACAAAGAAAGATATTTTCAACTAAGAAAATTACCTGCTATCACCTACTTGTTACAATATTAACTGGTTTCTCCCAACTGCCCAGAAAATTTAATTAGCATTGACATGTAATGACAAGCTCTGGCCCTCAATCTTCTTTCCCTCCAAAATAATCATGACTATTAATGCTATTATTTAAAGAGTGAGTTCACATAGATTATCCAATATGATCCTCCTGACTCCTGGAAGCTCATTAAGTACCTGAACTATTGGGATAGCACGGCAGCTCATGTGCTGTTCTGTTCCCAAGCACTTCCGGCCACAATCATTCCCCATGCTGCCTTCTAAGTATGTTTTTCAAAAGATGCTTACGTTCATGCCACTTCACTGCTTGAAAATCTTCTGTGACCCCTAATGTGTAATTGAATAAAACCTAGACAGCTTCTTTCAGTACCAAGCTGGCTTTTCTGACTCAAGTTCTGCCAGTCTCCATGATGCACACCTACTTCCTGTTCTTCAAGCCCTTTATTCTTCTTGCCCATCCATCCACCCTTGCCTTTCGACATGCTTCTTTATCCCAAAGTCCTCTTGTTGTTTAAACTTTAAGCTCAGCTTGTTGCCTTTATGAAGTTTTTTCCTGATGTCAATTCTCGAAAGTCAATCTGATGCCACCTCAACCCATGCAAGCTTAAGTCCATGTTTCCATTGAAGCAGTAACCCTTAATTGTGCTGCAATTATTCATTTATAAGCATCTCTTTCTCTATCTTAATTAGGATCAATATAAGCAGATCAAGAACAGAGACAACGTGATTCATTTTTATATACCAAGAACTTATCAGAGGACTTTTTCCAAACACCCAGTATATAGTCCACTCTCATTATTCTCAGTTCGTGAAAGAGGGATCTGGTGTTTAGAAAGGTTAGCAAACCTGGCTGAGGTCAAATGAGTGGAGTGGAGAGCGAAAGTCAGACTTTGGCCATCATTTATAGTGTCAACTGTTCACTAGGATATGCACAGATTTCATATTTTTCAGGAGTCATTGTTTATTGGCCTATTCAATTTTTCCCCTTAGCACAAAATTATAGGCACTGCATTAATTTTTCAGGGGTACCATAACAAAGTACCATAGATTGGAATTTTACTGGGGTTTTACATTAAAAAGAGAATGACTTTATGAGACAGTCCATTCATTTTCTCACGGTTCTGGAAGCTAGAAGTCCAAGACCAAGGTGTCAGCAGGGTTGGTTTCTGAAGAAGCCTCTCTTCCTGGCTTGCAAGTGGCCAGATTTCTTCCTGTGTCTTCACAAGGTCTTCGATCTCCTCTTCTTCAACGACACCAGTCACATTAGATTAGAGCCCATCCTAAAGGCTTCCTTTGAACTTAATTATTTCTTTAAAGACTTTATCTCCAAATACAATATCATTCCTACATATCCCAAAGGGATTAGCTCTGGAACTCCCTACAGAATGCTTATGTGTCGTATATAAATTGGCATATATCATAGTACATCCTCCTATGTATTTTAAATCATCTTTAGATTACTTCTAATACTTAATAAAATGTAAATGTTATATAGATAGTTATTATATTTAGAGAATAATGATAAGAAATAAATCTAAATGTTCATTATAGACACAAAATTTTTTTCCAAATGTTTTTAATCTGTGGTTGGTTGAATCCGTACGTGCAGAACCCATAGATATGGAAGATCAATTGTATAGTCACAATCTGAAGTACTTTGAGGGTAGGGATGTTAACATATGAATTGGGGCACACACAATTCAGTCCATAGCAGGTACCTCCTATGTGTCAGACATTATGGCAGGTGATAAAATGTGCAATTTTGCAGCTGAACCCAAGGGTGTTCCCCAAATGGATAGCTCATCACACACTGCCCTTTTCACTGATTCACAAGTATTAACAGCAGAGGAGGAGGCATAAGAGAAACCCCAGTTTCCTTGGACCACTGATTAGCAGGAGGAGATCATTTATTCATCTCATTCTCCACTTTGCACTTCTAACCACTGTGGAGTCTCTCGCTTCAGACAACTCAAAGAAAGTGAACTGTTCTGAATGTCAAGATCCTTCTGCACTCAGTCCTCCACATCCAACAGTCTCTACATCTGTAGGTCAACCAATAACACATCAAAAATATTTTTAACAATTGTATTGTATCAAACATATACAGACTTTTTTTTTTCTTATCATTATTCCCTAAATAATACAGTAGAACAACTATTTACATTGCATTGACATTGTATTGGGTCTTACAAGTAATCTAGAGATGATTTAAGACACAGGGAGGATCTGTGTAGGTTAGACACAAATGCCACCCCTTTTCCTGAGACTTGAGCATCCACAGATTTTGGAATATGTGTGTGTGTTGGGGGGTGGGGAGTCCTGGAATCAATTCCATGTGCATAACAAGTGAGGACTGTATTCAAATGTTTTGCCTCACAAGGCTGTGACTGTGCTTACCACTTCATTATTTATGACTTTCCTCATAATTCATGCTCCAGCTGAAAGTGGTTAATATTATAAAATTAGTGAAGTAAGGAAACCTGCCAAGATTTACAAGCAAACTAGGAGTGTAGCCTGCATGAGAAATCCCTCACCCCAAGTGCACAAGTCCTCTCCTAATGCCGAGAACCGTGGGACAAGGGATTGTAGGAAAAGTCTGGAAAGCTTTCTCTTTCTACAGTCGAAAGGGCCAAGATTTCTCATGCTTTTCTGAAGGAAGCGCGTCCTGTAAACGATGACAATATGGGTCACAGCCTCCATGCCCTCATAAAAGAGCAATTGTGAGACAGTCACCTTTCCCCAGTTGTCTCTTGGAGTCCCTGGTGTGTCCCAACCACTTTTAAATCATCACGCTCTTTCTTCTCTACGACAACAGGGAGCCCAGAAGGCCCGAACATCTAAACCGTCTTCTCCCCAGGGCTGCTCCTAACTCAATAAGAAAGTTTAAAACTCCCGACAAAGTCTCCTGTCTTTTTCTCCCTTCATGTTCCCTCCAGCGTCTTCCTTTTCTATTTCCCTCTGTGATGTGAAGTATTACAGCTTCAGAAACGCAATGTTCCATGAAGACTGGAGGACTCAAAGACCAAAGAGGCAATGAGCAGACACACCACACACTGGCTGGAAACAATGGCGGCCCACACCAGGTTGGGAGGCGCTTCCTTCCCTGTTGGGCACAGGGTGCGAAGATGGAGGGCAGGGACATTTCACCGGGAGAAACCAGGCCTAAATAAGGCCTCTGCGGTGTTCTAGAAACATCCAGCCATTCTTCCTGGCTGCTGGCTTCACCTTTTCACGGCCATCTCCGTAGTTTTATTTTCTTGGCCTTTTCTCACATGTTTATAACCTTTATTCAAACATTGTTTCTTAACAAAATGTCTCTATTTTATAAAACATTCTATTTCTCCTTTCCTCTTTTTCTTTTTCTTTCTGTGCCAGGGATTGAACCCAGGGCCTTGCTCATGCTAAGCACCTGATCTAACACTGAGCTACTGTTCCAGGCCCTAAAACATGGTATTTCCCAGCCGACTGGGTCACCTCGGGCTGTTTTAAGTCTTGGAGCACCCTTTCTTTTTCCCTTTCTCTGCTATCTCTATCGATGGCAACACACTTCTTCCCTTCTTGTGAGGAGGAGGCCTCTGCAGCCCAGGAGAAGATGAGGGTGAGGTGGAGGGAGAAAGATGGAGCTTACAGTCCTGATGAGGGCCCTGGCGGAGGCTGGCCCTCACAGGGGGAGATACAGGCTCTTAATACTGTGAAAACTGATCTGGGACCATCCAGATGAAAAAAAGCATCCTACAAAGAAAACAACAACCCCCCGTGGAGAGTCATCCTGATGCCCTTTCTCCCCATCTTTCCCGGATGTGACGCTCTCTTCTTCCCTCTGCCCAGTTTGAGGAATGTCCAGTGTGGGAATAGGTGAGAATTGCTACCCATGCAGAGCCATAAGGGTTGACAGGACCCCAGAGAAGGCTGAAGCTTTGCTCACTCCAGGTTCGTCAGAAGCAAGGGCTACTGGAGGGGAGGAGAGGGCATTTAAGAGGCCGAGGGTCTTAGGGGTGGGGCTGACACGAGAGACAAAGACATGGTCCTAAGGAGTTTTCTTTATTATTATTATTTGTAGTATTTTATTTATTTGTTTCTTTATTTAATTTGGTAAGGGGGATTGAACCCAAGGACACTTTATCACAGAGGTACATCCCCCCAGCCCTTTTGAAAATTTTTGATTTTGAGACAGACTCTCACTAAGCTGCTTAGGGCCTTGCTAAGTTGCTGAGGCTGGTCTCGAACCTGTGATCCCTTCTACCTCAGCCTCCCAAGTTGCTGGGATTACAGGTCTATGTCACCATGGCCCCTGAGGAGCTTTCTGCCTAGAGCCTATCCACACAGGAATTTCCAGAAAATCTGGGCCCAGGGCTCCTGTATGTATGGGCTTGACCAGGGGCAGTACTGATCCCAAAGTTCGACACTTGCTCCTATTCTCTCCTCTTCGGTGTGGTCATCCGTGGAAACCTTGAGTCATAAGCTTCTCGTGTTATCTCTGTGGATCTGATTCCAGCTGTGCTACAAACCAGATGCCTTGTCTCGGACTAGTCACTTTTATCTCTCAGCACTTCAGTTTCCTTATTTGTCAAATTGAGACAGTGATAACCTCCTTCGCACATTCACTGTGAGGATGGAATTCAACTGCGAAAAAAAAGAACTTAACAGCTTGCCTGGGATGCCGTGAGCACTCAGTGAATGCCTGGTATACAGTGGGCACTCACTGTCTGGTATGCAGTGGGCACGAAGTGAGTGCCTGGTATGCAGAAGGTGTGTGTTATTGAGGGTAGAGATGGTTTTCCTCTCAATCCCTTCAGGGTGCAGCAGGTTAGACCATCCCCTGTACACAGTAGGTGCTTGACACATGTTGAATAAAGCAGGTCCCAAAGCTACACCTCTGAGAAACCACTGAACCCCACCTATGGCTTTGTCTGTTTCTTGAGTCAAGTCTTTGCCCCACCCCAGAGACACCCTTCCCTCCGACTACTTGGGGGGGAAACTGTCTATTTGAACTTGGCCGTGGTTTCGTGCCTCCATGTTTCTTCTGTGTTGTTCCCTCTGCCTAGAATTCACTTTTCTTTCTTTATCCATTTAGTTCCACACCCTTTAAAAGTCAGCTCCAAGGTCCTTTCCTCTGAGAAGCTTTCCTTACCTCCTGCCACTCATGTAAGACGTCTGTCTTCCGTGCTACCATAGAACAAATGACACCTGCTCATGTGGTCATGGTAGTTGTCTTTCAGCCATGTTAGTCCTCGGCACCCCTTGTGCACTATTGGATGTATGCCTCCAGGGACTGCACCAGGCCCTGGCATAGATAAAGAACTCTCAGCAAAGGGCTCTTGATGACCAAATGCAGGTCTGAATGAGTAGATGTGACATTGCCACTCCTTCATTGTGAGGGAGTTTGAGCCACAGGCTGAATGAGTTTTAATAGATAAGACCCTCAACACACCCCACTGGCCCGGGAGGGACAGAAGTCTGTGGCCACAGGAAGATGGAGAAGTTTCTGGAAATGCATTCCTCTTCTTCTCACACATAGGTGTCATGCTGGAGTTGTGCAGAAAGAAGAAACAGTCAACATCTTGCAAATGGAAGAAAAGGAGGCTCTGAGTTCCACCAATACTACCTCCCTTAGCATTATTTGTGGGAATAATGGATGTGGCACTGTCAGAGCCAGATGGATGGTTCCCTAGGGATTGTACCAACCTGGCTGTGGGTCTGCAAATCCCTCACTCTTGAAAGAGAACTACCCAGGGCATACCTTGCTTTCAGGAATTGCCACAAATAGAATGGGACTATTATGATAATCAATTAGTAATCAATTAGTTTAGTAATATCTCCTTGTAGAAAACCTGTTTTAACAATGATGAATCGTACCAACTCAACCAGGGCTGAGAGACGCAGAGGAATCAGTAGCATTGCAGTTATACACAAAAAAATGAAAGAAAAAGAAAGAAAGAAAAAAAAAACTTTGAAACCAAATCCCCAAGCTTGGCTGTCTCTGGAAAATGAATTCCACAGGCACTGACTCCAAGATGTTTTATCGAATGTGCCTCAGACTTGTAGGTGATACATTGTCCCTCAGAGTCATTAAAAGGAACCCAGATAGCTGTAACGCAGCTTAGCTTCCAAGAAGTGCAGACTGTCCACACTTGCACTTCCACACAATATATGGTTATTGTTAGTTGTGCACATCTCCACACGCTGCCTGGATGGGGTCTCTTTGTCCTTTATTCAGATGTGGGATAAGGATGCTTTCTGCACCGCGAGATGACAGCCGTGCCTCCCCACTCAGAGGAAGCCCCACAGTCCAAGCGCAAGACAGAAACGAAAAGTTCCTTTGTTCTTAATGCAATGCCCATCTTTTGTCATTCAGGCCCCAGAAGCTAAGGTACATGCAGACCGTTTTAAAATAATTTCAATATTTCTAAAAGACACAATCTCCACTAGTTTTCTTTTTTTTCCCGTGTGTGTGTGTGTGTGTGTGTGTGTGTGTGTAATGGTGTTAAGAAAGCTTTATCTTGTGTTGTTGTGGGTACCAGACACTGAAGGTATTTAGAGCTTTGCTTAGAAAAAAAAATATATACATCCATGTGTGTTTGTATTCCATTGGAAACAGAATGGTCATTATCTAGAGTCCAGATGACAGCTCCCTTTGTGACTCTGCTTACGAGGGTCTAACAAAAACCCCTGCCCTTTCTACAAAGGAGATTGGCCGAGAACTTGCTCAAGGGAATGCTATGCTGGGGATTCTTAGACTCTGGGGAGGCAGCTTCAGGCATTTTGTGTGAAGGATGCAGAACCTCAGAGCAGGATCTCACTTCAGTTTTTGGCAGAGAGGACAACGAATGTTGATCATTGAAGATTTACCCAAACGGAAGGCAACAGGGTGGCAAAGTTTATTGATCCCACTGCAACCCAGGCCCTCAGGGAGCGCCTGATTACATCTTAATGTTTTTCTAATGCATCTCAGCATCGCAGCGGTAGATATTTCTTTACAGAAAAACCATGTAAGACATTGTACATTCTGGGTGAGGAGGGTAATTCATGCCCCCTGGAACCTCAGTTTCTTGACGCCAACAAATAGTGTTCTGAGCTTTCATTTTGCATGTTTCCCCTTTCCCCAGACTGACCTGTCTATCTACTGTGATGTGTAGGCAGAGGCAATTGTATGCTAAAATGATGGCATAAATGGTCTTTTCCATTCCTTCTAAGATGCAATTGCACATTAAATAATTTTCAACTCCTATTCCAAAGAATTTTGTTTCCCCATTTGTGACATACTGATTAAAGTGGTGGAACCTAATTCGTTTTTACCTAAAGGCACGTTTTAAGGATTCATTTTCAACATGAGATTATCATCATCTTTTTTTTTTTTTTTTTTCCTCCCCCTATCACCCATTTCTGGTGACACTGAAACCAAACAACTCTATGGGAGGGACCAGCAGATGTCACTGTAGTTCTGTTCATTCATCTTTTCTCTTGACGGGATCCGAGTTCCATCCTTTTGGGCTCAGCCCGGATCATATTTCTTATTTAATCAAAGCATAATGCATCATAACATTGGTAATTCGTGTTGTTGTTATTCTTTCATTGTTGTGTGGAATTGGATACAGATCTTTGCAAACAGAGAAGCAAGCTAAAAAGTAACCCGGACACCCCCAGCGAGGTGTGGAAATCAAAGGCCCTGCTGGAGAGCCAGGATAAGATGCAGAGACAAAAGAGCAGTAAAGGGCAGGTGCACACTGACTCCCTTGTCTGACAGACAGTCTCGGTATTAAAGACAGGCACACCGTGTCCATTCTTGTGGAGGGCTTTCAGGGGACGTCGGCTGGAGAACAGTGGTAGGTGGTAGGAAAGATCCCATTTTGAAGGATGGCAGGACCCACTCATTAGAAGGAAAGGAGAGCAAGACTGGAGACCTACGGCATCTTTAGGGATAAAGTCCCTGAGGTCTGCATTCTCTGTGTTAAAAAATAGCAAAAGTATCCTGGGGCAAATAGAACTTTAATATGTTAACTTTAGAGACTTGGTTGGGTATGATATAATTTCTGGGAAGATCAGTGTTGGAGGAAAAGAGGCTGATCACAAAATAAAGAGAGTAAAACTCTCCTAGACTATGCCCACCACATTCCCCAAAAGAAGTCAAGGTTGAATTGAAAAATAAAAAAAAAGGACTTAGAAATGATCACAGCAATCTTCCAGGGAAGAGAAAACGTGTATTGCATGTGCTAGTGGCAAGTTGGTATATAACTCAGGTGGAAAAAAGGATGGACCATTATATGTCACTCATCTGTAGAGTCTGGACTTACCTGAAGATCACCAAAGAATATGTCAGTGGAATCCTAGAGCTTGGGAACAGATCCATGCCAAAGGAGCTGTCTTAAACAGAAGTTATTGTACCCTTCTACTGCCAAATCATTCAGTGCCCCAATGGAAAAGCTGGATTTTTATGGCCTGCTGTCATTTCTAGATGAACACATTTGATGGGATGAGCACACTTCTCTGGGATGAAGTCTTCCTACTCAATCCATCAACCCTCACTCTTCTACACATATACACAGCTGCCAAATGAAGAGTTAGATTATCCAATAATACTGTCAATGCTAGTTCTCCCCTATAACTTGCCTTTTTGACTTGATTTTATCCCCAAAGTTCAAACCAATCTTTGAAAATAAGATTCTTAGCATTTTTCTTTCATTTCTTCTCCTTCTCCTCCTTCTATATAGTAGCAAGTCTTCAAAATAGTGGCCAGTAAATGATCATTTATGCCTTTGCATAATCTCCCCTCACAATGTTATCAAGGTTGATCTATGTGACCAATGGGATATGATGGAAATGATAGTGTGAATTTCTGAGACTAGGTCATAAAAGGCATCATGGCTTCCATCTTCTTTCCTCTTGATTCATTCTGGTGGAAGTTACCTTCTGTGAGTTGAGGACACCAAGACATCTGTAGAGAGGAACATGTATAGAGAAACTGCAGCCTCCTGCTAATAGTCATAACCAACTGGCAGCCATATTGAGTGTGCCATCTTGCAAGTGCCTCCTCCAGACCAGACAAGCCTTCAGGTGACAGCAGGTCCAGCCAACATCTCCATTGTGACTTCACAGGAGACTTTGAACTGGAACCATCTAAAACCATCTAGCTGAGCTGCTCCAAGTTCTAGACCCATGAAAACTGAGCAATTATAAATATATTTTTCTGTTTTAGAGAATCAGTACTAGGGTGAGGTAAGCTAGGGGCCTAAGGCAGAAAAATTTAAGTGGTCAATCACTCTCAAGGTCATAAACCCTCAGGGAGGACCACTTCCCTCTGGCCTCAACTTATTGTTTAAGTCACTAAGTCTTGGAGGAATTTGTTATGCAGCTAACAGTAAGTGATACAGTCTTCTTCTCCTTCTTTTCTTCCTTTATTTTTTTATTACACTCATTTAGGTTCAGTCTGACCTTCTAGAATTTTATCAATAATTTCTTTTCAGGCTTCCTTTTATCAGAAGCTGTGCTGTAACTAACCTCTTAGAGATATCTTCAGTTGATTTAGAGTCCAATGGCTTAGTCCCTTATGCTAGCCAATTAATTTAGAAAACAAAAGAGCCAGGACCATCCTGTATTTGCTACTTTTCCAGTATCAATACATGTTAATGGCATCTTTATCAGGTGCTATCATATCAAGAAGATACTAAAACCTCTCTCTCTTACCACAGTTATGACAGGAGAGACCATTTTTCATGATGTAAAACAATGGGGTTGTGGTCTGGGACACAGCTTGGAGCCATAGGGGGATGAAGTAATAGCTAAAGTTAATGCAGGTCAATAAGAACAAGAGGCTTTTTAGTAAAGATGGGGCGGCCAAAGACAAAACCTTCAAAGCCGGGATCAAGGACAAATGTCTAATTCAAAACCATAGAGCTGCTAAATTTGAAACGTGTTTCACTTTCTTTAGATAAACAGATATTATTGATGGATGATACTGGGAGATTGACATTTGCTGATCACATCCAGAAGCTATCAACAAACTTAGCAACACACCTTGTATCAGTAAATTTTCTGTTGCTGTAACAAATACCTAAAACATATCAATTTATAAGGAAGAAAGATTTATTTTGACTCATCGTTTCAGAGGTTTCCGTTCATGTCACTTGGCCTCATTTCTTTGACCTGTGGCAGCACTGTATATCAAGGCAGGAGTACATGGCAAAGGAGGCCTGTTCACCTCATGGAATCCAGGAAGCAAAGACATAGAAGGGGCCAGGGCCCCAGTATCCTCTTTAAGCGCACGCCCTAGTGACCTAACTTCTTCTACTACACCCCACCTTCTAAAGGATCCATAAAAGTACCACAGGCTGGGAACCAAGCCTTAAACACATAGACGTTGGGGGGACATCAAACACACCTCCTCTGCACGTCCCCACTTTTTTCTGATTTTACAAGTCCATGGGAATACAGAACTGAACACAAGTGGCCATGTCTCCATTCTTTTGTTAAAGATCATACTTCTACCAAACCACCTGCAGCTCAGAATTTTCTCTAAGTCCACCTACCTGATGAAGGTGTTAAAGAATCTCTTCAAAAATCTTAATCAGTCAGACAGATGACTGCTTAGACAATATAGAGTAGAAAAATATGTCTTTATTAAGATGTGCTCAGGGGCACTGAGTGTTGATGAAAATAAAAGGAAGGAACCGGTATGTTCTTACTCCACTTGAAACAGTGGTACCGATGGTGTATTATCAACTCTTACAACAGAGACAGCTTCCAGCAAACACTGAAAGGAACTGGTATGTAATTATAATAATAAGTAACAATAATACCGAGAAGGAGGAAGAGGAAGAGCTAGAGGAGAAGGAGAGGAAGAAACAACAGCTAGAGTCTATTGAGGTCAACCACCCGGCATTGATACGAGAGTCCTCACACTTAGTGAGTCCCCCTTGGGGAACATCATATTGTTATCCACACAACACACAGAAATTAAGCACACTCCTGTGCTGCATGACATGTCAATTGACAATGAATTGAAATATGCAACAGGATCCTATAAAATTATAACACATCTGAAAATTTCCTATTGCCTAGTGACACAGTAGTCATAGCACAATGAATTACACACGTACTTGAGGTGATTCTGTTGGTGTACATGAGCATACTGGGCTTCCAGTCATATAAAAGTATAACACGTACAATTATATACAGTACATAATATTTGATTACGATAATAAATAACTATGTTGCTGATTTATGTATTTACTACACTTTTTATTGTTATTTTAGAGCATATTCCTCCTAGTTAGATATAAATAGTTTATGGTAAAACAGTATGTTGTGGTAGCTGGTGACAACCTTATACAGTACTGTATCCCTTGATTGTTTTGAGAGGCCCCCTAGATTGACTGAACTATACTATCTAGGTTTGTATAAATATATTTGGTGATGTTCACACAGTGATGAAATCATCTAATGCATTTCTCCAAGTGTGTCCCCATTGTTAAGCAACACAAGACTGTAATCGGCCGAGTCAGGAAGGGCTGTGTATTTGTTAGTCTCCTTAATCGCTGTGTTATTATCCCTCCATACTATGAGCTGAGATCCTTGAGGATGGTGAATTCTAGAAGCAATGCACAACTCAATGGTTTTCAGCATCCATAACCACAGACAGCAAAGGGAGAGGGTGGCAAAGACTCTTTCTCAGGGTAGGCAGAAGAGAGAAAGGCCATCTCAGAAAGATGTGGACAGTAGCCTCAAGCAATATGGAGAAGATAGCTCAGAGAATTGGCTAATTAGCAGTAGCAGAAAGATTGATCAGTCATCAAAGGTAAGCAATTGAGTGTGGGACACAGCTGATGTTCTTATTTACACCCATAGCTATAGCCACCAACAAAAAGGAGACTTTGTGTGTGACAAAGAGCATGAGAAAGAAGTCATCCCTCTGGTATCTCCATGTAGCTGCATAACAATGTCATTATCAGTGCTTCTATAACTAGAGGGTAAACACCTTGAGGGATTGGACCACATAGCTTTCAGCCCTGAGTACAATGTCTAGCAGCAATCATCATTTAAATACACTGACCTGATATTTGAGGGGGAAGCATTATTACATCTCCATAGCAACTAACACAACTAACACAAGAAATGACATAGTCATCTGACCCCCAGCATTTAGTGCCAGAAAGATCTGGGTTCAAGTCCAGGCTCTGTCACTTCCTGACTATGTGATGGAAGAAATTAATTAAACCATTCTGTTCCTCACTTTCCTTACTTATAAAAAAATGAGGTTAACTCTAGTATATATTTCATGGTTCAATTTTGAAGTAACAATGGGTGCATGGGCTTTGAACAAACTGCATAGATTTAAATTCTTACTCTGCCTCTTGATTAGATTTATGTAGATTTATGTTTAAACTTGCTATGCCTTGGTTTCTTCATCTGTAAAATAATAATAATAGTAAGTAGCACCCCTCCCCTCATCGACACGGAATATATTCCAAGACCCCCCAATGGGTACCTGAAGTTACAGATAATACTATATAGACTATGGTTTTTTCCCATGCATCCTGCAGTATTTCCACATAGAAACAGAGTTTATCTGTCCTTTTATGTTTTATGCCCTGGTACCTCCTTTACCTCATGACTGTTGTACTTTGTGGCCATTGTTAAGTAAAATAACAGTTACTTGACCACAAGCATTTATATACCCTGACAGTCCATCTGTCATTACCCAGGGACTCAGGGTGGGCATACAGGGTGGACACGTTGGCAAAGAGATGATTAACATCTCAGGTGGGACAAAGCAGGAAAAGTGAAGAATTCATCATTGCACTTGGAATAATGCTTAGTACATTTAATATCCTCGTACTGCTGCTGACCACAACAGAACCTGCAGAAAGAGAAACCATAGATAAGGGTATCCCACTGTACCCACCTCTTGGGGATTTTGTAAGGGATAAGTTAATAAATATAAAATGCAACGTCTGAGCACATAGCAAGTTGTATGTGACTGTTCACTCCGGTAGTTAAGTCACAGAATGCTGTTAAATCTTGTGGCACCGTGCCCTGCACATGGTAAATGCTCACTAGATTGGTGAGATTATGTATTTTACAAATAATAGTCAACATTAGCTGGAAGGGAGCACTGTCTAATGTGAAATGTGAATGCAAGGCAATTTGTTACACTGTTGCAACCTTAATAATGCTATTGTCTATGACTTGTGAGTGACACTGGAAATTAAGCCGTTGGCTCATCAAGTGGCTATTTCTTGGGATTTCTGAGTTTCTTTTAACATCCAATAGCTCTTCTGGCTAATGTCATATATTGACTTATTAGTGATGATGGCATTACTGAGCACCAGGGTCGAACCTCAGCCATGGCACAAATATCTTCTATGTTTTATGGGTTATATATCTGGGAATTGAGTAATACGTATCCGGGGGACTCTTCCTTAAAGGCATACATGCTTATTTTATTGCGCCCATTTTTCTCAAATGCAATTTTGCCCTACAGAGCCAATGCTGGCAGAGGTATTGCAGAATCAGAATGGTGGGATAACTTTAGACTCTGCAGAAGAGCCCGTAGGACCCAGACTTTGTCTCTTCCATCTTTTATAGGCAGAAGCAGTGAATGGGGTCTCTATTCTCAATCGACTGGCTGGGCCAGGGCTTGTTCTCAATGCAGACATCTCTTCTGTTCTTGTTTCTACCGGAAGGCATCCCCGATGGTGGCTTGTCAGGTGCAGGCTCTTGGCAACCTGGAGCCAGGCTCAGTGGAAGCACATGTTCCCAGCCACAGCATAGCCATTGACAGGAAGGGCTGGCTTGTCTCACTTTTCAGCGGCCAACCAGGTGATTGCTTCCCCAAAGGTGCGAACAGGTGCTCCTCCTATGTCTCCACTGTGCCTTTTTTTCCTCCACTCAGGCTGTTTGGTGGGCTGCCCTTTAGTAGAATCCACTTAATGGCACCTGGCAGGCATTTAATGGCACCTATGAGAACCGGTCTTTGCGTCGTGGAATAGATCACCAAGAATGCAGCTCTGTTGGCCAAAACAAACCTCCCCTTCAAAAGAATCCACAGATGAGAAAGTCCATCCGAATTTTTAAAATACGTTAGAGAATTGTGCTCCAAAATGCTATCTTCTTTGGGTGGAAACCTTTAAAATATTCCTGCCAGTCATGGAGAGTTCCATGTGAATGAATTTAGCAGGGTTAAGAGGGTGGTCGCTGGTGTCCCACAGCCAGGACGTGGCCCATCCTACCTGAGTATCCATTGAGGAAATGTCCACAGGGACATATGTAGTGGGAAGAATCGTGGTCTCATGATCAGTTGTTGACATTCTGCAGATACTCAGGAGGCAAAATTTCCCCTGAGATCACAAGCCAGTGCTACCTTTGTCCTGACTGGTCTTGGACTGGGTTTCTTGAACGAGGGATAATCGTGGAAGGGGACCCATATGAGCCTCATCCAGAGGATTGTCAGAAAGTAGAGCCTGACTTAATGAGCTCACCTTAAATGGGCAGGGGGTGGGGATCAGGCTCCATGGTCCATAAGAATTTTGTAAAAATCAGACTTTAGTGACATGCCTGCAGGGTGAATGTTTTGATCCCCTTGTCTGTTTCTACTGAGTGTGTTGCACAAGAACTTTTCAGGATTCAAAAGGCAGAGGGCTTCTACCAAGACTGTGTCCCACTCTGCCACTAGGCTTTTGTGGCATATTGCCCCAGGGACAGAATACAGCCACAAGTGAAGAGGGGAGAGGGAGGTTGCAGAGAGAGGAGGAGGCTTGAGATCCACACCAAGAAGTCAAGTGCAGGCCAGAACCCACCCGCTATGGTCTCCTGCTGCTTCTGTTAGCTACAAGTCTGTGTTCCTTTTGCCCCTGAGACTAAGCCTCTCCCAGAGAGAGACCCCGCTCCTCTCTTAAGGGAAATTCACTTGACATAAAGAATATATATGCTTATGTGCCCATACATACCTATCAAAACACCTATAAACCGATGTACTCATTTATTAAAATATGTATCATTGTCAGCAGCCTTTTCTTTCCCAGGGATATTTGTATTTTGAAAGATTTTTACGTAATAGGAAGAAATATTACACTCATGGTTCTGGTTCTGGTTGGAGACATTTTAGGCATTGAAGGCCTCAGGTGGAACTAGTTTATCTGCAGAGAAATGACAAGTGAAGAGAGAGAGAGATGAGTTGGTTTGGGTGAATCCATTCTCTAGAAAGACAAAACCCCAGGCCAATGAAAAGCTGTTGTGCCGTTTGTCCCCATTACCAGGCTGTGTATGGTGTGTGAGTGGCCTTCCTAAATCCTTTCACACTGTACCACGGAGGTGTCTGTCTCTTTTATTGGTAAGACCAGCCTTGCATGCAGCTGGGCTGACCCTGAAAAACTAAACATCCTTGTCAGATAGTAAATTCCATTAAGGCGGGAAGTATTCCCATCCTTGAGCATAAATTCCGAATGTCTAGTTCAGAACTCTGCACCTCATGGCCACTTAATAAATATTTGCTGACTTGTTGACACGCTACTTGGAAAAGATGTGTCCATGAAAATCAGCATGCACAGCGTTTATCTGGGTGACCTTGGGCCCATTTGCTCGTCTGTTTGGATTACTGTTTCCTCATCTGTAAAAGATACAGTGCTTAACATTTATTGAGTGTTAACCCTGAACCAGGCATTGAGCTAAGCACTTCATAGTCATAATCTTATTGAATTCTTAAAACACGTCTGTAGAGCATGAACTATGATTATTATACAGAGGAGAAGACTCCAACATAAAGAAGTCCCAGGTCACTGAGCAGGTAAGTGGCAGAGTGACAGCATGAAGACAGAAGTCTTGCGCCCGAGCCCGTAATTAACCCAATACCTGGTAGCAGGGATAACAAAAGCCCCTGCAAAGAGTTATGTTGTATACTCAGATGACAAATCTCTGCAGAGTGCCCTGTCTGCTCCAGATGCCCTGTAATTGAGGAGCAAATTCAGAAGGAGAAAGAATGCAAAGTTCTTGAATCAGGAATGCTTTCAGCTGCAAGTAATAAAATCTTCACCTCCCATATAGGCAGGCAGTGGGCTTTCAGGGAAGGGTGGTCCTGCTGCTGCATCTTTGGGCATGAAGTGCCCTTAGAGTCTTTGGTTGAAAGGGCTGTTGCTTTTCAGAGGCAAGAGCAACAACAGTGAAGAGCAAGAAGTGGGAGGCTTCAACTTGGGCTTTGGCCCATGGATGCCCAACTGAGGCCTTCCCTACCTGCCCCCATGTGAAAAGCCTCCCTTTGGGTGGGAAACAGACACTTCTGGGAGGGATCATCAGAGGAGACCTGGCTTTTGCATTAATCACTTTTCATTTGATGGAATGCCTGCAGCCCATTTCTGAGAAATCAGGCCATGAGTAACTAACTAGAAGAGCAATGATTTGAAATTAAAATAAATACTATAAGCAGAACCCCCTGATGGTTCCCTTCATTATTTAAAAATTAACTTTTTTTTCTAGGTAATCAGACTGGAGACTATGGAATTAAACCTTTGGATGCTGCCAAGGGTGTTTTTCACTATTCCTTCTGTTGTGTTCTACTAGGGGATCCCTAAAAGAAGGTTAAAGTGCTTCTACAAATACCTTTTTCAGTCCATTTTATTGCTAGAGATATTTTCTCACAAGGCCTCCATTGCTCTCCCCTCATCCCCATCACTGGAACACTGGAATCTCATCTGCTCCTTCCCCAAGTTAGTTCTTTCAAAGTCTGATTTCATTATGTCATCAGTCTGCTTATAAAACCGTGTGTAGCTCCTCTCCTCTCAGTGAATCAACTCCAGACTCTTTAGCTGCTTTCACCTTCAGTATAAACCAGTCACAACAGTCACACACCCATTTTGCAGCTTTGTTTGTGGCCAGGAGTGGCCATGCAACATTATACTGCTGAGAATTCTGGAGGTCTCTGTTTCCTGATAAAGCCCACAGTGTTGGAGGAGAAAGCTCGTTGCTGCTGATCCTGTCACTCCTACCGGCCTTGATGGCCATCAGGATATTTCCAGCCCTTACTGATCATCGGGCAACCTTGAGGCAACAAGCCTGGCAGTGATATCTGTTAATATATCAGACAGACATGGGAAACAGGATAGGAAGAAACTGTGTCCTTGGTGTCTTTGTTAAAGGGGAACAACTAAATATCTTTGATACTTAAGGCAATGTCAGTTGGATATTCTGTTAACTTGCAACTTATTTGCACCAGTTAAGCATTCCTAATTGGTACAACCAGCTTTATATTTCCAGATCTTTGAACATCGAACATTGTTTAACTAATCAAACTCTTTGAAACCATACAGAAGATGTTGTGATATTTCATTAAAAAAAAAAGACATATTCAGAAAATTAGCAACATATGCATCCAGGTATAATACTTCATTTACAATGTAAACAAAATGTTTTGATGACAAAGCTTAAAATGTTGATTCATAATCACAATGATGAATTAAATAATTGCCAATCAAGCAAAAGAAAACAAAAAAAAAGTTAGGAAGAGTGTGTTAATCCTACTAAATGAAAAAAAAAGTGCTTTGGCTAATTTTTTTTAAACAATTAGATTTTTAACTCAATAAAAATTCTGCTAATATTTAGACATTAATTTTATTTTAATATTTCTTAGGGAAATCTCCACTCTCTTAGCCTTCTATTACCTTGAGAGAGCTTCTGCCAAAATGACATTCCTGGCCCTTCTGCCCTTACTCATTCCTTCCTATGACAGGAGTGAGTTACCCAATAGGTGAGTTGAGGAGAACATTCTGGGCACACCCCATCCAGCCTGCCTCTGGCTTCTCAGTCCCTGGTGGAGCAACTTGACCTCTGGATGTCAATGTCTCTGCTAATGCATGCAGCAAAGTTTCACGGGTCCTGATCTGCCCCTGCATAGGTGAGTCGAGCAGTTTGAACGAACTTGTTCCAATCCGAGGGGATATATTAGGAAATTCAGCTGTGGCCATTAGTCAAGCTTGGATCTCCAATTCAGCTTTATTAGTAATTAAGTTGATATTTTGATCTCTACCAGTCTCTCTCCTGTGTCTACTTTTCAAGTGGTTACAAACATAGGAAGAGGGGAAAAGAAAAGTTTATTATGAATCAGTGACCTGGAATGTCAACTTAGAGTCACAAGTGTGGCAGTCTCCTGGGACATTTCTTATTTTAGTACCAGAGAGGCCAACCTTCTCATTTTTGAATAATAATAACGGTGATATGGTGTCTATTTAGTCATTTATTTATTCTTTTATTCAATTAAAATGTACATATGCTATAAACATATGCCAAGAACACAGTGGTCAGCAAAAAGAGACATGACTCCTATAACTCAAAAACAATATAAAGTTAGACTAGCCTGAGTGCCATAAAGAGGGGCCCAGAAGGATAGGTTCCATGAAATAATAAGATTTGATTTGATTAGGGAAATAAAGCTTCTTGGAGGAAACAGCAATCCATCAAGCTGAGACGGGAGGAGTGAATTGTCTTTAACTAGTGGAAGAGGGCAAAAAAGAATATTCCAGGCATATACAAAGGCCCTGGTGATGCGTGGAACTATCAAGTACAAGGGAATCAACACAGCCCAGAATGGATTGAGGAGAAGGAATACAGTGATATTGGAGGTGGGGTTGGAGACGAAGGTAGGGGCCAAACCATGCCAAAACTTGGAGGCCCCAGGAAGTTGGTCTCTATTTCAGAACAATGGGGCTTGTAGGGAGTTCAGAGGATGGTTGTTTGAAAGTGGCAAAGGTAGGGAGAAAGAGACACTGGAGAAATAGCTAAAAGATGACTGATAGATTGGTCTTGGGGGAATAATGGGATAAAAAGTATTAAAGATGACATCCGGGCTTCTAGCTTATATGACTAGATGGATGGGGGTGGGGAGACATTTATGGAGAGAAGAAACCCATTTTGAAGACCCATTTTGGGAGAGAAGTAACGAGTTTGGTTTTTGATCTGTTGAGCCTAAGAGTAGGCCTTTTAGACAAAGAAAAGAAGACCCAATAGGTAGTCGAGTCTCTGGGTCTTGAGTGCAAATTAGTGGTCTAATGAATAAGTTGTATACACATGGTAATTAAACCTGCAAGTTTGGATGAGCTGATCTGGGGAAAGGGGAAGAAAATTAGAACCCCAAATCAAGAACTAAATAATTTAATATTCAGTGACCAGACAGAAAGGAATCTGCCTTCAAAGGAAAATAACAATGAGAAATGGGAAGGGGGAGGAAAACCAGGAGTATACCATGGAAGCCAGGAGGAAACCTCGAGGAAGGAGAGGGGCTTGATTCTCTGGAACATGGCTGCAACCTGGAAGAAGGAGGCTGAGAAGTGTTCCTTGAATTTAGCCGCCGAGACCTCGTCAAGAGCTGCAGACATTGCTGGAGAGGTGGATTAGAAACCCTGTTGGGGGATTTTGAGTTCTGAGTGACGGGAGGTACAAAAAAGAAATGTACCTGTGAGAAGGAAGAGAGAGGTGGGACTGATGTTGGTGAAGGTCTCAAAATGTGACTTCAGATGATTTAACAAATCCAATGGGAAGGGTTTACTTGAGCAGGAGAGTCTGCATATGTGAGAGCAAAAGAATGCTCCATGGAGTGAGGCTGCTAAGAAGATGGGAGGGGTGGGAGGTTAAGTGCAGGCCAAAGAATCGACTTTGAGTACGGAGATGAAGGAGTCCTCTCCCCTAAGAAGGGAGGAAAGTTCAAATGGAGATCAGAAGCCAAGGCGTTCTGCTGGATGACACCAGTTTTCTCTGTGAGCTGGGAGAGGGCTTCTGCTGAAAGTGAGGGAGGAAGGAGGGACAGGGAGTGGGGAGCCGGCACAGAGATGGCTTGTCCTGGAAAGCAAAGGTCTGAGGTGATGAAACACACGTACGGATTGTTGGATAGGCTCAGTGGCCCCTTCCAGGTGGACGATCCTAACTAAGAGCAAAACAGTAGCAAATGCCCAGAATAATTAAAACATAGTTACTTTTAAAGCCTATGTCTAAAAGCTCTCATGCCTTTGGGTGTGGTTATATTGCCCATATTCAAGCTCCTGGTGGTTGGTCAAGTCTTGCCTTCTCATATGCCTAGTGTTTTTGACTGACTGTCCAGGCATTGCTTTGTAACAGTGAACATTCATTATCTCACAGTTTCTGTGGTCCAGAAGCAGCTTCCTGGGGAGACTCTTGTTAGAGATCTCCTCCTAAGAGCTTGGACTTGACCTCAGCCAGAGCCCTTGTCACCTGATGGTTTGGCTGGAACTGTAGAAGCCCCTTTCAAGTTGGCCACTCCTATGGGTAGGTGGAAGGGAAAAGGCTTTGTCTCTCAAGATGTGGACTCTCCATAAGGCTGCTTAAGAGCCTTCTGACATGGAAGTGGCTTCCCCAGAGCAAGTGACATAAGGGCGTGAGATGGGAGTGAGAACTCAGTTAAATATGAGATACTTAGTGATGCTTCTTCCTCTAGAGACTTGCCTTTGACTCTGGCAGGCAGCTACGATAAGGCGCTGATCATCCCACTGGGAACTGAGATAAGGAAATGAAGTCCCTATGAAGCTCATAGATTTCCAGTTCACTGTTGCTTCTTGGACGTGCTCCAGTGTGGACCATATTTCCAGGTGTTTACCAGGACTCCTTTGTCTCAGCTGGTCTTGAACTCCAATTTCTGATTCTCCAGATCTTTGAGAAGATCAAAATACCTGCCCAGCTTCTCAGACTCTCAGCTCTGCTTTCAGAATGACAGGAGACTATAGGTTTGTTGTCCTGAGACCTCAGGATACACGGGAATCACTAGAGTATTCATGAAAGTGTAGATGGCTGGACCTCACCCCATGGTTTCTGGTTGAGTAGATCCAAGGGAAGCCTGAGAATCTTCATGTTTAACAAATTCCCAGAATCTGCCGCTTACTCAGTGCCCACATTCTGAGAACTACTTTCCCTGGGGAAAGTAGTCAGGTAGAACAGGTCCTGGTATCTGATGGCACAACAGGGTAGATGTAATGAACAGGAATGCATTGTATATCTTCAAATGGGTAGAAGAGAAGAACTTGAATGTAATCACCATAGAGAAATGATAAAACTTCACAGTGAAGCAATGGAGTTCTACTCAGCCATGAAGAAGAATGAAGTAATGGCATTTGGCTGGTAAATGGACAGAAATGGAGAAAATCATGCTAACTGAAATAAGCCAGGCTCAGAACACCAAGGGTCAAGTGTTTTCTCTCATATGTGGAGCAAAATAAGGGAAATAAGGCTATCAGGGAGGAGATCAAATATCATAACAAGACAGGGAAGATCAGTGGACCCCAAAAAGTAGAATAGGGGTGAGGGAGGAAAGAAGGGAAAGGGGAAGATAAATGGAATGAATTTAACAAAATCTTGTTATATTCACATGTAAAGGTACCAAAGGAAATTTCATATATATATGGAATTTAGGAGAGGAGGGAGGATGGGGAGAGGAGAGGAGGGAGGAAAAGGGGGATGGAGATTGAAACCAAATCCCTAACATGGATGATTTTGTCAAAATGAACCCAAAAACTATGTCTAATTATAAAGCTCTAATAAAAAAAGTTCTAAGTGATGGATATGCTAATTACCTTGCGTAGATCACTACTTAGTATACACATGAATCAAAACATCGCATTCCACCCACAAATATGTATATGTATTACATGTCAATCAAAAAAACCAATAAACTTAAAAACGGGTGTTCTCTTCTCTCTGGGATCTCAGCTGTGTGATTGCTCACTGTTTGGGAAGCTTTCCAGCGCTGTCAACCTGACTTTCTTTTTTCCACATATTATCTTGTGGTCAAAGACAGGGTTGTTCTGAACCACCTACTCTGCTGTCCCCGGAAGAAAACTTTCAAACTAATAATGATAGCTAATATCCCTCATATCCACTGAGAAAGCATGACGTGTCAGATCATGGCTGGTGTGGCTGTTGAGTTGACGATTCCAGAGAAACTATTTCCATAGTGTTTTCAATGCATGGCAGGGAGGTGGCCTGAATTTGTGCCTAGCAGTCTCTCTGTGTAGGTGGTTCCTGTGCAACAATCTCATGTGTATTATCTCACTCACCCTTGCAAAATTCAGATTATTATCCCTATTTACAAATAGGGAAATAGAAACCTAGCATGCATA
This sequence comes from Marmota marmota marmota, assembly GCF_001458135.2. Taxonomy (NCBI): domain Eukaryota; kingdom Metazoa; phylum Chordata; class Mammalia; order Rodentia; family Sciuridae; genus Marmota; species Marmota marmota. The sequence goes on along the minus strand of NW_025999990.1, from coordinate 39,691,979 downwards.
ACTTTCTTAAGGTCACAGGGCTTGCACATGACACAGCTTAGAGGTAGATCCAGGACTGTTGGATTGCTGAGATCCTATTTCCTGATACGTGGAAACAGAGTTTGCATTACATCTTTGACCTTCCCATCTTCTCTGTCTGTCAAATGGGTATGATAGGATTTATTTTCAACTTCATAGCTAGCTAGAATAAATGAATGAAGCAGTAATCTTAAACTCTGGAGAGTTTTGAGGGGTAAGAGAATTGACTTTCACTATCACGGTTCTGTTCAGGAAAGAGATTTTCTCACGAAGGTATAAACACCCCCAGTTGCTCAGCAAGCAAATGAAGATGATCAATGATGCAGAGCGAAGGCCAAGGCAGGTGTTTCAAATCGCACTGCCGAGTGCAGGTGAGAGGCAGCAACCTTTCAAATGGCACCATCCTTTAAAAAGCAACAGTCTCATTCATTGAGTTGTGTAAGACGATGTTTTCCCTCCACTAGTTTTACTCTTTCCCTGAAGGACATCATGTCTTCTTTCATTTTTTCTTCCCCCTCAGTTGAACTACAAAGTGTTAATTTAATAAGTGAGGATTCTGAGAGTCCCTTCACCTTTCAGGCATTAATATTGCAAAATCAAACCCTTTACCTAGAGGTCACAGGTTCAAATCCAGGCTGGGTCAGTAGTGACTGAAAGTCTAATGACTTGCCATCTGTTGGCTGTTTTGTGGTTTATGTGAAATGAACGGATGGTCTCAGCTCACTCTCCAGTCCACGTCAGAATGGGCACTGCCAGACACTGGTTGGCATTCTCAGCCCAGAGGCCAAGACCTCAATTGGAAACTTTATCTCTGGGGTGTTGCAATTACCTTCCACAGAATAAAGGCATGGGGCGTCAGAGGAAGGGCGGGCTTGACTGGGAAAGGACATATTCATTGTCTTCTTTTTCCACTTTCTTGACAGACAAAAAAGAAGATGCCTTTTTTCAGACTCAGGATAAGAGATGGACTTCCTGATTTATCATTTGCTTTTGCAATTTGATTCAGTGTAAGAAAGGGGACAGTTTCCAGAAGCAAATGATGCATGTAATGTTGTGCTGAGGAATCCTGCTCTCTTAACTAGAGACAGCCAGACTGGAGAACATGTGGATAGGAAGGGGAACAGGACAAAGTAGAACAGGGATGAACATGTAGCAAGGCAGAGACCTTCATTTCCTCTTTGCACACATAAACAATCATGTGGGCCTTGAAGATCTAGAGAAACAGGTGGCAGATGTCCTGTCCTTTCTCTTCTGCCTGATTCCCTCCCAGCAGGTTCCAAGATTCCTGCAGGAAGGCAAGGTCTCTGTCACATTGCTCTAGTTCTCCCTTATGGGGTCTATGTCAAGGACAGGCATAAGTACTGACGTCATCCACTGCCATTTTCCACTAAAGTTTACCAGGTATTACCAAACCTGGTTCTAGGCATTTCCAGAACAGTGGCTCAGGAAACAGACAAAATTCCTCCTCCCCAAAATGAAAGTTGAATTTTAAGCTCCAATTTTAGTTTCAATTACTATATTGTCCTTATTAGAAAAGTCCTTGCCTGAGTCCAAGGGCCTTCCTGGACTTCTGTCTGAGCCTCTGAATCCTTGTTTCACAATCAGGGAGATGCAATGTGCAAGGATGTGAGTTTCAGTGAGTCAGGATGCAAATGAAGTTATGAAGCTGATAGTGAAGCGTAGGGCCTGGTCCTTCCAGAAAGCTGGTGGTTAAAAGGAAGATGGACGATGGGGCAAGGGCTGTGCAGAGAGCTTTCTTAGGAGGAACTGGGCATATATTTTTAGCTGGAGAAATGGTGAAGGGAGGGAGAGTGAAAATAGTCAATGCAGAAGTGGAAATAATTTTCAGACAAGTGCCAAAGAAGGGAAAGAAAAGGAGTCACTAGCACAGGAGGAGGAGGTAGTTCTTGGGAAGAAGAGTTTATGAGGGAAGAAAGGGTACTGTTATGGATGCATTTCAACTATGGAGAGGCAAATCACTGGGATCTTCAACAATGCTGTGCTTGCTGTAGTGTGAATGTGTCCCTTGAAATCCACAGGTTGGGCTAGGCACAGTGGCACAAGCCTATAATCCCAGCAGCTCGGGGCAGGGGGTTGGGGGGATGGAGAGGAGGGTGTGGGGAGGCTAAGTCAGGAGGATCATAAGTTCAAGGTCAGCCTCAGCAATTTAGCAAGGCCCTAAGCAACTTAGCAAGACCCTGTCTCAAAATGAAAAAAATAAAAATAAAGAAGGCTGAGGATGTGGCTCAGTGGTTAAGTGCCCCCTGGGTTCAATCCCAGGTACCCACCCCCCAAAAAAAAATCCACACTTGGAAACTTAATCCCCAGTGCAACAATGTTGGGAGATGGGAAATTTAAAGGTGATTGGTCACCAGGGCACTCACTTAGGAATGGGTTGAGGCTGATTAAAAGGGCTCAAAGCTGCAAGTTGAATTTCTGCCTCTCTCTATCCCTCTCTTTGTTCCTTCTACCATTTTTTACAGAGCAAAAAATGTTCTCAGATGGGGCCTGTGATCTTAGACTTTCCAAAAGCTTCTAGAACTGTGAGCCAAATAAACTTCTGTGGTTTATAAATTACCCAGGCTGTGGTATTTTGTTATAACAGCACAAAATGGAGTAAGGAAGTGCTCTAATTTCTTTGCAAGGTAGAAGGCAAGGCTCTTATGGAGAGATGGCAAGGAGCCCAAGGAATGTGCCGGGGATTGTGGGAAAAGGGAAAGGAAGCCTTGAGAGAGCAGAAGTGAAGGGCTGCTGGTCGGGCTGGGTTCCGAGGGATTTGCATCCTCTATCTATATATTAATATTATCTCTCAAAAATCACCCAGCATAGAGTGGCTTTCAATCATGCAGAGCGGATAGCTGCTTTATATTACATTAGGAGATGTAACGGAGGAGAAAAAACAGACTAGAACATTCTACCCAGTATATACATGGAATGGGGGAAAAATGTAACAAAGGGGGTTGTCGAAAAGTTTTCAAAGAACTTAAAAAAAAAAAGAAAATTTCTCTTATTTAAGTCAAAACAGCATGGAAAATAATATTATGGCATCCCGACTCCACTCTCTCTGTTGGGGGTGATGCTTGAAGAAAAAAAAAAGTGTATTCTGTGGTTAGTCATATTTTAATTGGTCACAATATGAAGCAAAAGTTCAAAACTAAATACTAGAAATATCTCCCCTCTGGAACATTCAATTAAAATCTGTGTGGGGGGAAATAGCCTCAAAATAACAGCCAGAGAATATCAACAGTAATGCAAGTCACTGTAAACCAAGACTTTAGGCAGGCAGATGGCATTGAAATGAGCCAAGGGTGTGCATGTTTGGAGGTCTGGGGCCTGGGGTGGTTGTCCTGGCCATTCCCAGGTGAACGTTCATCCCCTGCCTCAGCTTGCTCACCCTGCAACGACATTTTGCTCTGAACCAAATTATGGTGGGAAAAGAATTCATCTTAGGCCCTTGAATTCCTGTCTTTCCATGTCCTCTCTCATCTTTTGCACTTCTTCCTCTAACCCTTATGAATATCCCGTCTTTTCCGAGTCATAAAGAATTCAAAATGCATTTACACTAAGGTTAAAAATAACTGAGGATAGGCCAGACCAGTTACTTGTCTGAGGGATATTAGCATTTTAATAAGGCAGGTCTTAGGCAAAATAAATGTTAGTGATCTCTGCAACAGCCTCACATGGATGGGAACCTATTCTATGTATTTGTAAGAGCCATTTTGACATCATTCCACATTCCAGTCAGCAAGAAGTCTAGATGAGATAGCTCATAGGATGGTGTGGGTTCTGGAAAGGCGCTTAGACCTTTTAGCATGCTATATTGAGTGACATGATGTCAAAAGGACCATAATCAAAACTATGGATTACCTCAGACAAAATGGACTTTGAGTGTTTTAGTATTTAGCATTTCATTTGAACATTGGACAACTACTTTTTTTTGTCTCAAAGGAGAAAACCAGTGTCTTACAGCTGGGGTACCCATGTATGTATAGGTATGGGCATGTGAACATCTGTGCCCAGAGGTTTGACAAGATGCTTATACAGCAAACATACATGTGACACCCCTATACAGAGTCAGTCCCTGTCATTTAACTGAGTGCTCACAGCCACCCCATGAAGTGGGCATTATTATCCCAAATTACAGAGAAGGGAGCTGCAGCAGAGCTTGAGGGATTGGTCCATGATCACATAGCACACAGGAGCTGGGGTTTGAACCTGTGGTTTGATTGTGGGCACAGTGTCTGGGCTCCAGTACTCTGCAAACTGGCCTTGAGAACTTGAGACAGACTTCACAGAGTTGCTATTTTTGAACTAGTCATTGAAGCATGCATTTCCCAGTTTGGGGTGGTGTAGTTTGGTTCGTTTTCCATGGTACAGGAGCAAGCATGGTAGATTTGGGGAAATGCAATAGACCTTAGGTGGGATTTATAGGGTGGACATGAATGGCACCCCCTTTTATCTTTTAAAGAGTCTTAATCTAGCTGGAGTTGACATCATCCTCTCAACTCTGGGGGCTTGTTCATAGAGGACTATGATGACATGCTAAGGAGTTTGATTTGATTGCGTAGGAAAATATGTCTAATGATCAGAAATTGCTTGAGAAGAGGCAAGAACATTTGAAAGATCTTCTTTATGCTATTAAAAGACTTTAACTTTAATAGCAAACTTAAAGTAATACTAAACAACAGGAATTTATAACACATAGTAAAATGCTCAGCAAATATTAGGTCCTTTTCTCCCTCTTTTTTCTTCTTATTTTTCTTTCTCTTCCTGATTTTCCTGTTCCTTTTTTTTTTCTTCTTCCTGCTTTCATTCTTTTTCTTCTTGTTGTCATTATTATACACCCCTCTTTCCACTACGGCTCCTCCTCTCTGCTCTTCTCCTGCACAGTTTTCAAGAGTGAACAATCCCCGTGAGCTTGCAGAGAGTCTGGCACAAGGAGAGACCAGTGAACCCACCTGTGAGACAAGATGGAAGCCAAGGAACACTCAAGGTCATCTGGAGGCAGGAGGCAGCCTGTGCTCCCTGAGCCCTGCTTCTTGAATTTGAATATCTCAGCAAACTTGCTAAAGGCTGTTATATCATCAGCTTGCTCAACCTCCACCTGGCAGATTAGGAGGGGAAAAAACCCAACTACAACCAAAAGCCCACGTTTGAATTCTCCGAGCTGGGATTCTGAACAGGGTCATGTTACCAATACAAATAGCACAAAGCCAGGAGTCTAATATTAATATCTAGTAGATTTAGCATTACACATCAGCATCACACATCAAACATAGTATGTTTTTGAAGCCAATATCAAATAATGTTTCTGCTCTTGATTATGTCCCCTTTGTTCCAGGACAGTAGAGAAGAAATGAGTGAAACATTCCTGGTCATATTATTTTGGGAGCTGGTAACAGTAGGTCAAACAGCAAGCAGGGGACATAGTTATCAATATACCAGGACCCTGGTACACACTGAGTTAATTTTTCCAACAGTCTTATGAGATGGGATTATTTTACCCATTTTACAGTTGAGAAAACTGCCCAGAGATTAGACAATGGCCAGACCGGCAGGGAAAGATAAATTCTTCTTAAGAACAGCTACATTTTGCAAGTATTAACACCCCAATTCATCACACACATACAGTAAAAATCTATAGGTATCTTCATAGTGATGGGTTCCTTTGACATTGGATCTGTTTATTACCTGCCTTAAGTAAGTAGAAGGGACATAGACAGCATAAACAAAAAGTTCCAAAAGAAAAACCCAAAACAAGTGGCTAGGATTGAAAACCAAAAGGGAGTTAGATGCTAAATGCTAAAGCAAATAAGCCAACAATATATTATGGTAGAGACTGACAAATGCAATAGAAAAAACTATAACAGGAAGGGGATGGAGAGCTTGGGAGGAAATTTTACTCTATTTGAAATTAATTATTAGTATCAATTTTAAGCAAAAATCTTTGTTCTTCCGGACCATGATGCAATGGTTTTGTCTTTTGTTTGCCACATATTTTCAGGGTCTCTAGCAGCACCTGGCATGTAGTGGGTTTTCAATTAGTTTTTATTCAATGAACCAATGAATGAATGAGCACAGGAATCTGAGTGCCTATGTGACAGATTAAACAGGTTCACACGGAGAGTAGCTCTCGAGGTGGTAAGGTCAGAGGCCCAGAATCATTATGAGTTTTATCTGGTCTTAGTTTGGTTTCCCAAGTCTAAATTTTGAAAGTTTAAAAGATTCCTGGGAGCTGTTACAAAAGTTAAAGTGAATGATAGAAGGAACAGAAAACTAAAGTTCAGGTTGAGGTTCATCCTCCCTTGGTTTTGCTCATGATGGACTCAGGTGGATTTGGTGAGTGGAAGGGCAATACATACACGTAGCCAATCTCACTGTTAGGATCTCATTGTTAGGATTCTGCATAATGACTCATTCACCTTACGTGCTCCTTCATCAAGCATGCATCGTGTCATTTGTCTGACAGTGTTACTCAGATGTAAGGTATCGTAAACAGTGATAAAACTTGGTAACTATAGAAGAGTGATATTAACCCAGACTTTTCTGGATAACCAAATTGCTCATTTTCAGGAAACTTCTTGATCAGTTAGCTTCACTGTTATAAGGGTGACCCAAGTAAATGGTTATATTCATAATATGGCCAATCCCCATTTCATTTGGGTAAAAAGTGCACTCATGCATTAATTCACTACATATGTTATGGTTTGGATATGAGGTGTCTCCCCAAAAGCTCATGAGTTAGGCACTGCAGGGATGTTCAGAGGTGAAAACCCTATACTTCGAGACCTATAACCTAATCAGTGGATTGATCCATTTGATGGATTAGACATTTGAGTGGATTGCTAGGTGGTAACTATAGGCAGGCAGGGCAGGGCTGGAGGAAGTAGGTTACTGGCGGCATGCTCTTGGGAATTACTTTGTCCTTGGCTCCTCACTCTCTCTCTCTCTCTCTCTCTGCTTTCTTGCTGCCATGATCTTAACCGTTTTCTTTTGCCATACCCTTCCACCATGATGTTTTGCCTGATCTTGGACCCAGAGCAATAGAGTCAGCTGACCACGGACTGAACCTCTGTAACCATGAGCCAAAATTAACTTTTCCTCCTCAAAGTTATTCTTTTTGGATATTTTGATCACAGGGACAAAAAGCTGACTAATACAACTTATTAGTTCAAAACAAAATTAAATGCATTTGGTCAACTTATGTGGGTAAAATATTAACTGCCTACTACCTTCTTTTCTACTTGCAGTAAGCAGCAATGTTAGCATGTGACAGGACCAGAATAAAATTAAGCTAAACTACAAATGTTTTGTTGGATTGAGATGTGAACTAGCTAATTTTAACATTTGAGTTTCAGTGCAAGAAATCAGAAGTAAGGAAGGCAACAACAACAAAAAAAGTCATCTCAGATATCCTGCAGCCTCTGGTAGGTCTGGAGCTTTATAGAAAGCTGCAGAATGAAGTGGATTTGAGTTCTAGTTCAACTTTCAGGTCATGTGACCTTGACTAAGGAGCATAACCCAACAGGATTGTTGGAATTAAATGAGTCAATGCAGGTAAATACTTGTAGTGGTTGGTATGTATGTCCCCACCCTAAAAGCACTGCCCCTCATTACTCTTATTGTCATCATTCAGCTCATCCAGCACCTTCAGCTGTGGTGGTGACCAAGCAACAGCTCTGACTGTCCTACCATTATGACTTTAGAAATGGATGTCACTATTCTTGTCCTCCTCCCAAATTTGGAACCCAGCTTCTCTGACCATGATTCAGAGTCACCTCTTCATTTCTAGTTGGTTTTCTTCCCATTCTGTGCCATGATTTTTTTTTTTTTTTTTTTTTTTTTGGAATGAGGGATTAAACCCAAGGGAACTCTACCACTGAGCTATATCCCCAGCCCCAGCCTTTTTTTTTTTTTTTTTTTTTTTNNNGCCTTTTTTTTTTTTTTTTTTTTTGAGATAGGGTCTCACTAAGTTGTCAGGGCTTTTTCTTCAATCATCCTTCCTGTCCCTCTACCCTTAGAAACCACATTCACATGCATACCCTGTAAATGCTAAGTGAACATCAGACAAAGAAATGCAATTATCCCTTTCCTTCTCAGAAAAAGCAAAAGGAATCAGGAAGAAACTCCCTCAAGTTCTTGCCAATAAATCTTCAAAACTACCTGCCTCTGTCACCATTTCACCTCCTTGCTTCCTGTTATGCCAAAGGAGTCCTTCCTGTCTGGATCAGTCCCTTATTACACTCTGACTCTCATCTTCTCTTACCTCTGAGAAATTCTATGCTATTACTTCTCATGTTTTCCACCTGATTTCTTTCCAGGACTTCTCCTGTACACAAGTTCAACTTTCTCCCATTTTAAAAAAGTTCTCCCTTCCATGTATGTCTTTTTCCAGAAACATCTGTATAGGGGTTGTTTTCATCCCTTCTCCACCCCCACCCCAGTCAGTGTCTGACCACTTCATCACAACTCCACTTCACAATTAAACCCAAAGTGCCACTCCTAAGTCACCAATGACCTGGATTTTGCTGAATTCAATGGGTCTCATTCCACAGCATGCAACCTATTGGACCACTCCTTCCTTACAGAAAAACATACCTTCCTTGATACTGTTCTCCTGATCTTCTTACATCTCCAGCTACTTCTCAGTCTCCTTGGCCAGTTCTTCCTCCCCTTTGAGGATTTTAAAAATCTCTTTAATATACCCACTTTTCCATGACCACAACTTTAGTCCAAAGCATTAACTTCTTCCATTTCAACTATTTCTATCTCAACTGCACATGGTTGGCATGACCACTCTCTCCATGCATGCTACTTATGGTAGTGATCCCCACCTGAGCTCCTTTAATGACTTCCCAAGATACTTAGAGAGAAACAACATAGTAGCAATCGTCCGTGTCCTGTTCTAGGAGGCTCTGTCTGTTCTTCATAGCTTCCCTCCTCAGTTTCATCTCAGACCTCTTTATCATTCATTTTTGTTATTGTTGTTGTTCTGGGCATATTGACTTTCTCTTGGTCCCTGTTTTAATCAGATTTTTTGCTGCTATGACTAAAGGATCTGACAAAAACAATTTTAGGAGGAAAAGGTTTATTTAGGGGCTCACCATTACAAAGATCTTAGTCCATAGACAGCTGGCTCCATTCTTCAGGGCTTGCAGCAAGGCTGAACATCATGGCAGAAGCAGCTCATATCGTGATCAGAGAGAAGAGAGAGGTACCACCCTTCAGATACAAAATATATGCCCCATAGCCACACCCCCATTTACCACTTCCTCCAGCCACAACTCACCTGCCTCCAGTTACCACTCAGTTAATCCCATGGAGGATTAATTCACTGATTAGGTGAAGACTCTCACAGCCCAGTGATTTCTCCACTGAACCTTCTTGCATTGTCTCAACCATGTGTTTTGGGAGGACACTTTACATACAAATCATAATAATCCTTCAAATGATCATGTTTCTTTCAGCATAAAAGCCTTCTGGTGAGGTCATCTCTTTGTTTAAATTCCCCGGGGCCCCACTCTTTGTTCAATTTATGTGAATCTCCAAGGGATAAACTTTCCTCAAAGAAGTTTCCCAGAATCCCTCAGGAATGGCTCAAGTCTCTCTGCTCCAGGCTCTGAGAACACCTTCATTGGCTGTGTAGACTAAAGGAATAAGGGAATCAGCCATTTGGAATTTTCAAAACTATTATCTCCAAGGCAATCTGCACAGCTGTTGAATATGTCATCAGGCTCCTGATGTTTAAACTCAAGCCACTGCCTTCTCTACTCCTCTTCCTGAGTCTGAGACTTCCCCAGATAAGCCCAATTTTGAGTATATTCCCTCCCAAGCTTTCTCCATTTCAGCTCTTGGTGTCACAATTTCCTTTAGTTTTTTTTTTTTTTTAAATATCAAAACCACACAAACTTTAAAAATGGCTTTTAGAGTTCCTTTCCAATTAAAAAATTACAAAATATTATATGTTCATTTTAATAGCTTGAAAGTATATTTAAAAAATAAGAACAATTTTTTAAACCCACTTCTTTGGCTAACCAGCAATAATTATTGCAACTATTTTGGTATACACTATTTCAAACTTTTTCTATCTGTGCATACAAACACATTTTTTTAAAATGTGGCAAAGTTTTGCTTTCCTTTTTAAATTAACATTTGTGTTATGGGGATTTTCAGAATAGAAGTGTATAATTAATAATTCTCAACACTTTCTCATTCTTATTTAATTGTTTTATATTTTGGCATTGTTAAACAAACCTAAGTCTTCATAAAACTTCACTCTGTAAAACTTCAATTCAGGATGTATCTCTAACACTTTTAAAGATTATAACTAAAATGTCATTATTATACTTTACAAAACTGACAATAAATCCTCAGTTTCATTGAGTACTTAGTCCATATTTGGTTTCTCTGTCTCAAATGTGTCTTTGCTTGTTTGAATTAGCATCCAAAGACTACATATTGTACTTGATTTATATATACAGATTTTTAAAATTAGGAACATATTGTGCAAGCTGTTTCTAATCTGCTTTTTAACAACATATTATGCACATTTTCTAATACATTAAAGATTTTTCTTCATAATTCTAATGTCTACATGATAGTCCACAGTTTTTACATCCAGTATCTTATTACTAGGCATTTAGCTTATTTTCAATTATATTTCCCATGAGTGAGGTTTTGATGTACACAGACATGAGATCTGTGTCTAAGGTGAATAAGTATATTTGCTAGCTTTTGGGCATTGCCAAATAGCTCTTCAGAAGGGAAACACCAAATAATCTTCCCATGAGCATGTTCCTTGTAAACACTCATCACTGTCATTGAGAAATCATTATTATTTTTACCCAAATCAACAATCAAATGTATCTTGTCCTTGTTTTTATTTACGTTCCTTAGGGTGGTTAAACGTGACTTCATATGTTTAATAGCCATTTGGATTTCTTTGGAAAATTGTATGTTCAAATTCTTTGTTCATGGTTCTAATTTGTTTTTCATTTTGTTATTGATTTATAAGGGCCTGGTGCTGTACTGAGGCTATGTTATGAATATGTTGCAATATTGTATTTCTGGAGTTCGTTATTAACTCTTTCTAGAAATGTTTTTTTTTCCTTTCACATTCTTAATCAACCCTAAGACCCTAATTTTTAATCACCTGTGGGTTTTATTGTTTTATCTTTTTGGGTATGACAGATTGAATCTAGGGGTGCTGAGCCACATCCCCAGTCATTTTTATTTTTTATTTTGAGACAGGGTCTTGCTGAGTTGCTGAGGCTGGCTTTGAACCTGCCATCTTCCTGTTTCAGCCTCCTGAGCTGCTGGGATTACAGACACGCGTCACCAAGTCCAGCTAATCACCTTTTCTTTATCCACAATGTCTTACATGCGTCCTAACATCATAATACTGTGACTTTAATTGAACTTCCTGATAGCATTTTCTTCTGGCTGATTTTTTTTTTAAATCTTCAGTCTCTTTTCTAGAGTATTATGAAGGTTGCTGCCTAATGAATATTTCTACCATCCCTTTAATTATATTGCTTCTCCTTTCAGGACTCACAATGGCCTTTTATGGCACATCAGATGAAATCTAAACCCTTAATCCCAGCATTTAATAACATCCACGGTTTGACTTAAACTCTCTTTCTAAGCTTATTTCCCACTCTTTTTTTCATAGGCACCATCCCTGACACCCATCACACAACCCTTTGGACTACGGTCTTGCTTCTTCTGGAAGCTCACTCCAACCCATACTTCTCTATCTGGAAGGAGCAGCTGAAGTCCCATCTGCACTGAGGTGTCTTCTGTGAGCTGCCTTAACCCCGAGACCTCTTCTTCCATCTCCCCAAATACGTAACACTAGCTCCATAAGTCATTTTGTATCTCCCAGTTATTTAACTACAGTTTGAACAGACTTAATCTGAAAAACCCAAATATGAAATGCTCCAACATCAAAAACTTTTTGGGCACCAACATGATATCATGAGTGGAAAATTCCACACCACACCTCATGTGAGGGGTTGCAGTCAAAACACAGGTACACTAAAAATACTGTATAAAATTACCTTCAGGGTATGTGTATAGGTATGTATTAAACAGAAATGACTTTCGTGTTTAGCCTTGGGACCCATTGCCAAGATATCTCATATATATATATATGCAAATATTTTAAAAATCTGGAAAAAATTTGCAACACTTCTAGTCCCAAGCATTTTAATTTAGGGATACTCAACTTGCATTTAATTTAAGTCTCTTTCTAAGGGCAGGAGCTGTGTCATCTTCTTTTGGTCCGTCTATAGTGTATGCAGTGCACCCCAGACTGAACACTTAACTAACCATACATTCCTGATGACTTGACTCTGGGAAGATAGCACCACTCACTCACAAGATAGTGCTACTCACTTACAAGAACAGAACAGGTACTTTTGAAAGATTTCCCAAGTAGTGACAAAAATGGTCACAGACTATTGAAAATCTCTAATTCCATCATCCTTTTGACCCATGCCATACACGTAAACATGAGAAATTGGGATTACATCTTCATTCATCAGGAGTGGGACAGAATTTACAACTGTACCTAAGACAAACTGACTCACTGAAAACTACTTAGTGATCTCAGTAGCTGGACCCGCTGTAGTAAAGGCAACTTAGCCAGGGGAGGGGAAAGTAGGAGATTCAATCTATTTCTTTCAAAGCTGAATGAGAAACTCAAAATGTGTTCATAGTATGTATTTCCATTGTTAGGGGGAAAAAAAGAGAGGTGAGCTCAGCTTTCATTTCATAAAAGTTAAACATACAAGAGGGGAAAAAAGGAATCCATTGTTTATGCTCACTTCAGAAGAGAACATTGAAAGTCAAGGGGGTGTGTCTGGTGGTTTTGCAAAGAGATGCCTCTGGGGATGTCTACAATCAATGTCGTCAGCATAAAGTCGCTGTCATTGCTATAGTGAAGGGCAAATCATCTCCCAGTTGGTCTGCTTTTCGAGATTCCATGTTGAACTCTACTGCTGGAAATGTCTGAATCAAAACAGAATTTTAAGGAGTCTAACTCTAAATACAAACTCACAGTATGTGGTCATTACCATGGGATTTTTATAGACTTCATATTTTACCAAAGTGCATTCCTTCTGGCTGATCTCTTTGTATACTTGTTGTTTTGTTTACTAATGTGTCCTAAGTGCCTATAAAAAGTGCTTTGCAGTTAGTAAGTGCCCAATTACTATTTGTTTAATTAGATAATTTATTATTCTTAAATTATTGACTCCACGTTTGCATGCATGTGTGTACATATGTATGTGCATCTGAATGGAAAAAAAAAGCAGAAATGCATGCTTCCTCCTGTGCCATAATGCCCTAAATAATCAATCCTGATACAATGATATTAATAGTGGGTTTTCACCTTATAAAGTTCTTTCATAATTCAGTTGTTGTTTTTTGAGTGTCCATAATGAACTAGCCGCACTGGTAGAAACCAGAGATGTAGACATGGTGTCTGCCTGAATATGTTTATAATATAAAAGGGAAAAATAAATGAACTATTACTGAGCGTGTATTCATAGACTATTTCATACTCTACTGCGTATGAAAAAAGGTTTGGGAAGGACAATTACTCCAGGTATTAGGGATAATGACTCCAAGGAAGTATTGCCCAAGCAGAGACTAAAGGTCAAAGGCCCCACCACCAGTCTGGTCCAGACTGTAAAGGAAAGAGAGGTATGTGTGCTCCCCTTCCAAGGAAGATCCTGTCCTGCCCTTTCCTCCAGGCTCTGTTTTCCTCATCCCCTACTCCCAACTGGTGATGGATGGGCCAGTCCAACTTGGTAAAGATGAATTCCAAGTAGATTCTGCCAGTGCCCTTGCAGACTTGGAGTTCCCCAATCTACGCAGGAGAGGATGCAGCTGAGTATCACTCTTCATGTCTGTAGTCTTTCTCCACCTCTACACCCACAACTTGTCTAAGTGGCTGTGGCCTTCAGGATTCTGCTACATGCTAAATGGGCAGTGCCACTCTGTATTCCTAAGGCTGCCTCCCAGACTCTTGGGCCACCCTGCCACCATCTTTCTTCAAAGAAATAATTTGCTCCCTGACCCAGCCTCCTGAATTGGTGCGAGCATGATGGCATTATTAGTGAGAACCCTTTTCTTTTCTCTATTTCTGGAAGAATAATGAGACTAATATGCTATGTTAAGCTTGTTTACCTGAACTTAAGGGGCTTAGAGTTCTTTTCTGGGTTCCCCAATCCATGAAGGTCAATTGAGGGTTTCATGTGCCTTCTTTGCTCAAGTCCTCTTTTTTTCCAGTGGAGGAACAACCCCATGGGCACTGTATGTGGTCTTGACTTACCATCTGTGGAGTCATGAAATTCTAATAATGAAAGCCTTGATTTAGTGAGCACTTTGATGTGCCAGGGACAAGTGTCATCATGATCTTTAATGATATCAACAACCCAGCAAAGTAATTATTGATATCAAGTGATAAAAGCGGGGCTTAAAGTTAAATCATACTAATTCTATACTAAATTGTAGAATTGGGATTCAAATTCTGGCATACCTCATTCCAAGGCTGTGGTCTTTCTAGAATGTCATGTGTCTACTCACCCACACCTAGTCCTAATGCCTTATTTTCCAGGCAGTCCTCTAACAGAAAGCATTGATATTTTCATACCATCTATCTGACTGTAGTAAAGAGATTTTTATCTCCAGGTCATACGGTATAGTCCCCTGAAGTCTGGGACACATGAGCACTCTGTCATGGTCAAAAACATGGAACCTCTTCCTCCACCTCCTAACTCTAAGAAACAGTGGAAAATGACATTTTTGTGATTACATTAAAACTTAGTCCTTACTCTTGAATGTCTGTAATATACCAGTTGCTGATGATTACAAGATACGTCCTGCTCTGGAGCCCAGTTAAGAGAGCCAGACTCGGGATCAAAAAAAATCACAATGTAGTGTAGAAAATGAACCATAAGATTAAGTATAAGAGACAATGTTAAGAGAGAAGCACGAGCAAGCCTGCCCATAAGTCAATGGAGAGTCATTAAGATGGTGATATTTGGGTCAGACCACAAAGTAAGAGTAGAGATCTGGGAGGCAAAGAGGAGAGAGGATATCAGAGGAAGAAGGAGGTAGGGTCAACCTCAGGGTCTATCCTGGATCAGCCAACATTACTTTTATGTAAAACAATAAGACACTTGGACTCTTAAGGTGTCTGTTTCCCCTTTGCAGAGAAAATATGCTGCAAAATTACATATAGAAACTCACTGAGATCCTTTTTGGCTCTGAATGTTTGATGTTATAGCAGAAAATCCTAGGTTAATTTTCTCATTTCCTTGGATGAGCATGAAACTGTGTTCTCTGAAGTGGGAAGGGCATTCACCCTCTGAATTTTCCAGAAGCCCATTTAATAAATGAATACTGGGGCTACCACGGGACTGAATCACAGCTGGCTGTTGTCATCAGCTTCGCACTCCCAGAGATGGGCTCACACCCAGGCTACCAGCAGCTAGCTTTCAAGAGAGGGACTAATTGTCTTCTCATTTCTTCCTCTGATTATAGGGATCCTCATAACAATGAACATGAGAAATGAAGCAATTAAAAAGAAAGGGACACTTATACTTTAAAGCAACATTTCTATATCTAATGGCAAATGTCACACATATTCACTGTAGAAAAAGGTGAAAGTAGTAGGGAAGAAAAGATCACCTGTCCGTCCTTTACCAAGATATAATTATGGCAATATTCTCTTCTTCATGGATGTATTTTAGAAAAAATATGGAGAAAAAAATAGGGTATGATATCCACTATAGGTAACCCATCTTGTTCACTTAATAGTACTGGTTGAATATCCCTCACCCCTCAAAATATGAAATGCTCCAAAATTTGATACCTTTTGGGCATGAACATGATGTCACAGGTGGAAGATTCCACACCTAACTTCATGTAACAGGTATCAGTTAAAACATAAGAGCACTAAAAATATTGCATGAAATTTACCTTCAGTTTATATATATATAAAGTGTATGTGAATCATAAATTAATTTTTGGTTTAGACTGGATCATATCTCCCATATCACTCATTTTACACACACTCATTTTACACATACACACACATATGTATATATTTAAATATTCCAAAATTCAAAACACTTCTTGTCCCAACCATTTTGGATAAAGGATATTCAACTTCTGTGTGAAAACTTGGTATCACTAGGACTCTTCTGACTTAGCATGTTTAATGGCTTCTGTAATGTTCTGGACATCTTCTGGCTTATTTATGCTTAAACCACTGGGCAGGGATCATGTTTGAGCTGTTTACATTCATAAACAACACTGTGATGAACATGTTGGAACTGAATCTTTGGGCACATAGATGATTGCTGTAAGCCTAGGAGGGGTGGCAAGCAGGCAGATTGGATTCAGAAATGAACCTTCTGCGAAGCGGCATCAACATGAACGGCAGCTTTGCTTAGAGAGTCGTTTCCCTGGTTGCGTGTGCTGAGGATGATCGGCCAACCCGAGACTGTGGCACACCCTGCTGAGCTGCGCCAGTCCTGACACCTGGCACCTCCCCATGTCCTCCAAAACCTGCCACAGGGCTAGGGCCTCCCAGTTGAGAGCGGCGCCTTGCAGGGTGGGAAGGCACCGTGGGGAGAAGGAGAGGGCCCTCAGCAATTTTTTATGACACTAGGCTTCTGTTCAATGCTTTGGATAATTAAAAATAGACCCCCATCCAGGCCGCATCTTTAGTCTAAAATGTACTGCGTGTGGATTTTGGAATTGGCTCCTGAGGGACAGGGAGGAAGTGCAGTCCTCTGGGACATCTCAACTAGGCTGGGGAAAGTGCTCTGGAAGTATTGTGTGGAGATGAATCCTCCACAGGCAGAGCTCAGATAGATGACCTCATAGGTCCTTCCCATCTGTAATTCCTGAGATGATCAGAACTGACTTGAAGCTGTGACCAGACTCAGAACACAAACATTTAAAAAATCAACCAGTCCCTGTGGAGTTATGGACAGATCTTCTTTCTCTATAATTTCAGCCTGAAGAACCACGTCTGTTCTGCCTGATATTTGGGGCTGGCGGCAGTCCTTCCTTAGTTCCCTTGGCTGGGGGGAGCTGTGGCTTCCTGGGTGGTAGCAGAAGAACGTTCCAGAGTTCATTGTTCCCATGTGCTGGGGTTATAGGTAGCCTGGTACTCTAATCCTCCATGAATGTGTAAAGAGGAATGGATCTGGGCCACCCCTCCCACTTTTCATATAGTGGCTTTCAGTATAATTGGGACAGTTGGAGCCAAAGACTTCCTGCTTCTCCCCCTTGAGGCCTTGATTCATGTCCTTGGCTGTTTTTCTCTTGGGGTGGAAACTGTTACCACAGCAGGTACACACATGTGGTTGTGAGTTGGTGACAAGTCCACCATTCCATTGCAAGAGGCCTGGCCTGCATCTGTTCAAATCTCCTGCATGCAACAAATACCACTAACATGGGCTACATTCATCTGTTTATCACTAACATCTCTGAAGGCAAGAATCTCCATCTAATTTGTTTAGGGCTATATCCCCAGAGATACAGTATGCCCCTGAATAAGTATTTGTTGAATGAATGAATGAAGCATCCGTTACGGCCAGGCTTCATGCTAGATGCCAAGAAAGCAACACTATAATAGGAAGGCACTGGAATTGAAGCCAGGGCGTTCTGGGGCAATCTATGTGCTGAGCCTCCATTTTCTCTTCTGATAAATGGAAATAATGATGGTGATTAAAACCTATTG
Source organism: Marmota marmota marmota (assembly GCF_001458135.2). Lineage (NCBI taxonomy): Eukaryota > Metazoa > Chordata > Mammalia > Rodentia > Sciuridae > Marmota > Marmota marmota. The sequence continues at coordinate 39,674,197 of NW_025999990.1, read as the reverse complement.
GTTAAATACCAACCACAGAACCAGGACTTGGGAGATGTTGAATGAGTCCATGTCATTCTCCTTAGGACAATTCTGTATATCTCCCTGAGGGTTGAGCCAGACTGGGAAGATACTGGACAAGAGCAGGCTGGCTGTCCATGGCTTGCACTGCCCCTCCCTTGTACCTGATGGAGGAAACTGGCTGCATCTACACAAAGTCAAAGTCATCAATCTCTTTTCAGGCCACACACCTGGAGCTGCAGATTGAGAGGAATCCGATCCCCTGGCAGCTGGTTCATCTTCTAGCTAAATCCAGACACACAGAGAATTAAGAAAAGAGAGGAGAGGAGATTTTCATGCCTTTCCATGAAGAGTGAAGCCCTTACTTTTATTATGTATACTGGAATATTGGCTTGGCAACTGATATATTCCTTTTATAGCATCACTCTGCATAAAACTGCATGATTCCAACTTATGGTACACCAGAGTTTGATTATATTTAAAAGTCACACATGGAAGATATCCATTGTCCACATCAGGGAGGAAGAATAAGCAGTGGCATGAATCACTATTCTTTGTACACTTATATCCCCAAACTAACTGCTCATTTGCTAAAATAAAAGGCTCCACATTGAGTACTGGTCATTAGCAAATGCAAGCTGATTACATTTCATAAAGAATGTCTGAACTACCTCAGCTTTCTATTTCATACCAGAAACCTGAGCTGAAATATTTTCATGTGGTAACACTTTTGATAGCAGCAAAATAATTTAAACAAATAATTAGCCTTGAGAATAAAAGTGTACACAAAAGCACAATTAATGAATTTACTAATTGTTCTTCCCTGCTGTGGACATTGCTCAAAGTTGAATTTTAAGCTCTTGCATAAATATAAACTACTGTACCAAGCCACAAAACTGGATGACTCACCATTAGTCATTAATGTTTCCTTAAAATCAGACTTAGGCTCTCACAGAAAATGCCTAGGCAGACATTATTTTGAAAATGAAGTCTTAGATGATAAACTGTTCTTTGAGTCTTTGGGAAGACACACACACACACACACACACAAGAGTTGTGGGTTTTAATGCCCTATGCAAATTTCAAACAGGCAACACTTCGCTTATTCAAAGTTCTCCATTAGCTAGAAATGAATTTGATCCATCTTGACCATATCATCAAATGTGTCTATACCCCACCCGCAAACTTTGGCAGAAATGGAATCAAATGTGAACTGAAGTGCCTTTTTGTGTTGGATATTCTCTCTGTGTGATGGAGCCAGCTTCCTCCTCCTCTTCCTCCTCTCTATCTCCTTCATCTTTTCCTCTTCCTCCTTAAATTCCAGTTGAAACACTGTTTTCTGGAATTGCCTGAAAAGGCTGCAAACTACCGATTGTAAAGTGAAAATGGTTCTCATGTTTTCCCTGGGAACGTAAGTAGAAGAAGGCAATAGAGACATATTCAAGAGTTAGATAAATTCTTGGCAGAACTGTTGGGTGTTCCCTTAAACAGAACAACAACAAAAGATCTTTCTCAAATCTTTTAGTGATTGCTTTTGCATTTGGCCAGAAGATGATCATTTCCAATTTTTCTATATTTCATATTAAGAAGCTCTGCAGTGATCACTTCAATCACCTATAAGCAATATGCTGTAAAGTGAACCCACTCATATAAAGAAGTGCTCATTTCTACCGATGACTTTGGCATCTTAGGGATTGCAGATGGATGGACATCTATCCAGAAAATAGAACATTCAGCCTCCCACCCCTTCACAGGGTTTTCTCTCCTCTGTCTACACTTTATAAGGAATGGGACTAAATTATAGCATTATAATCTGATCTTAACAGGGAAAATTGCAAATAATGAGGCCCCAGGGTTCTGGAAGTGCACCAGGGTGTGCAGTAATACCGTGTTTCTAGAATGGAGTAAAAGGAAGTGAATGCTCTAAAAAGAAAGGGGGTGTTGGATGGCCAAACATTATTTGAAAACACAACTTTCATTAAGGAGGAGGCAGAGGCTGGGGAGGAGAGGGAATTGGGAGGAGGAGGGGAAAGGGTGGTGGTTGGAAGGGCCTCTTCTCTTTGCAGCAGAACAAATCTCCATATTGTTCTAGGTGTCTGGGGCTCCTTGAGGCAGGGCAAGGAAGAGACACTGTAATGATGTGATCTGGGGGCTTCATGGGAAGGGTTCTCTCTCCCACAACGTGAGGTTTGTATTATAAAATTCTGTGGGTCCAGGGCCCATCCACCCTGCCCCATACACTAGAGAAGGGGGAGGAGCCAGGAGGCAAAGGGGTGGAGCCGGAGAGGGGCTGCTCCCAAGCTAGTCTTTGCTGGAGACAGCTTCGGTGACGTCAGGCTCTCTTCAATTTTGTTTGTCACGGCAGGACACGTCTGATGATTTGGGGGTAATTTCAGAAGAAAAGAGGACCCGCGATTCTGTGCGAGGGAGAAGTGGGGGAGGGGATCTGGCTTTGAGGGGACAAAGGACATAGAAAGGAGATGGGAAGGCAGACAAGCCAAGGTATTTTTCCATCTTTACATTTTGCTCAGGGCCATCCAAGTCCACCAGCGCAACCTCGGCTCCCCTGAGAGCTACTGGAGAGCAAATTTCTACAGGCAGAAAAATCTAAGCAGAAAGAGCTCTTCTCAGCAGCGAGCAGCCAGGAGCGCCCCTGCCGCAGAGGTGTAAGGAGGAGGAGGCTGTCTTGGGGTTCCAAAGCCAGCCTCAAAGAGAGGGTGGGCGTGGGGCGTCTGCAGCTCTCTAACGATGCCTTACCCTGGAATCCTGTACTCAGGATCCCAGGGAGGTGGCTGGGTGCACAGTCTCCCTGTCTTTTTTCCTGCCTTTGGATCCTGGCTCTGCCCTCCCTGACCTGTGTGACCTTGGGATAGTTATTGGACCTTTCTGGATCTCGGTTTCCTCTTCTGTAAAGTGGGGATAATAATAAGACCTACCTTATAGGCTACTCTGAAGATGAAAGGAAGTAATCAGTAGAAAGCACTAGAAGAGTGTCTAAGTATCATCAATAAGGTCCCAGTTGATTCCCCCTCCAAGGAGGACAAAACTCGCCCTTGGATCCAAGTGCAGAACGAATCAGAACTTTTCTTTTTCTTTCTTTCTTTTCTTTATTTCTTCCTTTCCTGGAATGGTTTCCAGAATGATTGGGCTTCTGGAGAGGGAATTATAAGGCAGCTGAACTTCTCTGGTTCTGTCTTCCACTCATTACCGCGCAGGAGTAACACAGGTTAATCGCATAGCTAATTAAGAGATAACATTAATGGAATCTGAGTTGGTGCCCTGATAAAGCCGAGCACTGGCAGATAAATGCTGAGGTGGAGCCAAGCCATTTATTTGAGGAGCAGCAGGGCTCCTATCAGGGCACCGACTTTGCTTCCATTAAAGTTATTGATATTACACCCCAATCTACAACTGTAAGAAAATTCAATGTGCTTTTTTTTTTGCTCCCTATTTCTGTTTTCTGAAGCATTAGCAATACAAATTGAACAAATGCAGCAGCAGCTAGGTAATATAGCCCTTATCATTGAATAACACACTTAATAATGAATTAGCAAATGAATGAATGAATGAACATTAAAGAAATTCATTCACAGCAAACACGGCTGCAATTAACAGGCTGCCATTTGTAGAGGGGGATGTTGACGGGGCATCTAGCCCAGCCGATCCCTCCCTGAATTGATCAGTTGTTTTCTCAGGGCTTTGCCTCTGAGTAAATCAATGAAGGACCTGAAATACCATTTCTGTATTTCTCCCCATTTCTTTCCAGTTAACTTGATGAAAGGATTTTGGAGATTTCCTCTCCTCCTTGCTTTAATAAATTCTCTCATGGCTTCTTTAATTGTTGCTTTTTTCTTTTTTTTTGCCTTTCTCAGGGAATAATGATCAATTACAGCATTCAGTTAGTTGATGACTGACAAATTCTATTTGACATAATGCAGGCGTGGTTTAAAGGAAGCGTCGTGATGCTAACTACACGACTGCTTCATGAGAACAATGGGGTTTGTACCGTACCCTCCACGAAGGTACCAGCTTGGACATCCTCCCATCAGCCCAAGTGCATTTCTCTGAGAACCATCCACAGCCTAAAAGAGAAGCAGATATCGGCTCAAAATGCTGTCATCTCTGGTCACCGGTGTAGTGACATCTTTACCGACTTTGTTCTCACAACGTCCTGCACTCGGCTGCTGTTGCCCGGGTCTTTCTCCCTTGAAAACCACACACGGGCAAATTCCCTTCAGAGTCAATCAGCTTCAACAAAGGCCTTCGCCAGGGTGAGGGGAATCTGATACTGAAGAAACGAGACTTCACTTGGCATTCCTGTGCTGAGAATGTTAAATACTGATTCCATAATGAGAAGTAAACACTGGAGCTGTTGGAGAATCACAAATAAGCAAAACACAGAAGCATCCCCGGTACAGGTGCAACCCTGAGTCGGTCAGAACCGTGTTTAGATGCCAACTCTACCACTCTTTTAAACCTTGAACTCTTGGAACCTTGAGAGGATGTACCTAAAACAATTGGGGACCTGTAAATAGGAACACAGGGTAGTTCTCATTATTGTTGTGACAGTTATGTGTAATTGTTTCACAGAGCAGGCTTATGTGAAAGCAAAGCCAAATTCTGAAGGTTATAAATTAGGGGGAGAAAAGGATCCATCCCATCATGACTATGAACTTGGATAACAGAAAAATTCACTATAGCTGGCTTGATTTTGATAGTCTGTATTATGAGTTCTGGTGGAAGTGAGTTTCCATTCAAGGAAAGGCCTGTCATTTTTTTAGCTGTATAAATTAAAAATAAGTTGAAAATCGAACATTCATGCACTTCTGTGCTCTCAAAATTCCCATTTATTGAGTCTCAAAAGCAGATACATTCCTTTTAGCAATTTGCCAAGTAAATCTGAAAACACCTGAGACGCTGAAACTCAAGAGGAAAATTCTTTTTGTCCTGAAAATTCAAGCAGGAATTTTACAATAAGATTAGATGTCATAATTGTGTCATTATATATGAGGGTCTATAATTAAGCCTTATAAACACATGATTACGCTATTTACTTTAATTGCCTCTTTAACAAGTAACTCCTAAGGATGTAAATATGTGATAAAAATAGTCTATGGAAACTACATGCAAAAGGTCCTCACATTAAGAAAAGGAACTTGCAAAGTAAAGAAACTCACAATTAAGAATTAAATCTCTACAATCTACACACAAAGCAAACCAGGGTTTTATGGAGATGGGTGACCTACCGTGCCTATGTACTAAAGAGTAAATTCTATTCGGTTCAGTCCTTGATAAATACACACAATTTCCATGTCAAGCTAACTCTAATTACTGGCAATGTCAATATGAGGTTCGTGCCCAAGAACACAGAATAGCTAGTGGACATGAGGATGTTCTTGATTTCTTTTTCCCCAAGGGACAGAACTTGAGATTTTGAACCTCAAATAGGCCACTCCTTTGTGTATGTGTGTCCTTCCACATCCTGTTCCATTTAGAGTTGCAGCAAGACGCTATGCATGCATGGCTATGCGAACAGAGACATCTGACTTTGTTAAAATGTGTAAAATATATCAGGGTGGGGGTCAGAAACTTGCCACCTGACCCAGCCATCTCACTATTAAGAATCACGCTTCTAGCTTCTGTTGTTCTCTGAGGTCTTCATTATATGCAATTCATCTCTAGCTCCTACCTCGGTTTGACTCTCTTTTTCACACCTTCTCTTCTACAATATGTTTGCACCATCTGCATTTTTTTCCACCTAATTCTTTGTGATTCCTTTCAGCCCACTTTTAATTTACTTCATGGAGGAAGAGAGAGTTGCATTTATTTTTCCCTATTCCCTGAGCCAGATGCACAGTCTCTAGCATATAGAAGGTGTTTCCAAAAGTGTTTATTGAATTGAATTATTGAATGCAATCCCCTATCATCACTTCTCATTTCTATTAAATACGTGTATATTAGTTAGCTTCTCATTACTGTGACAAAATACCTGAAATAATCAACTTAAAGGGATGAAATGTTTATCTTGACTCATGGTTTCAGAGATTTCAGACTATGGTCAATTGGCCCTGATGCTCTGAGCCTATGACAGCACAAAACCTCATGGCAGGAGTGCAGTACATGATGGAGGAGGTCTATTTACCTCCTGGTAGAGGGGGAAAAAGAGCAAGAAAAAGGGACCAGGGTCCCAATATCCCTTTCAAGGTCATACTTTCACACCTCAGTGACCTAAACTTCTTTTGCTAGGTCCCATTCCTTAATGTTTTCATCATCTCCCAATAGGATCAGGGACCAAACTTTTAACAAATGAGTCTTTGGGGCACATTTCAGATCTAAACTCTGTGTGTGTGGTTTTGTGTGTGTTTATGTGTGTGTATGTGTGTGTGTGTGTGTGTGTGTGTACACGAGCTCATCCCCTGGCTGTTCCTTGATGAAATGGTTTTAATCATTGCCCTTTTGTAACTCATTATTTGCTTTCAGTGGCTAACTTCTGTTCTCCTGGGGAGGTGGGTCTCAAAAAAATCCTCAACTCCTGGGTGGGGGGGTCCCTTGTTTTTTCTTTTTTTCATGTTTCCTCACAACAAGAGTAATTCTGTTTCCTGTGCTCAACAAGTCAACTGAGAAGCTTTGGGGCCAAGCTTGCTTTCCCCTGTGAATGTCAAAATATGAGATACTAAACCCCGATCTGCAGCAGCCAGAGGGGATTTTAATAGTGATTCTCAGAAAATGCCATAGACTCCACACTTCTCAACGAAACATGCCTGGTAGGCCCTGGGCCTTGCTGGAAGTTGTTCTTCTAACAGAAGGAGCCAGGTAGCTCAATCTTCTCTATGCAGAGGCAAGATACACATACCACCCACAAAGTAAAAAGAAACCATTCTCTAGTAACGATGATCTGGCAGCAGATATTTTAAAGTGGGCATTAAAGAAAATCAAATGCCCTTTAGTAATATGTTAGTATGGTCCCTGTTTTTTTTTTAATTGAAAAATTACATGTATTGCCTAATCAGGTTCTACAAATAGCAAGAGGTGCCTCTGTCAGCCAAAATTCCATCAGAAAAAAAAAAAAAAAACAAAGCTTGCATCAGGTCAGTAAGGGAACAATAGGGAATATTTTATATGAGGTACTGATGACAAAGGTGTCAGAAGAGCGAAAAACAAAACAAAACACAACAACAACAACAAAACCCACAACTGAAAAACAGGTGGCGAGAGATTTCGAACAGCATGAAACCTCCAGGGCTTGCAAGTCTAAGGGAGGCGTGATGCTGTCTGATGGCATCTGGAGTCACGGAGGGAAGGCCTGCATGGAGGATCTGGGACTACAAAGGACCCGGCAGGAACATCACCTGCAGTAGAAAAGAGAGAGAATAAATACCTTGCATTCTCTTCTTCCCACCCCAAGTTACAAAGCTCTGAGACCAGGACTGAGCAATCATTCCAGTGTAGACTCCTGTTTTCTGGGAGCTAAAATCTCTATGGGACAGAATCAAGAGTCTTAGAAGCACCGGGACAATGCCCAATAAATAAAAAAGCAAATCCATACATAAATCAATAATCTCAACCCCCATCAGGACAAAGACTCTACTCGTCTTCACAAACATCCAAGCGTTTCTTCATTTTGTTTTGTTTTGGTAACTGCTTCTTTTTGTGACGATCCAGCGGAACCTGATAACAGAACCCCAGCACAGATTCATTTATGGCTTCTTGCATATAATTATACTTTATGGTGTACCACATATAGTTCTCATTTCATAGCATATGTTCAGTCATTTCAATTAATGTTTTTTTATCGTCTTCATAAAGTCTAGCATTGAAAGATTCTTCCAGGTATTATCACTGTTCAGATACTTGAATATAGGGTGATCCCTTCCTGCCCACTACAGGAATAATATTTTTTTTTTTTGTCCAACGTAGACAAATGGGGTGTGGAATTTACGATATTTACTTCTGACTGGAAAAGCTATTTGTCACATGATCAGGAACACATCTCTTACTTTGTCTCATCTGTAGCATCTGTAGCACTCGGACGTTTCAATCCACTAGAAAAGACAAATGGGGAGTTATTTTATTGTCTCTTAAAATATCTTGATCAACTTTCCACCATTTGATGAGACAAATGTAGAATTATTTTATTGTCTTTTTAAAAATTTTACCCAATCCTCATCAAACTGCAAGACACTAGAATGTTCTTGTTCTCCTAGAGAGCACCTTAGATCTCTTTCTAGTTAGTTCTTCTCTTTCTTTCTCTCATGGTTTCCTCCTTGGACATATTTTGCTCTTTGTAACCAAACGAAGAGCAAATTTGGGCTCTGATTTTCTTGTATCTAAACTGCTCTAGTTTGGATCTGAAATGTCCCCAAAGCTCCATGGGTTTAAAGGCTCAGTTCATAGCGTGACACTATGGAGGGGTGGTAGACACTTTAAGAAATGGGGCCTTGTGGAAGGAAGTTAGAACATGGTGGGTGAGGGCCTGGGGTGGAAGCCCTCACAGGGGTAGTGGGACCCTACCTCTTCTCTCTCTCTCTCTCTCTCTCTCTCTCTCTCTCTCTCTCTCTCTCGTTGCTTTCCACAATGAGGTGAGCAGGTAGCTCAACCATGCTGTCCCCTTCGGGGCCAATGGTCTGCCTGGCCCAAAAAAACACACAGCCAACTGCCCATAGATTGAAGACTCTAAAACTGTGAGCCAAAAATAAACCTTTTCTTTTATTAAGTCACCAACTTAATTGATCTCAGGTCTTCAGTTACAGTCTTGGAAAGCTAACTAACTCTGCTTTCCTTCTAGCAACTTCCTTTCCTTTTCACTAATTAATTAGAAGGGAATGTCTTCCCTTAACCATACCAATCCATTGAGAGCTTTGGCCCTGGATATTGTTTGCACTCCTTCCTGCTCTCCCTCTCCCTCCCAGCCCCTATCCTGCCCCTAACCTTGATCTCTGCTCCATGACCTCCAGCCAGGGCCATCTCTGTAAGCATCTTCCCTTCCCTGCCCTTCTCTGATGCAGAGCCATGTCCCTTCTCCCATGTCTCAAGTGGCCTTCTGCCTCCAGCCCGATCAGTACCCTACCCAAGTTCTTAAGAAGTATACTTTCTCAGCACAGGGGGAAACTGTCCCATCTTCTGATGTGTCGTAGAGGGGAATCGGCTTTTAAGTTGAGAAAAATCAACATGGTCGTTGTATTCACAATTTGGAAAAAGCAACATTTTGGCTTTGTTGCCATCTGCATTTCATTTCATAATATGGCAACTCCTTGTGGCCTCCTTTCTGCTCTTCCTCTCTCCTGACCCCGTAGTAAGCATCTTCCCCAAAGCACAATTCAGGGCAGCAAATCCAGGTTAAGCAAGCTCTGTGGCAATCCGGACCCCAAACTCCAAACCCCAATCCCAGTAGCCTAGGAAGGAGAACGCGCCCATCATTTCAAGGTGGGGACCCTCTGTGGAGATTTCTCAGCCTCCTGTCTTAATGAGTTTAACTCCAGAGATGGGCAGCTAGAGCATTCCCGCTGAGCATAATTACCAGGATAGGGCACCTGGGGAGAGATTGTCACAAAGATAACTGGGTCTCAGGCTATTTAGCGCTTTACAGATGAGAGTAAGGTGGTGACTTGGAAAAATGAGGTCTGGTTCAGATAGGAAGACTGTTATGGTTCATTTTCCTCCCTCCTGTAGAAGCATAAACTGTTGTGTTTTTAATTGATGTGCGTGAGCCCCCGAGCACAAAGTGGACTCACGTGAGAAATCACAGGATCCCAAGACTGGATGGGACTGGAGGGGTCATCCTGTCCACCCCTGCCTGCAGGCAGGACTTATAAACCAACTTGGAAGGATAGCCGGTGAGTCTTTCATCACAGCCCGTGGAGGACGGAACACGACACACAACCGAGGGCTGCCCGGGCACAGACGTGCTCTGCAAAGGACGATTTGTATGTGTTTATTCTGGCTCTCCTTGCTTAAAAGCCACAGTCGGGGTCAGGGTCATGGGCAGCTTAGAGCAGCACACGGAAATGTCAGAAATGCACTGGGCAGCAGGAATGTACTGAAGAACACACAGGAAAATATATTGAATCATCTTGTGCAAATTCACACCTCACCAAGGAGCCAGATGAGGAGAACGATCTCTTCACCACTGTCAACCTCTTCCTGTGAGTGAGAAGGTGGGGTGGGGCTTCTAATTTCACCTAAGAAAAGGCCCAGGGTGAACCTAAAACAGGGACAGGTGGAGGGGGGACTGGACAGGTAGTCCTGAGCCATTTAGAAGCTGACATTTAGACCTCTGCAGAAAGCAATCTGCTAACTATGCAGGCTGGGAGATGACAGCTCCCCAGCCTTCGATCCAGCCTCAGTGCCTCACCAACCCATATTAGTGCCCTACTGAGAGAGCCTGTTAAAGACCTAACACAAGCAAGCCAAGGGGTGTGGGTCCCAGGAACGGGCAGAAAGAACCAAATGTCCATGAGAGGACATCCCCCAGGAAGGCTAGGCTCATTCCCATGATGCCAGGGTACAAGGGGGAAATTCTAGAGTAAGGAAGTGCTGCTCCCTGCAGAGAACCAATGAGGAGCTTTATCTCTGGATGGTCCACACCTGAAACCACCGGAATTCCCATGTCTCTGAAGTCTCTGGAGGTGAAGGAGCCCCTCTTTGGGGCCAGAGTTCAATAAACTATAGCCCATGGGGCAAATCCAACCCGTGGCCCATTTTATACAGCCTAAAAAACTAAGAATGGTTTTTACATTTTTTAAAAAAGTTGTAAAAGAAAGAAGAATATGCAACACAGACTATAGTTGAGCCACAAAGCTGAAATTATTGACTATATGGCCCTTTACAGGAAGAGTTTGCCAACTCCTACTATAGGCCACTGATTCTCAAATTGCCATGTCAAAAAATAAATCATCTAGGTCCCCTATTAAATATATGCAGATGTGGGTTGGGGTTGTGGCTCAGCAGTAGAGCACTCACCTAGCACATGTGAGGCCCAGCACTACATAAAAATAAATAAAATAAAGGTATTGTATCCAAGTATAACTAATAAATAAATGTTTATATATATATATATGCACACAGATGTCCCTTCAGAAAGCTGACATAGTAGCCCTTGGACAGGGCCCCTGGTATCTGCATTCTAACAACCACCAAAGGCAATTCTAATGTAGGTAACCCCAAGATGACCTTCCAAGTATTCCTTTGAAGTTAATCAATAACTATGTACTTGAAATTTCCTAAGTGGTCAGCACTCTGCTAAGTCTGATGGGAGACACAATTTGTGGAGGATGACTCACTCCACTCCACTGAAGAATGTTCAATATAGTTGGAGAGAAAAAAGTTCTTCAAACAAAACAATTAGCAACAAGTCAGGACCAGGTGGTCTGCGGGCCCGTTCTACATGAGCTAGAGTTTGACTGCATGGTTACCAGGTAGGTTGTAGGCACCTTAACTGTGATCAGCATGGGATAGAATGTGTGAGAAAGAGTCAGCAAGGTTTGGGACACGGAGAAGATACCACAGATACTTGCAAAGGCATAAAATAGGAAAGGGCTTTTGGAACAAAAGGGATGCAGGTATGGGCAGACAATAGAAAGCATGAGAACAGTCTGGAGGGTCACACTGGGCTTTCTCTTCATAGTAAGAGCTACTGCGAAGAGTGGCATGCCTTCTCCGCCCTTTTGTCAAGCTTCCTTGGACCCTAACCCATGGCAATCAGGACTCTTTCTTTCTACCTAATCTGTTTTTGTCACTACCCAGCCTTCCACATTTGGGGCCACATCTACTCCCTAAACTTCTACTCCATGGAGATTTTTTAATTATTATTATTGTATTATTCAGTACTAATTTATGTCTGTCTTTCTTTGCAAATGCTATTCTTATGGACTAGATTGTTCTTTTCATATCATCTTGTTTATAGAGAAAAATTCTCATTTCCCAAAGACCCAACTGAAGCATCAAATTCCCCACAAAGCAAAATCTTCTCCAATCTCCTCCCTTCTAAATAGAACTAAGCAATTTTCATTTTGCACCATGCTGGTATCTTTGAACAAAGGAAAAAGATAGAGCTTACATTTTATCAAAACTGTATCTCTTCACTTCTATCTATCGCCTTCATGAGACGATGGCCTCTTTGAGTCAAAGACCCTGTTTAACCACCTTCATTTCTTTGGTTCCTACAAGGGTACACATAGGAGTGGTCAGTGGACACATTTCTTCAGTAGATGATTGAATGATTCACAGGCAGGGGATTTTTTAGCTTTTGAAGGTCCCTAAACATCAGAAGAGTATGGCTGTTGTGATGCTATTCATGAGACCCATACAGCTTCAATAGGGGGGTAGGGGGGTATCATGATCTCATTTAGAGTAATTTATAAAGAAAGAATTAATGAAAAGTAAAGATGATTTGTTGAACAGGTAGGAAAGCTATAGCCTCTCCCTAAAGGAATAAAACCTCTTACTTCTATAATAATCCCCAGCATCCTGCCACTTTAAATTCAATGAGCATCTACAGAGGAAGATCGTGGGTGAGATCTGAGCTGGGCACTGTCAAGTATCCATGCCTTGGCCAGGTCACCTGCTCGTCCCTGAGATTTCAGGTGGCACTGTATGCAAAATATTTCAGGTACCCTCGAAGTCCTAGAAGACCAGTATAAATAAAAAAAATAATAACTTTAATGACACCTGTAGCTTTAATCTCCAAAATTTTATTTAATTAGAACTTAAATCTGCCCACAATAGGATATGGTCCTGAACAACTAAGGCATATGATTTGCCTTAAGGACAAGAAACAAAAGTACTGGCATAGAAACTGGAAAAGTTGTAGAGAAAAACCAAAGAGAACAAAGACACAGGAAAATAGATCCTAAAAAGTTTAAAGACAACAAGAAGAAAGAAATAGTGGAATGGCTATACCAGATAAGGGCAAGTAGAAATTAGTCTTATTAAAAAGAAGTCTCAGAGTAGGTAGAAATGTAGAAGCAATTTCCAGTTGGAGGACCTAGGAGTCTGTTTTGTTCATCAGAGGATGAGGATATTATTTAGGGGAGGAGAGATGTGGCAGAACCAACCATCTAGATTCTGAAGATATCTACCAAGGGTTTGATTTTCCAAACTCCTCACATCTACTTGGGGTCAAGTGCTTTGAACACAGGCCAAAGAAATGTGAACAGAAGTAGTAAGTGTTGCTTTCAGGCCAAGATGATTGAGTACCTAATGAGCCTTCTCCATTCTATTCTATTCTACAGTCACCGGGGAGGCCTCTGGGCTAAAGTTGGAGACATCTCAAGATGAGAGAAGCCTGGATCCCTGAGTCATGACTTGGAGCAGAGCCACCCACAAAACCTGCCAGAAGAGAAATATCCATACTCGTCTCAGTAGAGGAGAGAGTTCAACTTTTAGCTATGTTAATCCTATGCAATTTGAGGTTGTTCATTATCATAGTGGTCCTGTCTTTATTAATTCAGGGTAAGAGGCTAGATTTCCATAAAATATTCAAGGAGTAGCTAAACGACAGACTAAGTTAGCATTTTGGACAAGGCATGGGTAGGACAGGAAGAGTTCTGGGTGGTCTGGGGGGCAGATACAAACATAGGAGGGGTGGAGGCCAGCAGCCCTCTCCCCCATTGATTTTTGCTGGGGGCAGCCGCCTTGGACGCATTGATTTTTCTCCTGATTAAGTCATTCAGCAGTCTGATCTGTCAGTAGTCACTTCATTTCCTTTCATCTCATGTTTTCACCTGCTTGAAGCTTCACCACAATCAGAATCTCAAGTTTGCAACCGAACATTCAGGAAGACTTGAAAATGGCTCCCCCTTTCCCCGCATGGCAGTGTTCAGCTAGACTCTTCTCCCTCCTCCAGGATCTGTGTTCTCAAGGCTGTTGCCTGTTAGACACAGAGAAATGCTAAAGCTAGAGACAGCAGCGGATCCTCACAGAGGCTCAGCAGGGCAGAGTTCCATCTAGAGGAAGCTGGCGACCTATGGGGAGTTACCTCAAGACCGAAATGCTGCTTTCCCTTGCAGAGAATAAGCTGTGAAGGTACCCAAGACCCAAAGCAAGCTTTACAGCAAACAGGAACTAAAGAGCATACGGCAGGTGGTACCTCTGATGCCAAAGCAATCCTCATCGCAGTTGAAGAAGGGGTGCAAAAATAGAACCTAATATGGCGGAGAGTGCTTAGAGTGGGAAAGAAGATTGTAACCCTCAGGGCAGATCTGTAAGGGGAGAGGATGTTGAAATTCTTTCTCTCTCTCTCTCTCTCTCTCTCTCTCTCTCTCTCTCTCTCTCTCTCTC
>NW_025999990.1:39622409-39659895 GCF_001458135.2 Marmota marmota marmota | reverse complement strand
CTCTCTCTCTCTCTCTCTCTCTCTCTCTCTCTCTCCTCTCTCTCTCTCTCTCTCTCTCCCCCCCCCCATCTGCGGATGCTTAAATGAACAAACACAACAAGATGGCTGCTGATGGATAGCTAGCTCCCGAACCGGCTGAAACACCTACGTGCCAGGTTTGCCCAGCTGTACATATGCCACAGCTGATCCTTCTGTTGAGCGTGCCACAAGCTGCTACTGATCAATCTGTACATGCCAATTACTTGATTTAGAGGGGGCTGGGGGTGGCACACAGAGATGAGAGACTCGGTGCAGGGAGGAAGCCGCTCTTGGGGGACTTCCCCATGCCCCTCTCTTCTCTTTGTCCCCCTCCCATAGGAGACAGCCAGGGGACGGGGAGGGCCATTCCTCCCTTCCTGCACCACCTTGTATGCAACTCCCAGGAAGATGATGTGTAGTGCCACCTCTGCCCGCCTCCGAGGAGGAAAGAAAGAACCAGAACAGATTGGAAGCTTTGGATAGACAGGAGATCCCGTTCCCCTTTGTGGCAGATGCAAATTCTGTCACCAGGCTGGGGGAAAGCAGGCCATTGTGCATCCTTGTTAGGATTTCTGACACGGAGAGAGATTCATTTTGTGCCCTCTTTTCCCTTCCTCCATGAGATAATAGACACTGCAGAAAGTTAGCTCCCTGCACAGCAGGCTGGAATCCACTGTCCATGGGCAGCCCAGCCCCATCCAGACTCGGGGACGGTGGGGTGGGACAGTGGCCAGCTTAGTCCTCCCGTGTGTGCCCGTGTGTATGAATCAATGTGTCTTTTACATGATCAGTTCTAATAGCTGTCTGGGGGTGGATTCCAGGGAGAACTGGCTGGACCCAGCAAATAAGAAAAGTCCCAGGGTCCAAATGGCCGTATGTGGAATAGAGAGGACCTGGGAGTCTTGGGATGTGCTCCTGTGCCAGCAGGGCAGACTCGATGCATTTCTAAGATTCTCCTAACCAAAGCCTACGGCAACAATGGAAGCCTTCTCAAACTCTTCTCTCCTCCCCTCTCCCTAAGCACCAGCTCATGTGTTGTATCTAAAGGCTAGAGACCAACCTACCCTCCCTTTATTATCTCTCCCTTGATCTTAGCCAAAGGGATCTCTCCTTTCCCTCAAGGGACTTTACTTTCTGAATATTTCATACTTCTGCTGTACCCTGTATGGCTTGTAAACTCCACCAGTGGAGCTCTGGTACCCTGTCTTGCACATTTTGGTGTCCTATACTGTGTCAATAATAGTGCTATTCAACTATTAGCCTTCAAATACATTGTCACCAAAATAAATGACTTAGAAGGAAGCAGCATCTGGAAGATTTGCCCCTGTAAACTTCAAATATCAAATATATATATATATATATATATATATATAGATATATATATATATATACACACACACACACAACAAAGACCCTTACATATATCCCACACTCCCCCCTTCCAAAGCTTCCTCAAGAACCAGGAAGTCCCGTTGAGTAAGAAATCCCACAGTGCTTCTCCAGCCACTGCCCTACCTGCTGTGAAGTGACTGGAAACTTCCCTCCTTTGCAATCACTTGTCACAGCCTCCGAAGCTAGAATTGCTCATTGCTAAGTTTTGGTTTTCAGGCTCATGCAGAAGGCATTTTCATTTGTGTCCTTTTCCATCTGACTCTTTAAACTAATCCTTCTCGACTTCAGATCTTTGCACAAACCTCCCGTGTCATCATTGGGGAGCTCTGGGCCCAGAGCAAAGGTAGGAGGCAAAAAGCCCCAAATCTGCACGTTTTATTTCATTGGTACATGTATTTAATCCATCTGCAAACTGTTCATTGGATAGCATTGTAGGCTTCTCTCTCTGGGAACACTAAGGTATGTGTATTCAACAGTGGAAAATAAACATAAGATTTTATTACAAAGTGCCACTGCCGCTTCTGGCATGAGTAATTTGTGCACCTGCATTTTTAAAATGTTTCAAAGTTTTTCCCCTTGGTGGATTCCGTGGTAACATACATTAGCTTCCCGGCTGTCACAGCCTGGTTCTCGTAGGCTCCTGTCCCTTCTGCCCATGCCATCCAGAAGTCACGGTTTCCAGAACAGAGAGCAAGCCCATGTGATGCCTGCCCATGGATGCCTTTGGGAGCACAGGCTCCTCTTTTGTCCTAATAAATACCTTCCTCCCAGGAATGAGCAAAAGTGCAGAGCTTCTTAATCCCATCTCCCAAGGGGTAGGGGGCACCATGGAAGGAATAATAAATTCAATATTTGTCCCAAGAAGAAGTGGGAATGATTTCTGGAGACAGTGCCCAGTGGCTGCCCTCCGCCATGTTCTTTGCTGGGCAGCCTGCCTTTTCTTAAGCACAGAAACCAAGCCACTTGCAGGCCATTCTTGAGGTCCAGCCAATATGGCAACTCAGTATAAACCAGATGAAATGGAAACACCCAGTTTGTAGGGGAACCTGGCTCGTGGGGGTTTCAGATTTGGAAAAGGGTATAGAGGCATTGGAAGGGGAAAGCACTGTTGCTATTATAGCATTCTGGCTTTCTTTTTTCTTTCTTTTCCTTTTTTTTTCTTTTTGCAGTGATTCTGATTTTTGCAGGTGTCTAAAGTCAGCTCTGTGTGCACAGTGCTAACTAACAATTTCCCCTGTGATATCTGTAATCTCCTGGAAATGTTCGTTGATTCCTTCCAATGTCCCCCACAACAACCCAGAAGGCTGGCAATTCCAAGTCATCTTAGGCATGTTAATACTTTCTTAAAGTCATATTGCCTGCATATTGCACACTTCTCCCTCCAATGGTGGGTCTCAGAGGAAGATGGTAATGGCCCAGTGCTACACCAACTTGATCATTAGAGTCTCTGTTTCTCTAAGCAACATCAGGCAGATAACTTGATCTAAAAGAGTATTTATTTATCTGTCCAATACTGCAAATGGAGACAGAGAGAGCTCCTCTGATGGAATCTCTGGATGTAAAGTCTTCATTGTTCAGTGTGATGGAGAGCAATGGAATGCTTGTTTCATTTAAATAATACTGAGTTTTCGAACGCTGTGCACCATCTGTCTCGGGAGCCGCCTGGCCCAGGCACAGGATTTAATGTATGTAGCATTTTGAATGGTTCAAGTGCAAGATTGTTCTGGTTTTGAGACCAGATATGGTTTTGGAGTGAGAGTGGTGTTTTTAGTGCTTATTTTTTTGCTGCGGAAAAGGCATCTATCAGCTGACTGTCCATCTTTGAACTTGACTATACAGGAAAATAATTTTGATGAGATTCCTTCCTGGAAGAGTAGGAAAATCTAGCTTTGATATCCTCTATGATTTTTGTACACAGAGGCTTATAGTCAAGTCCTAAATTTAAATTCAGGAGAATGCATCTCAAAGAATTCCCTAAAACTTTTGAATCAGGCCTTAAACAAATGTATGAACCTTTGTTCTAAAGCAAAAACTCTTTGAATTGTAACTAAAATCACACACACACACACACACATATGCACGCACGCACATGTTCTACTTTATTTGGAGAGAAATCAGACTTCTCTCAATATAGTCTTATGTATTATTTTGTGCCTTGGTTGTTCATGAATTTCATTCCCTGTAAGGAATCCTAGCAGCAGATGGAAAATAACCGGGGAAATGATAGCCACATATAGCAGAGCTGTGCATAGAGAGGCACTTGATAAATATACCTTGACTTGGATTAAGAATCACTTTGACTCTGTCCATAGTTTTAGACAAGAGGTTATTTGAACTAATTATCTCAAGGATTCAGGGTGAGGATACTGTATTAGGATAAGTAACTCTCATGGCTCAAATGAACAGCAACACAAGTTCAGCGCCCTTAACAGAATAAAGTCACATATTTCCTCCAGTATATTTTAAACATGATTGGGATGATAACATGAGACTGAACCATAGAGTCATTCAGGGATCCAGGCTCCTTCCATCTTTTGTCACCACCATGTTGACCATGTGATCTCCAAGGTCACCACAGAAAACAAAGGAAGAGAGTGTGGAGTATGTATATACCTGCTTTTGTCTGTTTGAATATCAAAACCCTTTTCAATGCCACAGGGCTAGGAAACATAATCTGGGGCCAGTCCAGGGTATGCCACTGATAACTTTGCCTCTATTACCTGGGTACTTTATGTGAAAATATCCAGTTCCAGTTCTAGCTCATTGTTGCCCTGTCTTGCAGAAGGTCCTTTCCTGGGGTTTTTCTTCATGGGTTCTAATCCAGTGCCATGTACAGAGGAGATGGCCTTGGGATGAGTTTTTATGGATGGAGCTGACGTAATTAAGTCATGGCCATACCCATGTCTTACGTGTTTTTCAGTCAATTCCTATCACTTTAGTTTGGCTTAGTTATTCTTTACAGTAGCAAAAGTTTTTTTCATTCAGAATCTTAAAAAAGTCAATATAAAAAATACACTATGAGTATTTTATTATAATAATGATATATTACAAATACTAATTTATAATATACATATAATAAGTTAGTAAATGCAAATATTTGCAAATATTAGTCTTTGCTAATTTATTTATACTAATTTTATATAAATACAATGTTTATTATATTATTTTATTATAGTTTCAAAGGTGTTGTCTTCTGAATTTATAATAGCATGCAATACCCAATTCTTGCTCATTGTCTGCTATTTAAGAACTTCAACTTGATTTTGATATATCTGTTCCTAATAACAGATATATAATTCTTACATAATTCTTACATATTGGGCCTACATTGTCAAAAATGTTAATAATTTTTTTTCAGTCATTCTGAAACATTTCTTATATTTATGACTTGTCCTATTTATAGTACTGTGGTGGAAAACAATAGAACAATGAAATTTTACTCCAAAAATATTGTGAAATGAAGTTTGAGCTATTTGGAATAGAGGCTACATTGTTCATGGCTCTAGGTTCTTAGATTTATATGCACCACAGTCTTGTGCTTGAAATAAATTCACTGTCATCTTTGCCTCTACTGTATTCTAAGCATACTACACCAACGAGGGCCTCCCTCTCAGGAGAAAACCAAGCCAAGGATGTTATGTCCCATCTTCATGATGAAATGCAGATTTGTCATTAAATGACAAGTTCTTTATTTCCAAAAGCTGAATATAAATGATGCTTTGCAAGATTTTAGCTAATGAAATTTAGGTCCCTCTTTTCCCAAAAAAGAAGAATATAAGAATATGATCAGGAATTAAGCCAGAGCATTTTATTTGGTTTTAAAATGCATACTTTAAAAAAAAAAAAACTTCTTGATACTATAGTCTTACAGCATTTTGTTGTCTAAAGGATAGCAGACCAATGTCAATAGCCTTGTTGAGTTCCAATGCACTGCCTTCTTGGCTCTCCTGATTCACTTATGTGCCTTGTGGCTAGTGAAACATAACCTGCATGGATTCTGGCTGCTCCAGCAGAGAGACTGAACCAGGAGTGGTGCTGATGTTCTGTATACTTCAGTGAGCCCAGTCATCACTCTGGACATCACTCCCCTCCACTGTGTAATCCTTTCCTTCATCTTTGAAACAATTTGTGCAAGAAAGGAGGACAGAGATGTCCTCTTCCTATCCGACATTTCTATCGATTTAAGCTGATTTTTCAACCTGGGATCTGTTTGAGAGATTTCTACGTCTTGGGGGTTTTTAAAGACTCATTCCTGACTCATCACATCATCTTGGGGCCAGTGTCTTCATTCAGTTACCAGCAAATATCCAACCATGAAAATATCACTTTACTCCCTTCTTGCTATTCCATGACTTGGATGAACCACAGTGGACTTGGGTTGGGTTGTGGCCTGGTCAAAAAGAACTGAATGAATGAAACTGTAATTCCATCAATACAGATGCCTTCAACTAATCAGCTGCTCTGAAAGAGGTGGTAGCTCTATGCAAAGGGAGATTCCAGGGAGGACACTACTACATCTTCAGGAGGATACAATAAATATAGGTACCTAGCTCAGGTACTGAGAAGCTAGACATCGCATCTGTCATCTTCTCATGTTGTATTTTGTTTTGTTTTGCTACAGTGTGACTTGGGAAAATTCAGTTTTAGCCCATCTCTTACATTCCTCACCCTCAAGACTTGGGGTGGAGAAGTCAGATCTTTACTTCACCATCACCCCCCACACCATATCATGGGGATGATGGTGAAGTAAAGTAGGCTGACCAAGGTGGTTTCCACATGCCATAGCTCTTCCATGACAACAAATACAGTAGCAGCATCTGTCAGCCTAACATGGTGCTCTCCAGGGTACCTGATGGTCCATACCATGGCTCTCCATAAAAGCCAGCAAGGAGACAGGCAGCAGTGACCCACAAAGCAGAAGAGATCAATCTTTCAAGGCAAGGATGTGTGCTTCACTCTTGATGCAAACTCATATGAAGGAAGGAAATGAATGACATTCACAGCCCGAAGTGATTCCATTTCATCATTTTGTACACATACATTCATGATGTGCTTTATGTTATATATAATTTACTAAAGCATGCTTTTAAAAATAGATTTGAGGAGCATGGAGACCCCAGAAGCGTATGTTATTGTACTGGGCTTGAGTTTCTCTTTCCCTCCCACAGGGGACCTCTGAGGGTCTATTTGAGGGCATGAATATGGAAAATTCAACTCCAACTCCCCACTCCCCACACACACACTCCCTGAACAGCACTGCAGAACTTGTGCTAAGCTCTCGTGGTTTTGCAAGAACAGATGCAAGAGGCAAAATAAGTATAAAAGGAATTTGGGGAATGGGTCCTAAGAATCACCACATTTCCTATCACTCTCAGAAAACACATATATTTTCAGGGGTACTGTACATCTGTGTGGCTCCAAACCACCAATTATTTTTCTAAGCAACATAATTACAGCCTTCTCCTGAAAATGCCAAACACTCAAATGAAATACAGCTTCAGAAATTTTCACTTAAGTTAATTGGTTCCAATTACTCAAACCTACTTTGGCCCCCCAAACACATGAAAGCCAAGTTCTTTTTTTTTCTCATCCTATTCACTTTTTCCAGAGAAAGAAAAGGAAAGAAGAGGAAAGAAATATAGAAAAGGAAGAAAGGAAGAAAGAAAAGAAAAGAAATAAAATGAAGGAAGAGAAGAGGGAAAAGTGCTATACCTAAAATCTGCATATTTATTGGAACTCAACCTAACCAGAATAGGAGGCAAGGAAAACATTGTCCAGCTTACACCTGCATCCCTTTGTCTTCATAGGCATAAAAGGTCACAGATGTCACTGGCCTTCCTGTTGAACCACTCCGAACATAATCTATTGGGTTTGGTTTGCTGAATGTGTCTGCACGTCAAAGATTGTAGGCATGGATTATTTATAAGATGTTCACTTCCAATTATCACAGCTTAAAATGTGAGCTTCTGCTTGGCACACACAGCCCAACATAGCCTGTTCTGAGAAGGCTGGGCAGGTCTGGGGGGTCAACGAGCATCTTGCTAAGGTAACATTTGGGAATGATGCTATTTTGACACAGATTCTTATTTCAGATTAACAACCCTGTGCATGATATGACAAGATACATATAAGGCGTATTTTCAAAGGACTGTCCTGGGAGCAATGTACACATGCCCAGAGACTTTTCAGCTGTTTGTACCTAGTCTTCTGATACCCACTTGGAGAAAAGACTGATCTCATTTAGGACCTGTATGTGCTTGGGTGGAAACTCCATTCTATAACTTGATGGAGACTCACAAATTCTTTCTTCTAATTCAAAGATCTAAAATGATAGGAATTGCTTCCAGAAAAAAAAGTAGGTTAGTTTGTCCATTTTTTTTTTTACCAAATCTGATTAACCAAACTGAATTAACCCTTTTGTTGAGGTTAAGGAAACTTAAATCAGAAGGTGGATGGAAAGAGAGGCCTTTTAACTCAGATACCTAATGGGCTCCCTACCTCAGGGAGGCATGAACCTGTCATGTCTCCTGGAGAGAAGGCTGGTGCTTTGATCCTGCTGACTGTACCCAGTGAGCACAGCAAGGGACATTCTGCACAGGGAGGTTGGGGAGGAAACTCGGCCAGCACTCTAGTCTCTCCTAAAGTTATTCAAAGCCCGATTTCATTATTTAGTCTAAAACATGGTGGATTCCCACAATCATGACATTTCATTGAAATCACAACAGGACACTTCAACCCAGAAGAAAAATGACACAGGGATGATCTAAACTGTCAATTAGTTGACCTGCTGCTTCGTGTTCCCAGGAGGCCTCCTTTGCAGTCAATGCCATTTGCAAGGCAGCCATAAAGACCTAAAGTTATGATTCTTTTGCTTGAAGTTTAGTGTCAGTGCAATGAACTGACAAGCTCAGTCTGTTTTTAGTTGCCAAGAGCCACTGTCATAAAACTCCCCTTCATCTGGCATTGGCTGAGAGCCCCGTCAGCTGACTCAGACAAGGTTTGAGGCAGGAAGGCTGGCGCCCCTTCCCCCCACTTCCAGTGCCCATTCCTTAGCTGCTCCTTAGCCGGGCTGTGTTTGCTGACCCTTGCAGGCCAGTTAGCTTGCTAAGCCTGCCCTCATCAGGAGGGTGCTTCATTTCCTTTCTGAATGTCAAGTTTGTACTCAGGAGGTCAAGAATGGGGCAGATCTTTGCAGACATATGGAGGGAAGGGCTAAAAAGGGGTTTACTGCAGTCACAGAACATTCTGTCAGGACACAAAGGAGCTCCTGAGACAGCACAGTGTCAGCAAACCCTGGTGATCTTTTCTCCTGGACTCTAAAGATGGTGAGATCAGCTCACATCAGGCCTGGCCAAGTGAAAAGATTTGGAGCATTCAGTTTGGTTAATCAGATGGAGACACTACACATCACTGAATGTAAGAAGCTTAAAACCAAAGGTGGAGGGAGGAGGTATCCAGAGCAGCCTGAGACATGCTTTCCCTTACACTCGAAGCTGTGACCTTCAGTGATCTTGAGGTAAAGAGCAGAAATGCAAAGTGAAGCATTTCTATTCGTTTAAAGGAATACATTTATCAAGCCTCCACCTCCTTCAATCTTTGGTAGGAAGAATGTGGCAAATGCTGGATACACGATTTGATTCCTGATCCACCAAAAAGGGAAGAGGAAAATGCAACTGAGAGCTAGAGGAAGGATTTCCACAGCACAGAACAATTTCATCGGTGGGAAAATGTAGTAACAAGATTTGGATTAGGTTTACAACAGGAGCAGAGCTTTTTCTTTATCGATTATTTTCAGTCTTTTTCAAAAGAATTTTCCTGGGACTTCAGAAAAACAAAAAACAATGAAAAGACATTATTTATTCTCTGATGGGTGGGGATAGCTCCTTTTCTAAATTAAAAAAAAAAAGAATTATAAAAACATTCAGCATTACTTAACACAGGAAATATTTGGTAGGTGTCTACCTAAAAAAACCCACAGCAAGTCTTTCAAAAAAATTCTTTTCCTATAATGTTTTAAGTTTGAGCCATCTCCCTCATTCATTATCCAGATAAATGCCTCTAAATATTTTCAGCTTTCAATCTGAAGCAAAAGAGATTTAAGTGTACCAGCATTGAAATAAAGACATTCCTTGGTGTTCTTGGGGAATTGGTTCCAAGACCCCTG
Source organism: Marmota marmota marmota (assembly GCF_001458135.2). NCBI lineage: Eukaryota > Metazoa > Chordata > Mammalia > Rodentia > Sciuridae > Marmota > Marmota marmota. The sequence goes on along the minus strand of NW_025999990.1, from coordinate 39,650,321 downwards.
TGGATACCACAATTTGAGGATGCTCAAGTGCCCTATATAAAATGACACAGTATTTGCATAAACCTACCTATATCCTCCCTAGACTTTAAATCGTCTCTGGATTCCTTATAATACCTAAGAAAATGTAAATTCTATGTAAATTGTGGTTATACTGTATTGTTTAGGGGATCATGACAAGGAAATGAGTCTGTATATGTTCGATACAGATGCAATATTTTTATAGAAGTATTTTAAATCTACAATTAGTTGAATCCACAAATTTGGAATGAGTAGTTACTGAGGGCTGACTGTAACTTTGGTACAGTCTGATCAAATGGATTCTACTACTACTACTACTGATGAATGAACAAAGTGGTGCTCCCTGTGGGTCCTCCTTGTCCTCTCCTAGAGGGTCAGCAAGGCCAAGAATTCATTCACAGAACAAATACTCATAGCTACTATCAAGGACATACAGACGTACAAGTCATGGATTTTATTCTCGGGGAACAATTAGGTGAATTCAGTCAGGGAAATCAGACCAATACACACAAAAAGACTGATAATGCTAGAATTTTCCACACTTTACCAGCCAACGGCAAGTCAAATTATTATTGACTTTGTTATTCAGCACCAGGCTGGTCACTTCTAGCAGTAACAACACCTAGGACAATCAAACACAGAAAAGTGTCAAGCACCAGAATGAATCCTGGAAGGACCCTTGGACATGGTTCATCTGCATCCTCAGCTAGGTGTGCCTGAGCCAGAGAAGATCACAGGTAAGCTCAAGGTTGCAGAGCTTCTAGGTGACGGAGCTGGGCTCAAGCCCACATTTCCTGATTCCAATTCCAGAGCTCCCATTCATGTTAATAGTTCATAGTATTTTCTTCTCAGCCTCCACTGGTAATGTCCTCCTACATGCTGGCAGAGCCCTGGGATGTATGATAGAAGACACACGTTCTGTCCCCAGGTTTGCCGCTGACTAACCACATGCATTTGGGCAAGTCACAAAACATCTCTGGATTCCAGATTCCTCATCTGTAAAGTGAGGTAACTAGACTTTTCCAATGCTCTTGACATTTCACCAAGGTAGCCTTCAGAGCAGAGCAGAGAGGATGTTAACTCTGGTTGGAGTTTGGCGGTATGGACCTCTGCAAGCAAGAAATGTTCTTCAAGTGTTGAAAATCATCTGTCTTAACAATTTGTGTGACTTCTACATTAAAGATATATTAATATCATATATCATCAATTAATATAATGTTGATAATACATCTGTATCTGTTTTAACATGGAAATAATGTCTTACCATCAGTGAATGTCGTCTTGCTAGGGAGGGCTCCTTTATCCTGGGGTCAAGGACTAGAAGGTTCTCTGACAATGCCACCTCCTCACTGATTCCATGTTTTATGTCTGTGTTTCTGTTTTACCACACCTTCCTGTTCCTGGTTCCCAGAATATAAGTCATTCTCCTACCATAATGTTCAGTGGATCTCAAAAATTGTGTGGCTGTTTGAAGAGGGGGTGGGAGGGAGAGAGTGCCTGAAGGGAAAATCAGCATCGTAAGCAAAGTCTAGAAAAGGACACAGACGTTAAGCAGATGGAAACAGAAAGATTGTTCTTCTAGAAAGTTCTGGGGAGTGGCTCAGCAATGGGGCCTCTGTCTAAACGAGATCTGCTTTGGTATCTAGCCAAATTTTGATCCTTTGTCTTAATTCTTTTGTGGAAAGTGAGGGGCTATGAATAAATATTTGGATTTAGGAGGAATTAGTTTAAACATCTCTGAAAAATAAAACATTACCTCTTATTCAGATGCAAATCTTTTGAGTCCCTAAGAGTGGTTTTTTCCTCTCTGGAGTCAACACCAAAGCAAATGTCTAGTGTTATTGTACCTCGCTTATTGCTCTGCTATGGCTCCCCTCACCTTCTGGAGCTGTGGGGTGACTTGGAGGAGAAAGGATAAAGCTGGGGGTGCAAAGAAGGGTGATTCTCACCCAGTCCCTGGGCAGTTATCAGCTAAGACAGGGAGGTCAGCCAAATTCCTCATCTGCTTCAGCGGCAAAGGAGTCCTCCCCAGTGACTTTTCCAGATGGAAAAGTACTTCGAGCTTCTGACCATTTCCCAGAGGATAAAGTGAATTTGATGAGGGGAGACTTTTGCTCTTCGAGGCAACTGAGCCCTCATGAATCAAGCTGTTTGTGGGCATCTTCAAGCAGTCTGCACATAGTTGGCACATGGTAGCGACTTCTCAGATCCACGAATCAGTACTAATTCTCCACCAAAGAAAAGTTGGCAAGTGGCTTATGAAAAAGAATATCCCATTATAGCCTAGTATCTTGGTTCAGGTTTAGTTTTCAATCCTATATTTAGAGAAAAACAGAGTTAGATTAACCTAGAAGATTATGGAATCTCATCTAACCAAAGGGTTTTCAATGCTGGCTGCATGTTAGAATCCCCTGGCAAGCTTTTAAAAATGACTAATGTCTGGGCCCCACTCCATTTTTTTTCATTCCCCAGGTGATTCTGATGCACATCATGGGGGTGGGAGGGTTGGCGCTGAATGACTTGAGCACAGGCAGGTGGAATGATTTTCCCAGGATCCCAACAGGCTGGTGTGGAACTGGGAGGGGAGTCCAGGTCTGTCCATCGAATCCTACGTTCTTTCCCACACACTACATCAGCTCTCCTTTAGCCCTGTGGCCCATGGGATAACTCTCACTTCTCCACTGGGAAAAGGGAGCAGTAGTTGACCCCCTAACCCCCTGGAAAGAAGTGCTTCAGCACCATGGGAATTTTCCTGGTCCTATTTGTGGAAGTGGTGCAAACTTGGATGTTTTTCCAGGGAAGGACATTATGAACAGGGTCCCTTTGGTAACTGCCTATAAGCATTATTTGTGAAGCATGGGAAGATTCTAGCTCCAAAATATTCCCCTTGCCTTCGGTTACTTTATACATAGAGGGTTAAGAGATACTACTTATTGGAATATAAATGAAGCCATATGTTTTTCCTTCTTTCCCCATTGGGCTAAGTGAAAGATTAAGTTTTGGGGAAAAGAGGAAAATTCAGAGACAGTGGAGAAATGGAGGAGCTGGATGGTGGGTGAATGGGTGGGCAGGGCTAAGTCACCACAGGTCCCAGGACAGGTGGGACAGCTTTCTAAAGCACATTTTCTCTAATCCATGATCCCAGAAGAAGACCAGGACCCTGCTGCAAGAAGGAGAAAGTTTGAAATAGGGGCAAATAAAAGGAGGAAGGGTCTAAGTGAGACTTCCTACAGGAAAAGGGCAGAGCAAGAGCTGAATTTGTTCCTGAGAAATTCAGTGACAAGAAAGACATGGGAAGAAAAGGCAAATGTCGGGTGAGCCAAAGCTCTGAATGGCTTCCCTGTAGGACCAAATTAAAGAGTGTTGTAGGTGTCAAAGTCTTGAAATGGAGGACTTCCCACCAGAAGGATGTACAGTCTTTGAAGTGTCCCTCCCCAAAAAGGTATGTCATGGACTATAGCTTTTGTAGAAAGGAGAAGGAAAAAACTGGTCAAAGCGAATCAAAGGAAGTGATAAATCTGCCTGTGACCCCTTGCCTGAAACAAAGCATGTGTAGCTTAATTAATGCATTTAGCTACCTGACCAAAGGAGCTTCAGACTTAAGCCCACCTTAGGGGCTCATCTAATTCAGGAGTTCTTTGAAGATGAAAAGCACTTTTAAGTCCTGACTCTGACGATGACCATGAATGCTGTTAACTCCACAGGGAAAGAAATAAAAACATATATTAAATGTGTTATAATACTTATGAGTGTCTTTTTTGAAGGCAGTGTCCTCTAAACACAGATAGGCATGTGTAAGGAAATGAAGAGAAGTCAGGAGGGGTGGAGGGAGATGGGAGGGACAGGCAGGACCACTGGGTGGGATGGGACAGATGCCTTGAGGCAGGAGCGGGTAGGCATGGGGAGAGACAGAAAGGGCAGAAGGTGAAATGTCAAGGGTAAGCCTCTGAGAAGAGCAAACCACAGCTGCTCTGAGATCAGACCACTTGAAGAGAAAGGAATCCCATGGTGCGGAAGCACAATTCATTAATTTTGTAGAGAAGGGACATTACTCACATTTAAAGGTATCAAGCCCTAAGTCTTTATTATTGACCTCTCAGGGCAATGAAAGAAGATGTGACTGAGCAGTTCTAGAAAGACAGATTGCCACGGGTGCTCCCACATGCTCTCCATGTCTTTGTCTCTTGGGTCTTTCTGTGTTTCCTCCATGTCTCTGACTCTGAGCAAAGTTAGCTGAAAGGCAATGGGTCATAGTCAAATATGGGGATGGGGGGTGGACAAAAAATGGTGTCCCAAATGAAACAACTGTGGAAACCTATTTACAGGGATCCATGGGTGTTTCCTCCTTTTTCACTTAGGGAGATTTCTAAGGTGACAGTAGGAACATTCAAAGACTTAGAAGATTGTGACCAAACAGCTGGATAAAAGGCAGGGACTGAATTCTTGAGTTCAGAGAAATCCTTCTTTCAACTCATTGATTCAAGAACATAAGGATGGGTCTCAGGTTTACTTATAAAGTTGACAGAAGGAGCCAAGAAGAGGCCATGTGGCATGGCTGAAAGGACATGGAAGTGGGAGACCAAAGCTTCAGCTTCTTTTATTCCCTCCTCCTCCCTCTTCCTTAGAGATTCAGCTGTGTTCTCTCACTAGACTCTGGGTTTCCATTTTCTTCATTTTTGTTCTAAACATTCATTTTTCTAATTCAGCCTATCACAACTTTCTAGTGAAAATTTGGAGTTTGGACATTTTCCTTTTCTCATGATGATTATTTCAAAAAGCTGCTTTCCTTTTTTAGCTTATGAATCCAGGAGAAGAAGAACCAGTTGTAATTAAGCTTTGTTATGGTTTAGATATGAGGTACCCCTCCAAAAGCTCATGTGTCAGACAATGCAAAACATTCAGAGGTGAAATGTTTACATTTTGAGAGTTGTAACTGAATCAGTGGATTAATCCACTGATACGGTTTAACTGGGTGGTAACTGTTGGCAGGTAGGGGGCTGGAGGAGGTCACTAGGAATGTGTCTTTGGAGTATATATCTTGTCCCAGGTGAATGGAGCTCACTCTCTCTGCTTCCTGGCGACATGTCTTGAGCTGCTTTCCTCTGCCACACCCTTCTACCATGATGTCCTGCCTCACCTTGTGCCCAGAGGGATGGAGTTAGCCAACCATGGACCGAACCTCTTTCATCTTCTATCTTGTTCTTGTCAGTTCTTTTGATCACAGCAAAGCAAAGCTGACTAAAATAATCTTGCTTTTGGTAATTTCCTGGTGAAAACATGACTGAGATTTAAGCTTCTTTCTAGGCAACCCCAAAAATAGTCTCCTTGAAGAATGCTTCAAGGCACCCTCCTTTTAGGTCCCTCTAAAGTAAGGTCCTACTAAAGTAAGGGCACTTCTTCCTGAGTTTCTGGGGCACCTGACACACCCACTGGGAAGACAGTGTGGGGCATAGGGTGGTGGAGCTAAGACTGGCTGCCAGGCTAGGCCCTCCTGCATACCAGATGTATGTCAGCGGCAGAGGTTTTGTGCTTCTTGAGCTTCTCAGTTTTCTCATCTATGAAACAAGAATAATAGTTGTGTATCGTAGAGTTGTGACCATTAAATAATATACAGAAAACCCTTAACTCAATATCTTCTTACAAGAGTGAAAACAATGCATGTGAACTATTTTATAATGTCACTGTCACTAATACAATTACAAGATCCTCATTACATAATGAGTAGCTTCAAATTAAAATTGGGCTCTCTGCTCTGATTGTTTAGAATTCCAATATTTTTTCCCTTCCCTCTCTGATTCTTATTGCTGGGTAGTTTTGTTTTTTTTTTCCTTTTTGCTACAGGGACACTGCTACATCGATGTTCATAGCAGCACAATTCACAATAGCAAGACTGTGGAACCAACCTAGATGCCCTTCAATAGACGAATGGATAAAAAAAATGTGGCATTTATACACAATGGAGTATTACTCTGCATTAAAAAATGACAAAATCATAGAATTTGCAGGGAAATGGATGGCATTAGAGCAGATTATGCTAAGTGAAGCTAGCCAATCCCTAAAAAACAAATGCCAAATGTCTTCTTTGATATAAGGAGAGAAATTAAGAACAGAGTAGGGACGAAGAGCATGAGAAGAAGATTAACATTAAACAGGGATGAGAGGTGGGAGGGAAAGGGAGAGAGAAGGGAAATTGCATGGAAATGGAAGGAGACCCTCAGGGTTATACAAAATTACATACAAGAGGAAGTGAGGGGAAAGGGAAAAAAAATACAAGGGGGAGAAATGAATGACAGTAGAGGGGGTAGAGAGAGAAGAGGGGAGGGGAGGGGAGGGGGGATAGTAGAGGATAGGAAAGGCAGCAGAATACAACAGACACTAGTATGGCAATATGTAAATCAATGGATGTGTAACTGATGTGATTCTGCAATCTGTATACGGGGTAAAAATGGGAGTTCATAACCCACTTGAATCAAAGTGTGAAATATGATATATCAAGAACTATGTAATGTTTTGAACAACCAACAATAAAAATAAAAGAAAAAAAATCTAATGAGCTAAATATAATTTTTAAAAAGAACAATTAATTCAGGAAAAATATTTCCTATTTTTTAACACTTTAATTAATTCTACCTACCTTTCTATTGGGGTCTTCAGGGTTAATTAGGAGCAGCTTTGTATTCACAGAGTTGGTTAATCACTATGTAGACGGTTGGAAGAAAGCTACTCAAATGCTTTTCATCTTAGCATCCAATTCCCAGGAAACCTGGGAAAAAACCATTTTACTTGTCTAAGGCCACCTACAGTATTAGGTAATTATTAAAGCTGATTGCATATCAGAGCCTAAATATAGTGCTATAGAACTGCACTTCACTCATGCACCCCTCACAGCAAATGAATCAGAGATACCGCCATGTACTTTTTGAAGAGTAAATCTTTGTGCTAATTAATTATATCAATATCAACATGTTGATATTGATATAATTAGCACAGTGGATGACACTGATATAATTAGCACAAATATTTACTCTTCAAAAGTAAGTGGCAGTGCATATGCATATAATAACCTTAATAATAACACTGAACAGTTATAACACCACTTTCTCTGAGGAGCTTATAAACTACATAAATAGCAAATAACTGAAACTCAAATTTCATCAAGGGCTTTGATAGCATCATTGAGCAAGGTTGAAGGCATTTATGCAGTCAGAGAAACCTCATAAATATTCCGACAGGGGCATTTCCCCTAAAATTCAAGTGAATCTCAAAGCAGCTACCCATAGTCCTAGAGTTAGGAGATACACCAAATATGCACAGCTGTGCGTCACTTAACCACAGGGATATGCTTTGAGAAATGAGCCATTGGTTGAATTTATCATTGTGTAAACATCATGGAGTGTGTTTGCACAAGCTAAGACAACTACCACATCCCTAGGCCATATAATCTTCTGGGATCACCTTCGTAGATGTGGTCCATCTTTGACCAAAATGTTGGTATGTGGTGCTTGACTATAACTGGATTGAAATTGAATAGGGCTCCTTCTCTTTCTTTATTGGGATTCATGCTCAGCTTTTCTAAAACCACAATCATTTGGTTTTTAAACAAAACATATTTGGATGAAAGCAGGGCTATTGGGGAACAAGACAGCAGGTATCCATGCAGGTCACTGTGTCCCCAGTATCATTGATAAAGAAGAGCCATGGCCCACTCATTCTACCTGCAGGTCATCTCACATTTGACAATGTAGATTCCACACCTTGTCACCTAATTATGACAGAAAGAGAGGGCTTGAAGAAAATGTATGTGGTACCATGAGAGGAGAAGGTGGCATGGTGCCTAATGGTTCTTTTGGCACTCTGCTGTTGGGAGCCGACGAGAACCAACTTCCCCACTGTGTTTGTGATGGGAGATATTAATCTCAACCAATTTCTAATTTCTTTATATCTGAGTATGGGCTAATAGAATTACACAATTTCATACCACAACAACCATATTAGCAGCCAGCACGGTTTTGAAGCCATCGTAGCACAACTTCACAAAAACATGCACACACACATAGGCTTACACAAATACACAAGCAACACATGCAAAACACAACTATGAGTTCAAATGAAACTACTAATACTTAAGAAAATACAGCTGAGAGATTTTTAAAATATTTTGCATTTTGCAAAACACCAACCTACTGGCAAACATCATCTGAAAAGTAAGCATGGTTTTATGGACTGACAGAAAGGAACATTAGTTATTTTCACCCTCTTTTCCTCTGAGTACCGACACCTATAATGGAGCTTCCCAGATGTTGTGTTTCTTAGGGCCTCTTTGGACAAGAAGATTGCACAGCAGGAGGCAACATCTGGGGGAAATAGGAGAGATGGTGAGAGAGCCTTAAAATATTAGTGTGTGCCTGGTTGTGATTCTTGGATATGTTTCAGAGATTTTTTTTCTTTTACATGCAGCTTCCATAGTAGATTATCATTTATAATTTCTGGGTTCAATAAGCAGAAGAGTATGTCAATATTTCTTCTTGAGGTTTTAATCTTCAAATTTTCAATTTTCGAGAGAAAAGAGATTTTTCTTGCATTATGCAGGTTTAGAATTATAGCTGCAAATTGACCTTCTTCCTTCCCTCAGACCATATTGTTTTGCAACTTCTTAAAACATAAAATTACTCTGGTGCTTTGATAAAGGACTTCATTGTTACTCCAGTAAGCAAAATGAGAAAGTCTTAGCATCTCAGGAACATCATCATTCAGATGGTGCTGGGTTTGGGGAGGTGGGTTCAATTTTGATGCTTGTGATTGTCTCATTTCATTTTGACATCATAATTGAGACTAATCTCCACCTATTTTTTTCCCTTACAATTTTGCTTGCAAGTTTCATCTTCTGCAATTTGGATATAACATCATCAGAGTGGGTGCGTTCTCAGAGACACACACTGGAATCATTTTGCATTGTAGCCTCAGTTCATGATGTTTGCCTAAGCAGGTATCCAAAGGCACACACTGAAATCATTTTGCCAGCATAATCTTGCCTTTTAATAGCTTCCTAACAGGGTATCCAAAGAAACACTCTGGAAACATTTTGCCCTCCTAATTTCATGTTGTAATGACATCAAAATGTCATAAAGCAATTACCATCCCAAGCATAAAATGATCTTTAGAAGTTACTTTCTCCATAGGCTCATTAACTTCTTTCTAGCTTTAATATCTTGATTGTTTAAAAAAAATGTTTGAAACTAATTGAGAGACTTCATTTAAAACTGAATACCATTTATTGAGAGCCCCTCCCCCGCCCCGCCTGTTAAATTGCAATAGGCTGACAGAACCCTAGATTTATAGATACACATACACCTTCTGACCTTCCCAGTTAAAATTCTAAGTGTAATTGATCTGGTGCAAAGCAAAAGTCAGAACAGTACATGGATTGCTTTGGGGACAAAGGAAACGGTAGACAGTGGTGGTGTCCTTGATAGCAGGCACATCCCAAAGTTTCTGCAGTGCCTGAAACTCATGAATGTTTAGTACACATTATGCAGCCTGGAAGAAATGTAAAATGCTGAACTGGAGAAGTTCTATATGTCAACACAATCGTCTGATTCCAAGCACCTCCATTGCTAGTGATTGATATCTGCCATGTGTTTCTCCAAATGAAAAGAATTTAAATCAAAGGTACACACAATGACGAATTGGGTTCCATCATTGTGTAGTACAGGCTGTGGTTTACGGCTATACCCTCCCAAACCATCTACAGGGAGAGTTCCATTTGTATTTTCTCTGGGCCTTTGGAAATAAATAAAGAATAGCAACCAACTTCAACCACTATTTCTGGCATAAACATAGGAGCCAATTTGCTTTTCCCCATATGTTAGGTAATATTTATAACATAACCTTTAACTCTCTGTAGACAGTCTTATTTGGATAATGGAAGAGTGGGATATGAGCTCAACTAATTTGCACAGAACACTGCCAAGAATGTCAGGGCCCCTCTACTCAAGTCAAGAGAAAAGATGTCCTCTGGCTTTTTCTATAAATCCTCTGCTGGTCACTAATAACATGAGTATGTTCTTGTGAAATATGTTCTTTTTCTGTTTTAAGCTCACTCAAAGATGACCTAGACAGCTACCAGCAACAACTCCATCATTTGCTGATGGCGAAGAGGCAGAATGATTGGTTCAGATGTCTGAAACCAAAGCTAAAACTGGGAGGAGCTATTTAGTTAATAATAAATAACGAGAAAGATGTATGAATAAAAATAAGCATCTTAATGATTTACCATTGCTGTGAAACCAATAGGCTGGTGATCCAATCCGATATCTGCAAATTTGTATAATCCTCAGGGTAAAACAATTTAATGGGCTGTCTCTTTTATAGTTACAAAAGGCCTTTCATGTGATCAATTATACATAAGAGTACAATAAATGTAACTTTCTTCATACTAATCACATCTAACTTAAATTCTCTTGTTGGTCTTTGGAGTGTATGTAGCATTCCCAATAAAGTTTTTTAGTTCCGACTCTTACCAAAAGTTAATCTGCCCAGAACTTCTAAATAAATCTCCAGTATGAGGACCTTTTTTTTTAACACACACACACACACACACACAAAAAAAAAAAAAAAAAAAAAAAAAAAAAAAAAAAAACCTGTTCAAACAATACAGTTTGTTAGAAAACTGCCACCTCCTCCTGTTCTGGCCCCTTCCTCCACACAACAACCCTGCTGCTTCAGCCAGCCAGTGGCCAGTGGGGGGTTGGTTTGATTGTTTTTCTTCTGTTTGGTTTTGTTTGTATTTTGTTGAAAAGGCAGCCTAACACTGTGTTAACACCGTCACCTGAGGCTAACAAAACTTGGCTAAGAGATGGAGATTTCTAGTCCTCACTCCAGTGACAAGTCCCAGGAGGCTCTCAGACCCTCCCAGATTCCTATAAACTCAAAATTCCCATCTGTTTTATTATATGTTTAATTGGTTTGCTTCTCTATGGAACAGGGAAGTAAAATGAAACCCCTCATCATGTGCCACTTAAGTTAGGGGCAAAGGTCACATGGACACTAAAAGTCAGTGTGAAAAATAAGAAAAGACTAAATTCCCCAAATTGCCTCAGCCAAAAAGTTGATGCCTGACTGTTAAGTTAGTGGATTCAATAGATATTTGTTTTAGCCTCTACTAAGTCCCGAAACTGTTCTAGAAGCAATAGATGCTGTCACATGCAAAAATGAAGTCTGCATTTGTTTCAAAAATTGAAATAAAATTTAAGGCAATCCCCTTTTTCTATACCACATATATACACACTCATTTCAAGGGTCCAAGCAAACCAGCACTGAAGAGAAGAATCAAGAAAAGCAATGGACATTTTTCTACAAGCTTCCAAGAGAATGGGAAATCTTCATGAAAAGAGATTTCTTTAGGTCCCAGTTGGGGAATTCTTTAGTCCCCTGAGAATCAATCTGGGGGCTGAATATCCTGAGAAAGTTCCATGTATGTGAAAAATTTAGAAAAATACAAGCTTAACCACTGAAATAAAAGGTGAGAGAGAGAAAGAATGTGTGTGTGTGTGTGTGTGTTGTGTGTGTGTGTGTGTGCACGCGCGCAGTTTGCCCTGGAGTCCCTGAAGATGCACATGTTGCTGCCTTCTCCATGATTTTGGCCTTTCAACTGTAGTTTGCTACAGAAATCAGGCTGCCAGCACAGTACAGCAAATTGGAAAAATGAACTGGAACATCATAATCTGCTTCAGCTATAGCAAAGAAAAAGACATCTGGTAGACCACTTGGAAGCCAGCCAATGATGAAGACTTCAATTAAAATAAAGAACATGTCCTCAGGAGAGCATATCTGAGCTCAAGAAGTTATAAGTCCAGTGTGCTACTTGAAAGCCAACTACCAGAAAAAGTCATTTTCAAATAAAGGAAGACAGAGCAAGAAAGCTTTAAATTCCTTCAAGAAACCTCTTCCTGAATGTACTGTTGGAATTAATGATTCAGTAGGAGGTGCCATTACTCAGGGCTAGAATTAGGCTATCACACAAGAAGAAGAGCTATAGGTCTTCCTGTAATGTTTCTATGGAAACTCCAAGGTTAGCACAATATTGTTGGGGTGGCAGAGTGTAGCACACTTGGGCTCCAGTTGCAACTCTGCCATTTTTCACTTGAGAGCCTCAAACAAGAGACTCCACCCTTATGAGCTTTGGTCTTCCTACCTCAAAAACAAGGACACTAAAGCCTACTTGATAGAAACACAGGAAGTAATACATGAAATATTCTATAGAAAGACACAATTCAGTGACACAAAGTATGCTTATAACATGTTAATTAAATAGCATAACCCAGAGAAGTAAAAAGTCACCTTTGCTAAGAATCAGGTATTAATTTTCATAGTTGCAATCTGGTATAAACAGCATCTGTGAAATAAACACCCTGAACTTATAAGATAATGTTGTATTTTCCTGAAAGAAGGATCATGTGACTATCAAAGAGATAAATTTTTTTTCATAGAATCCAGATACAGTCTCAAATATTCAACATAGAAACAACTAGACACCAAAACATCAAATCTCCACTCAAGTAAAGTAATAAAGGGTCGGTGGTTGCAAGTGTAAGTAATGAGGCTTCTGTAAACTCAAGTTGCACAGATATTCTCTATAGACATGCAATCTACTTACTAGTTTCTCAGTGTATCCGTTACAGAATGTTTTATCAGTTAGTATTCTTGACAGCAAATTTCTAACAAGATCATTTCTACATTGTAATGATTCCCAGAAATGCTAAATACCCATGCAATCATATACCTGGGTGAACTCAAGAGACCTAGCATGGATTTTGCTCCTAACCCTTTTTAAATTTTTAAAATTGTATTTTAATTGACATAAATATTGTATCTATTTATCATGTACAACATGTTTTGCCAAAAAATACACATACACATCATGGAATGGCTAACTCTAGCAAATTATTGTAAATATTGCCTCACATACTTATCATTTTCTGTGGTGAGAACCCTTAATGTCTGCTCTCTTAGTGATTTTCAAAAATATAACAGTGTTTTTAGCTATAGTCACCATATAGTATATAAGGGCTCTAAAACTTATTCATTGTGACTGAATTTTCATGTGCTTTAAACATCTCCTCTCCAACTCCCACTGATCACAATTCTACTCTCTACTTCTATGGGTTCACCTTTTTTACATTTCACATGTAAGTGAGATCATGCACTATTTGTATTTTTGTGCCTGACTGATTTCACCTGACATAATACCATCCAGTTTCATCCATATTGTTGTAAATGACAGGATTTCCCTCTTTCTAAAAACTGAATGGTTTTTCACTGTTTACATATACCACATTTTTTTTCCATTGTGTATATATACTGCCTTTTTAAATTTGTGCATTCATTGATACTTAGGTTGATTCCAGTGTTGGCTATTGTAAATAGTGTTGTAGTGAACATGGGAGTGCAAATATCTTATCAACATATTTGTTTAATTTCCTCTGGACCCAGTAACAGAATGCCTGGATCATAAAGACTTCCACTTTAACTCCTTCTTCTTCTTCTTCTTTTTTTTTTTTTTAGGAACCTCCACACTGTTTTCCATAATGGTGGTATTAATGCTACTGCCACCAACAGTGTTTAAATGTTCCTTTTTCTCCATATCTTAGCCAACACTTGACTGTGGTGATATGTGTAAATTTTTGATTTTCATTTCCCTGATTAATGATGGTGAACATTTTTTCATAAACATATTGGCCATTTGTATGTCTTCTTTTGAAATATATCTCTCAATCTTTTGTCTACATTTTAATCAGGTTATTTGTTTCCCTGCTATACATTTTTTGATTTCTTTATATATTTTGTATATTAATCCCTCATCAGATATATGAGTTACAAAGATTTTCTCCTATTCCATAGGTTATCTTTATTTTTTCTTTTGACTATTTTGTTTTCTTAGTATGATGTGTCCCATTTGTCCATTTTTGCTTTTGTTGCCTATATTTTGGGGAAGACCAATGTTATGAAACACTGACTAATGTTATGGAGGTTTTGTCTTATTTTGACCTCTAAAAGATTCACAATTTCAAACCTTAGATTTAATTGTTTAATTAATTTGAGCTGATTTTTGTATATGGTGCAAAATTAGGTCCAATTTTATTCTGCACCTGGCTATTTGTTTCAACACAATTTATTGAACAGAGTATCATTTCCCCCAAGATAATCTTGGCAGCTTTGTTGAAAATCAATTAACTGTAAATGTGTAGATTTATTTCTGGGATCTCTATTCTATTCCATTGGTCTGTGTGTCTCTTTTTATATCAGTCACATGCTGTTTTGATGACTATTGCTTTGTAGTATATTTTGAAGTCAGATAATATGTTGCCTCCAGTTTTGTTCTTTTTTGCTCAAGATTACTTTGGTTATTGTGTGTGTGTGTGTGTGTGTGTGTGTGTAAAATGTCATTTGATTTTGATGGGGATTGCACTGAATCTATAGACCCCTTTAAGTAGTATAGGTATTTTAACAAGATTGATTCCTCCAATTCATGAATATGGAATATCTTTCCATTTATTTGTATCTTCAATTATTTTTATCAATTTTTAAATGATCTTCAGTGTACATATATTTTTACCACCTTAATTAAGTTTATTACAAAGTGTTAGGTCGCTAACACTTGAAAGAGTAATTCTTAAGTGATTAATGACTTAGAATTTCTTCGTTGAGACTCTCTTACTCACTAAGCCCAAATGAAATCAAGCTTTGCTGAACCTTTCATATGGCATTATTAAGCCTTTATAATTAATCTCTGTGTATGTATTCCTCTTCAGCTAGATCTAGTCTGGAGTATCTTGAAAGTGCAGATTGTATCTTACTCTTCTTGAAATCCTCAGGTCCTATCAAAGATATTGGCATGTAGTATATACTAAATAATAATAATAATATTTTAAAAAAATCAGTTCAATGAAAGAATTCAGTAGGAATAGTGTCTTGTGGGAGTGGGAAATACAACTGGTAAAAGTAGCAGTGGTCACCCAAGAGCACAGGGGAAGGAGAGAAGATGAGACTTATTAAAGGGTAGGGTAAGGACATAAGGTTCACCTTATACCTCAGAATTCAGCCTAGAAGAAATTGGTCCTTACTTTCCCAATTCCAGGAAATTGCTTTATTGGGCTCTTGACCCCAAGAAGGCTGAAGTTCATTAGTAAACACCATCTTTCTATTGCCAAATTGATGAATGAATTCTGAAATGAAGAAAGGCAAATGATGGCTTCTAAAAAGAATGACTGGACTGCAGATTACAATAGGCGAATCCCCCAGCCCCTGCTGACAGACAGCCTAACCCTCTGCAGATGTGGAGGAATAATGCTCTTGCTCTCCTGGGGGAAGTCAAAGGGATCTGAAAATCTTTAAGGCCTTAGGAAGTGTGAGTAGGTTTTCTGTGAAGCCAAGGATATATAGATTCCAGGAGAAGTTGAGTCTATGCCAGAGAATTGGGGCCTGAAAAAGAAAATCTCCTTAAAAATGATGGTAGAGAAGAAACCTAACCCAAATCATGAAAAAATAGCACAGAAAAAAAAAATGGAAGAAGTAGTTTTTGGCTGCCTTCAGAACTGTGTTGAATATAGTTTTAAAGAAGAGGAAGAGGAGAAGGAAGTCCAGGATTCTTCTTGGATAAGGTCTGTGTTCACATATCTCTTTGTTACTTTTCTCCTTTTATTTTTTAATGAAGAGGAGCACAGGACAGTTTGCACTGTCAGATAAAAATATTAGCATTTGGGCCAATTTCCTCCAAATGCTCTGACATTCATTTTTCAATTCAAAGGGAGACACATATGAAAATTTTCCAAAAGAAGGAAAATTCAAAGAGACAATAGAGACATTGTCTGTTCCATTGCCATGGCCTTTGACAGCTAAGGATCATGAAAAATCCACAACCCTTCCTTGTTGGCCAAATACTGGTTCTATATCCTGAGAATGGGCAAGAATGTTGGGAGGAAACAGGATTAGGGTTTTCCAAGTTATCCCATTGTCAAACCACTTGGGAGAATTCAATGGAAGTGAGACTATCTACAGATGCTTCACCCAACACACAAGGAAATCATCTTTGGAAAATCTCAAGAGGGCATGAGAAATATTTCACCAATGAACTTATCTTTTCCATGCACATGTCCTTCACTATTTTGTCTTAGGACTGTACCATAATCCTGCAGCACAGGATAACGGGAAAGGAGGCATACAGTCCTGGGATCTAATCCTGGCTTTACTCTTCAATATTTGTCCCAACTTAGACAAACTTGTTACTTTCTCCAAGATTACCCAAGATTCTTGAAGAATAAAGATTATGTTACTTCTCTTCAGGGTTACCTGGAGGATTGAATGAGCAAACCTATGCAAAACATGGTACTTGGTGAACACAACAAATAATAGTATCCTTGATGTTCTTGTTCCAGAGAAAAACCACTCATCTAATTGGTCTCTGTAAGTCAACTCTGCGTACTGTACCAAAAAACCTGACCAGAACAACTTAGAAGACAAAGGTTTGTTTTGGCTTATAGTCTGAGAGATTCGATCCTTGGTGGGTTGATTCCATTGCACTGGATGGAAGGTGAGGTAGAAAGTCATGGTGGAAAGGTGTCATGGAGGAGTGCGGCTCTGTTCATGGCACCCAAGAAGCAGGAAGAGAAAGGGGGAAGGGGTCATAGGGAAGATGAGTCCTTCCAGTCATGCCCCACCTACATACAGTTACCACCCAGCTAGTTCATTTATACTAGGGTGGACTAATTGTGTTTTAGCTCTCACAACCCAATCATTTTACCTCCAAACATCCCTGTGTTAACATAGGAGTTTTCAGCTCATATCCAAACTTATCATGGATCTCTAAGACCTACCCCTCTTTATAGGAGCTTGGTCAATATTATGTAGCAGAGGTTACCTAGCACATGATGCCTGATCCCATGTTATTTTCTAAAATATCAATTAAGAAGTTGACGGGGGGGGGCTGGGATTGTAGAGCTCAGTGGTAGAGCATTTGCCTAGCACATATTAGGCACTGGGTTCAATCCTCAGCACAACATAAATAAGTAAAGTAAAGGTATTGTGTTCATCTACAACTAAAAAAAAAAATTAAAAAGAAGTTTGTGAGCTCCCAAACTATTAGCTAAGTGTAGCAGAGCTGTAAAGCCCATAATGAAATCCTGTTACTTTTAATAGCTTAGTAAAGAGGTAAATACATTGCTATGAATCTTAAATAAATTATTATGACTTAAATAAGTTATTATTCTTGAGCCCTTGTTATATGACATTGCAATGTGTTGTACTTAACAACAAGTATAAATAGTAATAGCTATTATTCTTTTAAGTGCTTAAAATCTGCCCAGCACTCTGCTACATGGTTTCACTTGTGTTTATCTCATTTAGCCTTTGCCCTTGTATGGGAAGTTGAGGTTCAAAAAGGGAAATGAATCTACATGCCTCCTAAGTGACAGAGCTGGGATTTCAATTTAGGTCTAATTCCAAAGGCTGTGCCTTCAACCATAATACCTTAGTGCTTCTGGGAGAAGCCAGTTCTCAGGCAAGATTATGTCAGAATGTGGGATGTTCCTAGAGCTGTAAAATAACCCTAGAAACTAACGGTTATCTTCACGGAGGTACCACCTACTTAGGCCTGTTCTGAATTTGGGGGCTGTGAACCCCACCTGCTCTTTATCTGCATCCTGTAAAACATGCCCCTTAATGGGGAGTTGGTGTTTGTGTCCCATGATCCAGTCCAGCATCACAAACCCTATTTCTCAGCCATAATTAGCCAACTTCCTGCCAGTGCTGGAACTGCATCCTAGGGAATGGAATTTAAGCAGTTGCTTCAGTAAAGGCAGAGGTGCAGTCTCTCAGCATTGGGATTTCCAGAGGCTAGAGTAGATAGATTCCTTTTCTGAAAGGTCTCCCCTCCTCACTGAGGCCTGGTACTTACCTACTAAAGGAAAAGGACTCCATGCCATGAGGTATTGGTCTTGGAAGAGAGAACTTAAATTCAAACAAAGGCAGAGAATTCCCAATGTATTTCTATATGAGAGAGTTCTACCTTGGGAAGGGGAGGGAATGTAGAAAAGATGTCACTTAGAGCAGGCTGCAGGTGTCCCAAATAAGTACACCCCATGTGACCTAGTCAGTCTCCTCCTCCTCAAATGAAGGCAATACTAATACCTCTCTCCCTCTTAGACATGTTGATGGAATGACATGATACATGGAAAGCATTTAGAACAATGATTGTGAACTGTTGGTACCTAATAAATGTTATTGATGGCAATAACAGCAGTTCCTTTCATCAATTTTCCCTAACCTCCCAACTTTCCCTCATTCAGAGTGATTAGGAGGGGAAGTTCATTTTCATGGGTTTTGAGAACCGAAAGGTATCCTATGAACCACGATGATGGAGGAGCAATGGATTGGGAGGGTTGGGAAAGGGTATGGATTCCATTAGGCATAGGGTACTGCTAGCCCTGGGGTTTCAAAGTCACTTCTGGGGCCCCTGGGATTCCTGGTGCCTTGTTTTTACAGAGCTTCTTGACTCAAAGCACAAAGACTTCATTATTTCCACTGAAAGCTCCTCCCCACTCTGAGGGTGGTAAAAACCCTGAAAGGCCCTTGCCAGAGCCCAAGTGTCCACCACCAGCCCTCAGGCCACTTTGTCCAGGCAGCATCAAGCAAGGTAACTGGTTGACAGGATCACTTATTCTTGTCTCATTCCAGAGTCCTGAGAAAACAATCAGATGCTTAAGAGGATGTGTCACAATCCAGTGCTTTTTAGGCTCCAATAACACGGTTTCTGCAAAAGTTGCTCAATCTCAGGATGATCTTTTTACCAAACCCTGATTTCTGCAGGTTGAGGTTTTCCTGTGACACATCCCAGGCAGGCTGGAAGTCAAGTGGTGTCTCCCTTACAAATTACCCAGAATGCTAAGGCTGATGTATAATCCCATGCTTGAGCCCATGAGCCCTCTTAGGCCTGGTGATGGGGACCAGGTAGCTGTCTGTTTGTGATCACACATGGCTGTACAGTACCAGACAGCTGCAGAGCCAGCTCCCTTTTAGAGGAGGAAAGAGCAGCTTTGAAGGAATAAGTAGTACCGTGAGGCTGTGGAGCCCAGAATCACAGGGAGTTTTCTCGTAAAACTAAGAAATACAGCACTATCCTCCAGAGAGGGGGCAGCACGTGACTTGCTTTCTTGCTGTGCCTTTGAGTCCAGTGAGTGCCATTTACCTTCAGTGGCTCTGCCTGGCTGACCTGTTGTTTGTGTTGTTCATCTCCAAACGGCTCTGCAGTTAACACGAGTTCACCGTGTAGATCTGGTTGAGAAGCAATGCAGGACTCAAGGCGCCTGTCCCTTCCATTCTTCCTCCTGCTGCTTATGTGCTCTCTTTTCCCTGTGTCACCACTGTTTTAGCCAGCATTATTCCCTATTCACCCCACTAGCAGGACAGAAGGAGGCATCTGAGAAAAGACCATTTAGGTCCCATGAGATGCTCTGCAAGGGCAGGATTGGTGTACACTTGTTCACCATGGTGTGCTCAGAGCCCAGAAGAGCACCTAGACCAGAATAAGTGCTGAATGCAAATTTGTAGTCAACTAGGGACCCTTGAGACTCACCATCTGAATGTCCACACTACTAAAAGTAACCAGGATCAAATCTCCTGTCATAAACCAGGGCCCCATCTACTGTTGTAGATCAGCCTCTACATGTAAGCTTCACTTTAGTTAACTACTGGGACAGAGAGTGACTTCATCCTAACTGATACTATTTGACTGCTGGAATACTGTGTTATCTCATTATTAGCACCTTTTAAAACACACTTGAGTTAGTTACTTTATTACTAATAGGTCTCTGGGGTCTTCCTTTGTTACAAAAATTTCTTCTCTGGGTATCGCAAGACTCCCCATTTCTTCACTTGGGAATCAGACAGCTTCCTGTTTCTGTTGACATGAAGGCAATTTGTAGAAGTCTTGAGTCACACTAGTGTATTAAAAAAAAAAAAAGTCTGAGCTGAGTGCAATGGAGCATGTCTGCCATCCCAGCAGCTCGGGCAACTGAGGCAGGAGGATCTCAAGTTCAAGGCCAGCCACAGCAATTCAGCCAGTCCTAAAGCAACTTAGGGAGACCCTGTCTCAAAAATAAACAAATAAAAATTTTAAAAGGGTGTGGCTTAGTCGTTAATGGCCATTGGGTTCAATCCCTGGTACCAAAAAGAAAAAAAAAAGTCTGAAATTAGTGAGTAAAAGGATATATTTATGTTACCCAATGCCTAGAAGCAGACCCTGTGATAAAAATTTAGATAAAATTTATATTCTAGGTGCTCCCAGTGAACCTAGTAAGAGAAAAGTTAGGGAAGGGAAGGAAACCAAGCCGCCGGTGATCTAGACCAAAGTCCCACAGAGAATGACTTCACGCTGATCTCTTGGGAATTCTGGAGCCTCAGTTATGCCTCAGAACTGTGCTGCTCTGAGTCAGGAGCTTTCCTACTTCCACCCCCATCAGTCATGGTTGAGAAATGCCCCAGGGAGGATGGGACCTTTAGGTGCTTTAGTCTCTCACAAATACAGAGAGCAGACTCCAGTAGCCCCAGTGTGGGATCCCATGGAAGAACCATGGGAGGGTGACGTGGTATCCAGGACCCAAGGGAGCTGCATGAAGAACCTTCTCCCACTGCGCAAGAGCTTCTGGTTCATGAGAACGATTCTCCTACTGTCTTGAGCTCTGCAAAAATAACAAAGGTTTTTTTTAACAAGGTCAGAGGCTATGGTCTTATTTTCTAGTTATATAAATGCTTTAGGAGCCCTATAGGAATCATTTAAGTGGAGTGTTTTAAGGTGCCCCTGCTCAAAATTCTCGCCTACTATTTGCCTAACTCATTGTCTGAAATCCTACTACTAACTCCTGCTTTGGCCTGGAGCATTCTCCTGTTCAAATGTCTTATCTGGAAGGTGCACTTCACTAACTGAACCCCAGACATGCCCCACTTCACAAGGTCTAGTTGACCAGCTTCTTTAGCCAGTCACCTTGAAGGAGAACAGGCCTCCATGTGGTCAGACAGGACACAGGGAGAGCTTAAAGGGGTAAGGGTTGGGCAGTTTCCCAGACATGAGATGTGTGGGGAAGGCAGCCACAGAAGTAGGATCAAATGGAAGGGAAAGGATTGGGGGAAGGTGGTTGATAAATGGAGCCTGAACTGACACTGCTAGAGAGAGAGAGAATGTTTTTTCCAGTCTGTTGCGGGGGTGGGGGGGGGCTGGGGGAGGGAACCATATCCCACATTCCTGAGTTTTCCATTCATGGAGGGAATGTATAGTCTTCAAAGAGAAAACACTGACAAAATAGCTTCAGGAATTCCCTGAGGCTTTCAGATGTGGTTAGTTGCCTGTTGTAATATATGTTCTCTTCTTCCTTGTTAGTAGGAGAACACTGATTTGGGGGTGGGGGTCAATATGCCTAGTAAAATATCTCCCCCTTCTTAGACTTCCTGGCAGCCAAGGGTAAGTAGCCATTTAATTGGGTTCTGGCTACTGGGCTATAAAAGGCAGTCACCGGATGGTGCTTGGGTTAAAACTTGTTAAAGGAGACCCACTTCATGGGCTTTTGCTCTGTTTTCCTTTTCTCCTGCCTAAAACTGGGCATGATAATAAGAGGGCGAGCAACCATTCTGTGCCCATGAGGATGAGAACACACTAAGGAAGATGGAGTAGAAAGGTAAAAGGATCCATGGCCCTGCAGCTCTACCTCTGGACGATTTTCAAGGGAGGACAAAACTATCTACTAGGTTAAATAAACGCACACACACACACACACACACACACACATTCTTTCTAACTGCCAGAGGCTTGGATGGGAGAAGAAACTAGGTACTCCTGTTTCAGTTCTTTCTGGGATCCCTCCCTCTCTTGAAGAGGCCTGTCGCACACATTCTTTGTTTCTCTTTGGACCATGCTCACCAAGTGGGCCCTCCCCAACCTGAACTAGTAGTGTGTGTGGGGGTGGGATGGGGTGTTTTGCATCTTTAGTAAGTTCTGTTCAAAGGAAAAATATGAAGAAATCTAATATTGCCCACACCTCAGAGTACTCTGTATCCCCCAAACAGCCTTTTCAGAGACAAAGCTGATCCGCAGCTCTCTGTCCACCTAAGTTCTGTGTTCATCTCCTGGTAGGTCCAAACCTTACGAGAGGGACCTCAGGGAAAAGAACCTTGAGCCTCTCACACTCTGGGATGGCTTTGCTGATGGCCAAAGCTGGCCAATGGTTTTATGAACCTCTCTCGTTAGTCCAGGTCTTGTGCATGCCACAAAGAGAAATAGTGAACAGGATACTTCTTAGCACTGGGTCCTCCTTCCTTCAAAAATCCTCAAAGCCCATGGGAAGCACTCACACAAACTCCCTCATGCAATGGCTTAAGAGATCTGTCCCTTTGAGAGACAGCACTTTACTAGCCTGTATTTTGAACTCAGTCCATTTACTGATGGATGTCCATCCCACCAAGGGTTCCCTCGCTTAGTCCATCCCTGCTACTACATGTAAACTCCAAGAGAGGGGCTGGCCCCACTGTGTTGGCCCTTGTGCCCAGGGCCAGGAAGAAGTGACTGAATCAGAGTAAATGCTGACCGACTTCTGTGGTTGTTCATACTGTCTTTCATTGTCTGATACCAGGAGCACTGTTCATTCTTAAGATCTACCCTGCTTGCTTTTTTGAGTACATTTTTGCTATAGGTTTGTCAGTTGTTTTATTTTTTAATTGACATGATATTTGTACTTATTTATGAGTTATGGTGTTATCATTTGATGATACAACGTGTAATGATCAAATCAGTAATTAGCATTTCTTTCTCATCAAAGAGTACCATTTCTATGTACCTCCAAACTCTTCTCCAGTTATTTCAAAATGTAGACTATAGTTACCCAACTGTGATATAAAATATTGAAACTACCTCCCCAGTCTGACTGTCCTTTGGTACACAATCCATAATCATGACCCTTCTCACTTGTTTCCTTTTTACTCTTTATTAACCTCCATTCTACTTTCTGCTCCTGCGTGATCAACTTTTTTAGCTTCCACTAAACACATGGTACTTGTTTTTCTGTGTCTGGTCTATTCCATTTAATACAACGTCCTCCTGTTCCAGCTGTATTGCTGCATATGATAAGAGTTTATCTTTTCCAGACTGAATAATATTCCATGGTGTATATTTACCATTTTGGTCTATGCACCTGTCAGTGGACATCTTGGTTGATTCCATATCTTGGGTATTGTAAGAGTGCTGCAATAAACATGGGAGAACTACTCTCAGTTCGATATAATGTTTTCAATTTCTTTGTAAGCCTGTCTAGTAGTGGGGTTACCGAATAATGTGGGATTCTATTTTCCATTTTTTGAGACCCTCCCTACTGTTTCCCCTAAATTTTTTATTGATTTACATTCCTACCAACAGTATCTATGAGTTGCCCTTTCTCCATATCCTTGCCAGCATTTAAAAAATATATTTGTTAAATGGATGAATGAATGAAGTCACCTCCAAGAAAGCTAAATTATTTAGCCAGTCTCTAAGTGGAAACTAATTTTGGACGACTGTTTCTACTTTTTAGTCAACTCAGCACTGTTCTTTTATGACTCAATCTCTTGAAAGTACCTTCTAATGGGTTTGGTTATTTTATTTATTCTGTTTTGCTCAATCACAGATAAATTTGCATTCGATTGCACCTAAATGGTTGGCAAAGACCCACTCTTGGCTAAGACCCATATAACCATAACAAGACAGGCTGCATTAGGGCACTTTTCCACAGAAGGGAAGAACACATGTATTCAATCCTTATACTTATGAGTGGACTCTTCCGCTGGAATATCATCTGTATATCTTGATTTCCTTCTTCCTCCAGCTCTCTAGCATTTGAGGCTTCTCCCTAACTTATTAGAAGGGTAAAGGAAAGGAGATGCGTCTGAAGGCAGTGCATATTGCCAAGAAGAAGTGGCTCAGTTACTCTCAACTGCTCCCACACTGAGCTCTGGCTTCCGCTTTCTCCTGATTCCATACTTGGCCTTCACTTTCTCTGATGGAAGTGCTGTCCTCTCAATTACCCACATGTGCAAACTCTGTCCTTCATGACCCCATCCAAGAACTGTTTTCTTTGTAAAACTCTCTGCAGGCAGAGTTAGATGTTCTTCCATCTCTCCGCTCCCACAGGCACCAGGTTTGAAGATCTGTTAGCACTTACCACAGTTTGATGGGAACTCGTCACGGTGATTAAGCACAAAGGCTGTGGTTTCAACTCCCTGGGTTCAAATCAGGGCTCTCCCACTTACTGGGGCAAGTGACTTCTTCTCTTTCTGCTTCAGTTCCTCATCTGTTAAAAGCAGAAAGAAAGGTACCTAAGTCATAGCTTGTTCTGATGATTCAATAAGTTGATAGGTGAAAACAAATACTTAGGATAATGTATAGCATGTAACCAATGATTAATAAATGTTCATTTAAAAA
Organism: Marmota marmota marmota; assembly: GCF_001458135.2. Classification (NCBI taxonomy): domain Eukaryota; kingdom Metazoa; phylum Chordata; class Mammalia; order Rodentia; family Sciuridae; genus Marmota; species Marmota marmota. The sequence continues at coordinate 39,625,810 of NW_025999990.1, read as the reverse complement.
ATCATTATTCTTTTACATGTCTGTCTTACCAAGTAGATGGTGCTATCCAAATGACTTGACTTGTGAAGTTGGCGTTGTTCTACTTCCAAGTTCTAGAGAAGTATTAGAGAATAGTTGAAGTTCTGCAAATCCTAAGGCAATAAAATAAAGGTAAGCATTGACTGTGGTGTTAAAATAACATTGGTGGTACTGTCTGTGAGTGATTTGAACATTGTAGAAAACTCTTACTAGAAGCTGTTTCCTCTGTTTTTACCTTGGTGACTCTGGTTAAGTGGCCTGCTCCAGGCCAGTTATTCTGGAAAAGGCCCACAGTCCTGAAGCTAGACTAGTGTCACATCTGGGGAATATCCTTCTGAGCCCACCAAGATGCAACCTCCATCATGAATAAGTGTTGAAACTCAAAGCTACTCCAAGACAAAACAAGGGCGACTTGGGCAGATAGCCCTCTGGTGTTACTCTGTGCTTATTGTACTTACCAAGGCATTTATTTATTTATTTATTTATTTATTTTGGGATTGAACCTAGGGGTGCTTAACCACTGAACCACATCCCCAGCTCTCCCAGCCCCTTTCTTGAGATAGGGTCCTGATAACTTGCAGTCCTCCTGCCTCAGCCTCCCAAGTTGCTGGGATTACGGGTGTGCTCCAACACACCTGGCTGTACTAACCTGAGTATTTAGGGGGATTGGGGAAGGAGAGCTTGCCTCTGCCTTACTAATACAAGTGTCATAGTAAGTGGAAAAGGTGATTGTGCAGATCTCCGTTCTCTCCTTCACTGCCAATAGAACTGTAATTTCACTTTCAGGTCTGTAATATGTTCACCCCCAAGATATTCCTTTTTCCCGGTAAAATAATCACTTTTCCAGTTTCCTGTATGACTAATGGCCTTATGATCAGCTATATCTAATGAAGTGCAAGAGGAAGTCTCCTGGATGGGGACTTCTAAGAAAGTTTTTGCTTTCTTATTAGGAACATAGGTGCAAGATACTTCTTTAGCACCACTTTCCTCCCTTTCTTAAGTATACAGTGTGACTTAAGGAGCAATAGCAGCCATACTGCAACTGTGAGACTACAAACATAACGACAAAAAAACCTAACACACAAATGAAGAGAACGCACAGTGATAGAAAGAACTTGAATCCTTGATGACATTGTGGAGTTAAAAATCTAAGAGGCAGGCCTGAGAGTCCTTAGCTTATGGTGGTTTAAGCCTGAGGTTAGTAAATATTTTCTTAACAGGCCAGAAAGTAAATATTTTCGGCTTGTTCACTGTAGGTCCTCGTGGCTGTTGCTCAACTCTACCATTTTCGTGCAAAAGCAGCTCTACAGTAAATAAATGAATGGCTGTTAACTCTATTCCAATAAAACTTTATTTATAAAGATGGGTACTGACACATGTACTCTAGTGAGAAACAGAAAGTCAGCTGGTTCTTATTTGGTTCCAATTGTAGCCCTTCCCTTTTGCCCGCCCTAATTCCAAAACTAACCAATCGCGTAGGTTGTAACCAGGAACTCCTCCAATCAGAGTCAAGGGCAGCGTTGCTTTGGCTTAGTGATCTAAACTCTGGGACTGCCAACCTAGGGACGCTTGCTAGCCAGGTTCCCATGGTGCACCCTTCTGCCGGAAGTAAAGATTTACCTCAAGAAATCAAACACGTGCTCCAAGGTAGATGGGCAAGACAACCTTTACTTCAGGTAGAAGGACGGGAACCTGGCTAGCAAGTATGGGTAGCGCGCTGGGTTACATCCCTAACCTAAAACAGCCCCGCCCTTGACTCTGATTGGAGGAGTGTCGGGTTACGGTCTACGCGATTGGCTAATTTTAGAATTAGGGCGGGCAAAAAGGAAGGGCTACAATTGGATCCAATCAAGACTGAATTCTAGGTTTTGGAAATGAACCATCACACTTCCTCATTTCTCACACCTAGTTTAAGTCACTTTGGGAGGGTTGTTCTTTTATTTGCATCTAAACAAATTCTAATTAATATATTCCCCTTCCCTAAATCCCCCTTACTAGCTCCACTAACATCTAAAATTACACAGTTTGAACTCTATTTTTTGTTTCAAGGCTCCCTGACCCTGTTGTAATATAATGGTACTAAAGAAAGTAAAACATCAATCTTTATCAATCATATTTACCATAGGGCAAATTATTTTAGTCGACGCTTATTTAAACAAAAGATGGCGTACACTAGATCTGTTTTCAGAAACTATTCATTCCTGCACCTCTCCTCCACTGAAGATGGGCTTGTCCTTGTGACTTGATTTGGCCCACAGATTATGGGTAGAAGTGACAGTGCATCTGCTTCTTTCTCTCCCTTTCTGGTATTGAGTTCATCTCCATGAGTAGAAATACCCATTTGGCACCAGAATAATGAGAGGCGGACTGGAAACCTACCTAAAGTAAACTGTGATCAGTAAAATCCAGCCAATCCCCTGATCCACACCAGGTCCCAGAGACCAGCCCAGCTCACTTTAGTTGCAGACAAAACCTAGACCCATTCCCTGGAACAGAGCAAGGCAAAAAGACTAGATAAATAAACACAAAATAAGTGCTTATTGTTGCTGCCACCACCAAAGTTCTGTGGCTGTTTTAATGTAGCACAATTGAATAAATAAATGTGTAATTAAGGAAGAGTTGGAGATGCTGAAATGAGCTAATTTTAGAGATGATCAGAAATTTCCTGTGCCCTCAACCTGTAGGAAAGAGGAAGGTGCAGCCTGCCTCTATTTGCATATGAAGCTTGCAGAATTCCTCCTGCATGTATTTTCACAGAGGAAAGGAGGATGGCTGGGATTTCTTCTCAATGATAGGTAACATTTAAGATATCTCAACCAAGTACTATTCATGCAAGTTAAAAGTGACAATTTTTGGTTGGGGTCAGGAAGGGAAATGGATTGCTTCAGCCATTGTGAATGAAGTCCAATTCTCCAGAGGCAACGTAGTGGTCTGGAAGGTATAAATCTGAAGGACTGGAATCAAAATGATTTGGTTGGAATCCTTCCTCCATCAGGTATGACGACAGGTATATCATTTAACTCTGTTGAGAGAAATTCCTCATCAGCAAACTTGGGTTGCAATAGCAATCTTTTGCACAGTTATTTTGCAGATTAAATGGAATGATGCATGCAGATTCTCTAGTTCAGGGTAGATGGTCAATAATTTAAAAATAACAATCTGTACCATTTTCACCAATTTTTCTCATTTTCCCTTTCCCACATGAAAAGATCTCATAATTGGAGGGGGAAGATGGCGGCGAGGGGAGTGCATTACCCCCGTGTGCTGCTTCACTGTGTGGGAGTATGACAAGTCAGGACGGCTAAAGGATATCTTGTGGGGAATTTCCAGCAATAATGGGGTGCTCCGGAACCTGGAGGAAGGATTTCCATCGCACGAGGATC
>NW_025999990.1:39579791-39618753 GCF_001458135.2 Marmota marmota marmota | reverse complement strand
TTTAAAAAAAATCTAGTGGGAAGCATACATCTAGTTTTCCCAATAATAGACGGACACCACTCAGATGGGTTTAACTGGAATGTGTAAAGAGCATCCCTCCTTTCCTTACTTGGAGTGACACTGCAGAGGGTAGAACCTTGGGGTGGCTGGCATTACAATATCAAGTCCTAAATTTCCCAAGCACACAGGGAATTTTGCCAAAGCAAGGCACAGTGTTATTAAGATTAACAGTTTTCAGATGGAGTCAATCTTTTCAACTGACTCAAGTCAGTAATGATGTTCATGAGATGCCATTTCCTGCCAAACAGCAAGATGTGGAATTTGTTAAATTAAGCCATGTGATGGGTCTGAAATGTATTAACTTAATCCATAATGAATGTCATTCCATTCCTTTTAACATGCATCCCCAATTAAGCTGTGTAGGTCTCAGATATCTAAAGAAATTGAGCTGTCTCACTTGTTGCCAATTGGTTAATTCCTTGATGATGGATAAAAGCTACTAACTGCTTTTGTTTTTAAATCTTTATTTTCTTCAGTAATGACAATCTTTTAATCAGCTGTTACAAAGAAAATGCTTAATACTCCATAAGCAAATGCTCAAGAAAGTCAAATGTTTAGTGAGATCAATACATAGAGGCCCAGTTCAGCTGGCCTATGCGCATCTGATGGGACCCAGCAAGGCTGCCGTTACAGGCAATGGACCCAATGGTCATTTGTATTTTACCCGTCTCATGTTGGACACAGTAGATGTTCAGTGTTTGCCAGGCCGGACTGAACTGAACCCTGGAAAGACTCTTAAGGTTCTAGACAGGTGTCTCTCCACAAGGCAAGCTTTTCTAGATTTCAGAGGACCTGTTCCATTCCTGAGGGAGTATGATAAAAATTCTCAATAAGATCAATATATACCTACTGCATCATACCTGTGGGTAGGGAGCAATTCTTACATAGGGAAACTACTGCCATATGGCAACAAGTGACGTGGTTGTTACCTTAGATTAAACCTACCTCAGCCACAAAGGTAGGCATTATGCATAGCAGGCAGCCAGAGAATTTGTGTTATTTGCCTATAAAAGCATGGTGCAAAGTCACACAGTGTGGTCTATTGACAGATGATGAATGGAATAATTCAGTCTATAAGTCTCCCCTTAAATGATAGACCATACCAACTTGAAGGATAAAGGTTGCCCAGAGTAGAATCAGTTCCTGTTGTTTTGTTCACTTCCAGGTTCACTTGATATTACGAAATATAATCTATCATCAAAGCCTCTTGTAGGTATGGGAAGGAACTCATGGGCATAGGGGCTGTGGGGATCTGAAAACTTTGGCCTGTGGTCCAAGTCCAGCTCCCCCACCTGTTTTTGTAAATAAGGCTATACTGTAACACAGTGATGCCCATTCATTTCTGTGTGGTCTACAGCTGTTCTCAGCTACAATGGCAGAGTTATATAGTGGTGGAGAACATACATTTCACAAGAATGAAAATATTTACTATCTGGCCATTTGCAGAAAAAGTTTTGCCCTCTCTACTTTTTTTGAATCTAAATTTTTTGAATGTTAGCTTTCTTCCTGCCTTCTCTCTGATAGGACTATTCTTTGTCTCACCTCTCCTACTGACATTGGTTTGCAGTGCAACTTGTTTTAGCCTCATAGTAGGCAGAGTGCATGTCCATGCCTCTTGATCTGGGAGCTGTGGTGGACCCAACTCAAGGTTGATGATGAGTAGGTATGTGACAGGACTGTGCCAATGCATCTAAGCTACAGATCTTAAAGCACGGAGAATAGCCTAGATTATCCAGGTAGACACAGTTTAATCAAAGAGCCCTTCCTATGGAGAAATATCTCTTGTTGTGGTCAATTGGAACAATGGGGCAGAAGAGGCAGGCAAAAGAGATACAGCACAAGGAGAAGTCGGAGGAATTTGAGAAGGACTTATTATGTCCTTGATTATTTTGAAGATAGAGGGATGGGAGGGCACATGGGAAGGAATATGAGCATACTCTAGAGGCAAAGATGGGAAACAGGGACCTCAGCCCTACAATTCAAGGAACTAAATTTGGCCAACAACTTGAAAGAACTTTGAAGCAGGGAGCTCCCCGATCGTCCAGTAAGGAGCAGAGCTTGGCTGACATCTTGATTTTAGCTCAAGGAGACTTATTTTGGACTTTGACCCATAGAACAGTGAAATAAAATAAAATAAATCAGTGTTTTAATTTGCTAAATTTGTGGGAAATTGTGATGGCAGTCATAGAAAGTTAATACTGGGTCTTCCTTGTTTTTACCAATGGAATGTTAAGAGACAAGATTTAAGTAAAGGCATTAAGTGTGCCTAGATTCCTATTATTACAATCAGAAGGTCATTACCAGTTAACATGCCAGTCTGAAAAGTGTGAGAGGCACAGATAAAAGACCTGAACCCAATCTGCAACTTTGAGTTGAGCTTATATGAGTCCAGCCAACCCACAGGTACTCCATAGTTGCATAAATATTAACATGATTACCTTTTAAGACCACTGAATTTTGAGATGATTTGCTATAGAACAATATGGTGGATAAATGATGGAAACAAAAATTGGACTGGATATAGATTACTCCCATATCAAAAACTTAAAATATGTAGCAGTTATTTGGGAACAAGAGAGGAAATGGTATAAAAACAACTCCAGGCAGCTAGAAAAAAATGGCCAAATTTAAAATAAAACAAACAAACAAAAAAAGAAATGAAATGAACCTGTTAGAGGAAACTGAAAAACTGATAAACAACATATGGCACAGTGCGTTCAGGTTTTCACTGTGGTGAACATTGGTAAACTATTGCCTGGAATAATCTGGGATGTAGAATATGTACCTAATGAATTTGTAGATCTGAGGTAGGGGACATGGGGCAAAATGCTGAAAGTTTGAGCTGTCGCTACTACTTGCGTTTGATAAACTCTGAGAAAGAGAACTCAGAAGATAACTGGCTATTTTTGCAATAAGAATTTTAAGGCAAAGTAGAAAATTCAGAAATACCATGTTAGAAAAAAAAATATGATTTATACCAAAACCATGTGGCCATTACAATAGATACCTGTAGAAAAATAAAATCCATGGTACCATTTGAAAGATACATCCTCAATATAAATATCAAATCAATGGGATGGTTTTAACACACTCTTTTTTAACCTATGAAAGGAGTATGATCATGCCTTCTCAGCTGTGAAAAAAAAAAAAAAAAAAAACCTTGGGGAAAGATTAGGAAATAGTCCCACAAATATCTGATGAGGTCAAAATATTTATAACTGAGTCTAGAGAGAGAGGATTGAATAGTTATGAGTACCTTTGTGTCTACATGAAGTTTTCTAAAATCATATGTAGAAAATCCACATAGCTTTTGAGAAAACTATATTGGCAAAAGCACTCTTGATTGTTTGACCTGTAAATAGCCCTCGGAGCCCCCCAAGTTTCTAGAGCTATGAAACAATCTATGCAAGCGGCCCAGTTTTTAAAGACAGTATATTTTCTGTTATGGTCATCAGAAGTAGCCAGAGTGGACGTTGGAAAAGGAAGACGCTCAGGGAGGATGAAGCCAAGCGTGATGTAGAATAACAGACACAAGATGGACCCATAGGAGCAGAACTGCAGTCTAATCAAGGAACATTCCTGACCTCCAGGGAAGGGACACATCACCACTTGCCCAGTAGACTTCCAGAGTTGTTGTGAATTAGTGTCATCTATAGGTCTCCCATTCTTCCTGTTTCAAAGGGAAGTGTGCCTATCCGTGTTCTCCAAGGGAACACATAACTTGCCTTTTTAGATCATTGATCTTTAATTCCAAATCATCTAAATTCTGACTGGATGTAGTCTAACCAAGAGCCTCATTCTAAGTGGGCTTTGAGCTCAATGACATGAGCAAATGAGGCTTTTGAGGGCCTCAGAAGGATGTTCTTCCCAGTAATAGCATATATAACTTTGGGATTGGATTTGACCTTTCAATCTGCTTTAATCATATGGTGAACCAGAATATGCACCTCAAAACATAAAGCACTGTTGAGCTGAGAGCAATTCAGGAGCAGTTGCAGGGTAGCTCCTGCCCTCCCTCTATTTGCCTAAAAGCAGGACATGGATTTACAAAGCAAGAATCACTCTTTGCCCCCTCCCTCCTTCTACCAGGGAGAACAGAGATTTACCACTCAAGACCACTTTAGACTCTAATTGGCCTGAAGATGGTCCTGGAGGAGTCCATGTGAACACACTTTACTAACTAGCCTTAATTTGCCTTCCTCTAAGTTGCTAACCTAGAGACTTGAAGACCTTATCCACTGTCTTATCACTTCTCTAAAAATTTTACTATAAATAAAGATGCTATATAAACTGGAATTCACCTCTTGGAAAACTATCCATTCCCTAGGTATTTCCCCTGCGTATATAAAATATACATGCTAATAAATTTGTTCATTTTTCTCTTGTTAATCTCTCTTTTGTTACAGGGTTCTGTTCCTGACTAAGAAGCTATAGGGGTTATTCTTCCCCTACAGTCAATAGAAGTGACACAGGGGTGTGAAATGTTCTTATGTGCTTAATCTTATTCTCTTGTGCTTCTGACATTACTGTGATAAGAAATGGGCCACTGGGCCAAAAAGATGAGAGACACATAGAGCAGACCTGGTCCCAAACTATAGCCTGAAGCTAAGCCCATCTGAGCCCAGCCCTGATTATCCAATTCCTAGTGGGTCCACAGGTGCCCAATGGTTGTTCTGTTCCCCTGGGTTTGGGGATGTTTGTTACAGCATTACAAAGCTAATGATACTGAGGTTTGTTTTCTTTCTCTTGCTCTTTTCTTTTTTCCCTTCTCCAAAGAATGTCATTATGAACACCAGTGGCAAGTCCTATATTTTCTGTTCTTTTTAATAGGCTTCCCAATTAGACTTGTGGCTGACAAACCTCTAGTTTGGAAGCCAGAAAATCTGGTTTTAAATACCAGCTCTGGCATATCCTAGGTATAGAAATGAACTTGAGCCCATAAATTCATATTCTCTGAGTCTCAGTTACTACACCTATAAAATAACAATAATCATCCCAATTTCATATGTGTTTTTTTAAGATGAAAGGAGATAGTATGATTTCAGAAAACAGTATGCTGTCTGACATACAGAAGGGCTTTAATATAAGCCAAACTTAAATCATTCGAATGGACTACTGGATAATTTCCAAGGTTCATTCTAACTCAAGAATAGCATGGTTTAAGAGATTCTTGTCCTCCACAACAATGAATACTTACTAATGCTTGTTTAATAATGACACACATTTTTATTTCACTATTTGAGATATATGCATATTTACTGATGCTTGCTTAATAATTAAAAACATTTTTGTTTCATTATTTGAGATAACCCTCACACTGGGATAATCACATTGATTTAAATTTATACTTGGTTTAACAACAGAGCATATTTTAACAGAAATCCGTAGAAAGAACACAAAGTATTTAGGTCTATGATCAGGTTCCTACACATATTGGGTCAATGTGTGGATATGAAAGAGAAGACATCTAGTTGGTCTGCAAGCCAGGCAATATTTATGAATTTATAATAGTCCTAGAGAAAGACATCCAAGAATATGTGTATATTACAGAGAAAGTATTTTAACCACTTTTAATACCAAATAAGCTAAAAAAAAAACTGTATGCATCCAAATAAACTAAAAAAATTGGCCCAACAAGGTATTTAAAATTTTTTAGATCTGCATTGTATATTTATAATCATGGTGAAAAAACCTTTATATACTATATATGAAGCTTGAGATATATAACATAAAATCTGTAAATTTTCAAATGTTGAATTGAGTCTTTCCTATTGAAAACCATGTATAATACCTAAATTCTCTTTCCTCTAGGGAAGGGAAAATAGTAAGCTTATTTTTACTTGTGAATTCTGAGTGCTGCTTTGTGTTTGGGCCATTGTTGCAAATGAGAAATCTCATAGTACAGGACTGAAGACAGAGGTATCAGAGGCTAGAATAAATCTCTACTAAATACTTTAAATACCCTGAAAATGAACTTTCTGCTTATGCCCCAGATAGCACCTTATTTTGCTGTGACATGTTCCCCTGAATTAGAGTGTAAATAGAAATGAACAGTAGCAAATAAACAAAAATATAGTTCAAGTTATTTGAGAATTCTGCTCATTTGGCTTTGGTTAATTGCAGGGCTGCTGTATTTCTTCACAATGCCATTTCCTTACCATAACTCTGTAGATTACCAGAGTGGACTATTTCATGCACAATTTATTGCAGGGACAGGCAATATTTATCAGTTCCTTCATGGCAAAGAAGAATCATCTGCTTGAAGGCCATCACTCACGCTGCTGTCAGCAGAGTGGCGAAGGGCTGAATAATAAAAGAAAAGAAAAAGAGCCCCTACAAATACCCGATCTGTGATAACTTCATTAATTTCAGAATTAGGAGACTTTTTTTTTTTTTAAATGGGGGGAAAATACCCAACCTTTTAGCGGAACATCCTAGATAAGAGAGAGTTCGCGCCTTGGCTCATCCATCACCGTTTAGAATTAGCTCTCATGCACTTGACCTTAACCATCACTCTTTTTGTCAAGCCTGGGTGTCAACACAAAAGAAATTGGTTCATGGATGAAAGTACTGAATGTGCATCTGATCACACTTCTTTCAGGCAGTTACCTTCTCACAGTAAGGGATCAATTAAAACCAAATGGAGCAGATTTCTCTGGATATCTGGGTCGGGGATATGGAATGCTATGGTTTGGGCAAAGGAGCATTTAACTGGAGAAGAGAGAAACTCCTGGCCCAAGCACAAACAGACCGGGCATGTATGTCATAAGCTGCGGGATGTAAACACATTCAGCACCAGACACAAAAGGACAAAGACACAAGAGACCGTCTGTCATGTCATTACCTGAATATCTAACTGTATTATTTATAAACCAACTTGCAGCAGATGTTGTCTTTTTTAACACAAATTCTCCTTCCAGGGCATTATGCATGAGGCCTAATTGTAAATGCCTATATTGTTTCTTTCCCCCACTGATTTATTGTTCTATAGACATCTACATGGGAACTCAGTGTGGAACTGCGCTGTTTTCTCTATTAATTATTTTCACTCTTTGATTACTAATTTCAGAAGACAAACTTTTCACTGTTGACCTCCTCGGGAGTGGATTGTTTTACAACAAGACTGTATTAGGGAAATGAGTCCCCAGTGAAAGCAGAAGGGCATGAAAACCTTGTGTCTTATTTACATGAACCCCCACACAAGTCCCAGTCATTTCCCTCTTAAATCTTTATCTGCTCGTGGAAGAAAGAAAAGTCATAGATTCAGGAACAATCATTCCACTGGAGCTACTGCACAATACTGAAGTTATTATATTGAATAAAATCTGCAAAAAAAAAAAAAGTGTTACTGTTAGACAATACAGCACTTATGCCTATCACAGTAACGAGGATATAAAACCACCAAGCACCACCCCAGGGCACACAGTAGGTGCTCAGAAACCGAGTGCTTTTAAAATTTAGACTCTGATATAGTTTTCAAAGTTTTCATGATATATGAATTAAATTTTTGGAGAGAGCTTGTCATTCTTTTCCAGAGAAAATTTTAAGTGCTTTTGTTGTGTCAAGGAATTCAGTCAACATTTTGGACCAAATGCTGATCTCGGCGTGTGTGATTCCCTATTCACCAGACTCTGGGTGCACACTGTCATCCTTGGGGGTTACGCAGGAAGTCTACCCTTTTCTACTGCCTCCCTCTCATCTCTGCATAAGTGGGCCATGTCCCAAATTCTGTTGGGAAAACAAGGATGGAGATGATAGGGGAACACTTGTGTTTTAGTCATCTACTTCGCCGCTCTGACCAGAGATCTGAAAAGAACAATTTTCAAAAGGAAAAGTCTGGGAGTTTGGGGGGCCTCAGAGTTTCAGAGATCTCTATTCCTTTTTGCAAAAGGTAAGGCAGAACATCATGGTGGAAGAGTGTGGTAGAGGAAAGCACCTCCAGAGAGGGCATCAGGAAGCAGAGAAAGAGTGCTGCTCACTTGGGGCTAAATGTATACCCCAAAGGCACATGCACAAGGACCCATCTCCTCCAGTCACACCCTACCTGCCTACAATTACCATCCAGTGAATCCTTATCAAGAGATTAATGCACTGATTAGAATAAGGCTCTCATAAGCCAAACATTGCACCCCCAAACTTTCTTGCATGGTCTCACACATGCATTTTTTTAGGGACATCTCACATCTAAAACTTAACAACTCATTGCCTATTTCTCATAATTCTGGCCTTGGCTCAAGTCTTACACTTTCCTCAGGAGTCCTTACCAGCTTTAACTGAAGAATGTGGTCTCAGATTTGGGATGGTCAGGATGGACTATACTTCTAACTCAAGTCTGTATTCTGAGTCTCACTCCACATCATTTAAATGACCATCTAGTTTCAGCAGAGATGTGCTCAGGATAGGAAACACATTCCCTCCTTTCATGGGAGATTTAATGATTAGGGCATCCTTAATATTATTAAGGATCTTTCTGGAGAAGGCTCTGTTAATTTTCACCATTTTCTTATGAATTTTTTTGGATCCACACAGAGGGAGCTTAACCACTCTTCCATATGACTGATCTTAAATTCTTTAGTGATATTGTGAGGGCCACAGTGCCATATTTCATTCCTGAGCAGAGAGGAGAGAGTCACTTCACCCACCATGGTTTGCCCCTCCCAACACTGTCAAGGGTGAGCAGAAGTCCTCCCCACCTCTGCAGGTTGAGTTGGTGAGCCTGGTTAGGGCAGGCAGGTCTGTCTGCCATTTGGAGGAGGTTGGAAGATGTAGAGGTATGGAAATCACCTTCTAGAAAGAGCTCCTATGGATGAGTCCTCTTGATAATTAATTTTTCCCAGTCTGATGTTCTTTACTCCTGTAGAATTATTCTATTCTTGGCACCAAAGCCTGTCCTTGTAGGCCAGTGTCAGTTCCCAGAGACAGCCCCATGCCCACAAAGGCTCAAAGAGGCTTCATGTACAGATCTAGTGGCCTCCCTCCCCTTCATTTTCAAACTACCCACCTGCCCTTTAGAATGGAGATACAGAGATGAAAAATACTGTCAGGATCTCAGCACTGGATATCTCACAATCACTATTATCATGGTTGGTGTATTGTTATGACCCCAATTTTTATCATCAAATGTACCACCCATACTATACATTTAAGGTCTCCTTTCCATTTCAAACCTTTAAGCCATTTTGCTATTAGAGGGGCAAGTGTGATTCTCCTGTCACCAAGTAGGTGTGGAAGTTCTTCATTCATTTTTACATCCCTCCAATCACTCATCCAACCTGTACCACATGTATGAAAACACATTCTCAGTACCTGCTCCTAAGCAGGCCCACAATAATTGTCTATCAGGAAAACTTGGGTGTTGTCGTTTTATGTAGCTTAAAAGTGGATAGGATACAGAAGGAGCCCCCAAGTTCTAAACTCCTTTTTTTGAGAGTGAAATGTTTGCTTAGTCTCACGACTATACAAAATTTAAAACTCCTTATTTTGAAGACATTATAGATTCATAAGAACTCATAACGATAATACAGAAAGGCCCTAAACCAGGAGGTGGTGCCAATGTCAATGTCAGATCTCATTTGTGTCACCACACATTTTCCAATAAACTGGCATTTGATACAGGGCATAAGACTATCTGGCATCTTAGCCTACTTAATAGTTTTAGATGAATTCCTTTCTCCCAAGGGTCCATTCATGGTAGCTTCTGAAGTGCTTATATTTCTCCAGATCCGAGAATCTGATAATCAGCATTTATTCATTCAGTGTGTGTGTGTGTGTGTGTGTGTCTTACTCATCACTCAAGAACACAGGTCAATGAAGTTCCGATATTCAGCAGTGTGAAGGGGATCAGAGGTTCTGGTACTATGGCTCTGGATGACCTGTGATTGGACCCAGTGTGAGTGGGGAGACGGTGGAACCCTGCAAAGCAAATAAGCTTCAACCCAGAGGCTGAGAAAAACCTACATTCCCAAACAGTACAGCAACACAGAGTCATGAGAAGCCCATTCTGTGAGTGGGACATGCTTAATATTTCCCAGCAAGGTTAGATGTACTGGGTCCCAAGGTCAGGAGCCAGGACAAACCTGGCATCATTGCTCCAGCAAAAGTGGATTTGGAGCTCCTTGCTTACCAAGCTCCCTGGAATCCGGGATCTCAGAGAGAGGAGGGGGTGGGGAGTGGAGGGGGATGGGGAGTCTTCTCAGCCAAAACCTACTTCAATGGATCAGCCAGCCTCTGAATAGCAGCTTTTGACATCTCAGTGGGTTGTGGGGGAGGTGTGGCCATCACAAATGAAACAGACCACAGGGGGTGCAGGAGACCTCTGCAGGGTCCCTAATCAATTACTAAAAACACAGAGAGGGTCCATGGAAAATGAGTGGAGGAGACAGATGCATGCTGACACTCAGTGGTATTGCTGGGCACCAAAGGAGAAGTTGGGGGATTTTCAACTTCACAAAGGATGGGGTGACGGGTTTCTTTCATCAGCCGTTGCCCTCAGAAAACAAAACAGAAACCAGAAGAGAAACATTGCCTATGGAAAAAAAATACATATAAAGGCTGAAAAGGAGGAAAGAAGGGGAATGGAATTCTGCTTTTATGAAATAATTTAAGCAGTCCTGAATGCCCAGAGGGCCTAGGCACTATATCATGTGTTACAGAGAGGTTGGTATCTCCCAAAGGGGGTATGAAATGGGAGATGGATATTATGAATCATCTCTATTTGCTACATGTTAAGAAACTGAGGAAAAGTGAAAATGAGTGATTTTACCTCCAGATCCACACGCTGTGGCAGCCACAGTGCTGGGATTGACAGACCGAAGCCTGATGCTCTGCAAAGAAGAGAGTCACCAGCAGGCTTGGGGCAGGGGGGCCGGGTGCAGGCTGCTGAATGCAACAACCCATGTGCACATGGCACAGGCTGAGGATGGCCTGTAGGTGTGGCTGTGTCAGTGTTTGTTCACCTGCCTGGCCCAGGTGACTCTGAAGGATTGAGGTGACGTTGAACCTCATCAATCAAAGTGAGGTGACAAGAACAGACTCAAACACAGAATCATTGAAATGGGAATGGTATATTGAGTTCCCTCTACTTTCTGTAGCCCCAGGACCTAGAACAATGTCTGGGGCCCAATTCATATTTGTGGGATAAAAGAAGGGATCATATATCGCCACATTCTCCTCCATGCTGGGCAATGGTGACAGGCTTGGGAACAGAGAGATGAATAGATCAGACCTTCCCAAAGCAGTTCTGTGAAATACTAATCAGTGTTCTGAAGGGGTAGGTCAAAGGAAGTTCTTTGACCAAATAAATATGGGAAATGCTAAATTTAGCTTTATTTCAGAAGGATTTCTCTGAGTGTGGTTTGTGAATTTCCAAGGAGGGGATAGTTTTACATCCTTTCCTGAGAATACCTGGTAGTGAAAACCCTCTCCCCTTCCTCCACACATGAATTGATCATTTATTGGACATGTTCCTTGGAAAAAGCATGGCTCCTGCCCTTGAGCAACTCTCAGTTTCCTGATGGTCACTTCCATGCAAAATCTACCAAGCAATAACTCAGTCTTCCATTCTAATCAGCCTGAGAGAGTCATCTGGATCCCTGTAAAATTATGGCTATCAGTTATTTTATCCCAATTCATCTTTGCCCATACAGACCCTGCCGAGTGCTTACTTGTTACCTCATCAGCTTCTAGTGTGTGCTTATTGGATTTCCTCCACTAGGCAGCCTGCAACATATTGGTAGAAGACCCAATTATCCCAGAGGCAGTCAGTTCTAAGTCTGGGTGTGAGCTGGTGACCTGATATCTAAAGTCAAGATACAATCCAAACTTGGAAGCCAATTCCACTCTCAGTAATTCTGACCCAGTAACATAAAGTCTGAATCCTGCCACCATGCTCATCATTGACCCAGTGGTTGAATAACAAAAGACAATTGTTTTTCCAACCCCAAGGTTAGAATGTGCCTTCATAAGACAGAGGCCAGAATGGTCAATGTGTTCCATTCAAAGTCTCCACATTTCTGCCTCTGTCTCACATGCAGAGCCTGCAATCTCTGAGACAGTGGTCTGTACCCTTGCTGTAATTGGGATAAATCACCAGGACCCTCATACCTAAGGGAATCAATTGCATTTGGAAATACTCCAGGAACTGGGGTTCGTTTGGTCAAAGACGTGGGCGAGGCTAGGGTAACATATGCACCTACTTTTATGAAATACACATTAAGAATAACGGGCTCCATGTTACCTAATTTATAATGGATCCCACACACACTCCTCCCTGCCCTCTTTTGCAGGCAAAGAATGTGAGAAACCATGGCAGTATTTTTCTTTTAGGTATAACAGTCTGTCAGTATCAAATTCTCTCAGTCAGTGGGGAGCATATAGTGTTGATTTACTGAAAATCTGGGATTATGTCTTCTCTGTGGTGAGTGTAGATTTAAGAGAGGAGAGGTAAGGGGTCTCGGAAAGGTGAGGAAAAACACAAATGAAAGCTAGCAAGGAAAAAATAGCTTGACAGTTAAGATACAGTGCAGCCACCGTCAAAACCTTCTGGAAAGAAAAGCCCAGAATGAACGCACACACATCCACACGAACACGCACACGTACATCCGCTTCACTGGAAGGTTTGCAACCTTTTCAATTAACCTCTATCTCTTTGGGGCATTACGGATGTGTCAATGAAGGTTTAAATACTGTCATGTTTCTCGCTGGAGAGAAAGTGTGACAACAGATACAAAGTTTTGTTTCAGTTTTTAAGAACTGGCTTTAAAAAAAAAAAGACTTATGAGGGGTAAAGAGGGAATTCTTTCCTTCAAGGGCCCTTTGACACTTGACTACATTCCTGGACCTTTTGTCACCAACATTTCATTATCCTGATCAGATCCATCGTCACCTGTGCCCTCTCCCTTTTGCCTCGAAATAACTGTCACCCTGTGCCACTCTACCCCAGGACTATTCCCTAGAAGCGCTTCATGGTCCCCTTCTTTCTTCACTTTTCTGGTTCCTCTTTGTGCTCTTTGAAGTGGCATACAATACCTAAAGGGAATTAAAATGTGGGGGAAGAAAACACAAACCCTGGGACCATACCAAGCCCAGTTGAAAGGGAACATTGGCATCTTCTTCTGCTCTGGGACAGAGCTAAAGACCCTGGCAAGGATAGATTCATGCAAATAGCGAAAGTGGGTTTTATTGGTGATTTTACCCCCTACCACTCCTTGACCCCCACTAGCCCCCAAATGTACCTCCTAGATTTCAGGATGATTGGCTGGTGGAAGAGTGAGTTTTGCTGTCGAGGATCCCAGCCATGATCCTGTATTTCTGAAGGCCCCAGACAGTGACAGGCAAAGAAACACACGTGTAACCCTAGATTGCTGTGGCTACCAAGAGACATGGACATTGCTGAGTATTTCAGTGCTAGGAAAGGGAGATGAGGAAGAAGAGGAAACTGGCTTAAAATAACACCACAATTAGTCAGGAATTCTGGAAAAGAGTACACAGTTACCCAGTTGTAAAAGAAATACAATTTGTGCTCTCTCTCTCAATCTCTCTCTCTCTCTCTCTTAAATCATACATTCTTAAATGTCTTAAAACAAAACAACAACAACAACAACAACAAAACAGTCTTTGTTTCCCTGCTTGGGTTTCCCCATGTCATTTTATTCTCTTAGCTAGTGCTTCTCGAAGATATGCCTCCAAGGTTAGGATGGGGTCATCTGCGAGGATGCCTGCATTTTTCTGCCAGGACCTGCAAGACCACCCTAGGAGCTGAGCTGCCATTTGTCTGCAGTAATCCTGGTTTAGGCCTGTTGTCTCTGAGTGATTGTTGACATCTCCTTGCACTCTTTAGAGTGTGCTAGTTTTAACGAGAAACTACATAGTCAGATGGGCAAATGAAAGCCTTTTTTTTTTTAATAGAACTTTTAGCCCCCACCCCCACCCCTTTTGAGAGCAACTATCTAAAAAGAGTTAGTGCAAAATGAAACTCCAAGTCCAAGAGCTCCTCCAAGATCACATCTTTTCTGCAGAGACAGCAGTTGGATCTCAGAAGAGACCCCTTTCATGCATACTTGGTCCCCATTTAGGCAGCCTCTCTTTCTCTCTCTCTCTCTCTCTCTCTCTCTCTCTCTCTCTGGTGCATGAATCCAGCTATTCAATGGCACAAGAACCTGTTTGTGACCAATGTCACTCACAAAGCAGCGTGACAAGGACAAGTGTCATAGCAGAAACCCCACATAATAGCAGGCCCAGCAATGGGACCCACAGGGCAAGCAGGCCCTGAGCTCATAGAGGGTCTTTTAAAAATGTAGCCTTAAGGGTGTCTTTCACTTGATTAGAACCCAGGAAGAAGGCTGGAAGCAGAAAGAAATCAACTGCAACTCTTCTCAGATGCTCTGCCTACTGCACCTTGCAACAAAGGCTGCCTTTTTTACATTTCAAAAGAGGCTGCTTTCTCTTTAAAAAGTAGGAGCTACTTGGTCTGATGTGGCTGCCTTTATCAACCATGAAGTTCCCAGCAAGGTGCTGTTAGTGCCTGATTAAACCTCATACCAACCCGTGTCCCCCATGGTAACCCAGAAGACATCCGCTGAGACCCGGAGCACTGATTCAGTTTAATTGCCCTGGCTCTCTGTGATGGCCAGATTTCTTGTCTCTCAAGGCCTAGAATGGAAATCCATGTGATCAGATGAACTATCCGGGTGTCTTGACAGATCTGAAATATGAATATGGAGATGGCGTTGTGCTCTGCAGCGACTTCTGAAACCCCAGTGGTAAAATATGATCTGCAATTTCAGGAGTATGTGTGTGATTTACATGCAATTCATTTTCTAATAAAACACTAATTATTAATAAATCAGACCAAATAAAGGAAAAATGTGTATGTGCTTTTATGTGTATGTACATATGTGCATGTAAATAGACATAGGCATTAGACATGTGTGTGCCTATGCATGATATGCATCTATTTATGTGTATAAATACACACAGCCCATTTTGACAGTATCTTCATATGTATGTGTGTATACATCTGTCATCTATCTGATATCTATTTTGCATTTTTGGTTTTCTGAGACTAGTAGGATAATAATAACTTGTATTTACAGAGCATCATACTCTGAGAATTTGAACACTGGAAATATTCAGTTTATTCTCTCTCTTCTGCAGTGAAAAAAGAAAGAAATGATGCTACATTTCTAGGAACACATTCAGAAGTCCTTGTGGAAAGTGAAAACCAGGCACCAAAGAAGACAGTGATGTGTATGAACAAGAACCAGCCATTCCCTGGAATTTGTACCATATTTCTGCTCTGTCGGAAGGCAGAATCCAGGAAAGTCAGACAAGATGTCCTACCAAACCCTATGGCCATTGGGGTCCCCCTCCACCCCCTTTCCTGCTGGAAAGGCAGCAGAAGCCAGGCACTGGCTCTCAGGGGCCTGAGGGGGTCCCTCAAGAATGGCTGCAGAGTAATGATTCTTGACCTCCTCAGACTCAAACTTCCTTGTAGAAATTGGCTCTCATTACCTCCTGGCTCAGGTGACTTACTCCAAAGGTTTTTTAATCTACCAACAGCTTGAGATCTACTGGTCATACCCGTGGATCCCTGTGATGATGGTGACATCTTTCTCATCCACATAAATTATCCTTTGTTAACACACAGACCTGCTCTATTTCTAGCCAAATCAAAGACATTTTACCAATTTCTTCTGCAGCCTTATTCTGAGTAAATATGTGATTTCCATTAGGCTTTTTGAAATATGTAAAATATATAGACTCCCATTACCACCTTCAGGACCTCTAGGTGTTTGGAGACCCCTTACTGGGAATCACTCTCATGCCCAAAATGAGTTTGAAGATGAAAATTATTGCTAGGGGGAAAAGAACTGTTGGTGTAGCAAGATATTTAAAAGCAAGAATTTTTTCCCACGTGGGTAGGTCAGGGCCTAGCACTGCAGAAAGGATGTTTTTAAATGAGAGTAACTGTTAAAGAAAAATGTGCAAAACTCAGACACAGGACAAAAAGAGAAGCCTGGTGGCTTATAAGAGAAGAAAAGTCTGTTGCGTCAAACTGTTTCCCTTGAAATGACATTTCCATTCAGCTGGGTAATTTTCTGGGCTCCCCAAACTTTATTAGGTTCTGCAATTATTCCATGAAACCCAAAGAAAGACAGGTAATAGTTACACAGTTGATATGCATTGTGTGACAGAAATACAGGAAATCTCACAGAAGTTTTCTTTAATTAAAAAAATTTTTTATTGAATGCAATGAGGAAGGAAATTGTAAATTTGTAATCAGGCAGATCTCTTGTAAATTTTCCAAGAATGGAAAACCAGGATTTCTTCCCAACCAGGTTGTTGATAACTTTGCAAAGACAATTTGTTGCGCTCTGGGCAAACCCTGACTTGGTTCCTACATTACTCCAGTAAGATTTCAGAAATAGCCTTAAATCTCCTTTTTATATTTATTATTAATTCATTTTGGGTGGTTTTCTTGATTCCAAAATTCCAGGAGCTATTTGAAAGTTTCCTGAGTCTCAAGTTTCACGGAGAAAAGCTGACTTGAAACCAAATTCCACTGGTGGTTTGGTGGTGTCTGAGTACAGGCCACCAGTCAGAACATTCTACCTTGTCTAAAATGGACAGTGAGACTGTCTCTGCAGACAACCAGGGAAAAACATCCCCATCCCTCCCACCAACACCACTAGAACTAGTTCCTAGAAACAGAGAGAAACATGTACTGAATGAACTGAAAAATCCAACCATCTTGTTAATAAACAGAAAGGATGACTACAAATGTTATTGGTTTTCCACTAACTTATTCAAAAGAGAATGAGATAATAAGCAAAATTACTACTTGATTTCATTTGTAGAGTTTCCTTACTTCGAGTATAAATGTAAAAGATTTTCCTGAAGTGAGTACCTTATAATTTTGGTCAGCTGATGGATGATCCAGAATCAGACTTGGATGGCCCCAGAAGAGAAGCCGCTTAAAAATAGCCATCGCCCTACCAGGATGTCAATCAAGTGTCTCCTGAAGAGGATTCAATGGACACAGGAACCCAATCTACTTTCAGGACAGAAGACTTTTAGCAGCAGCATGAAAATATAGAAGAGAGATTTGATGACTGGATATCAAAAAATATTCCTCACATTCAAGTCTCTGAGGCTCGGGGACAGGCTCCCCAGGCAAGTGGTAGAAACCCCACATTAGAACCATGTAGAAGGAGGCCTGGCTGGAGCAATGGAAAATGAACCATAGGAAACCATTGTGCCCTGGCAGGGGATAGAGGAAACAAGTTTAAGAGGTCTTTCCAACTCTAATTTCTAAGAATCTGATTAGACTGCAAAGGGAAATAAAGAGAATAAAATTTGGAACAGGAAAAAAAGAAATGAAGAAAGGAAGGAAACAAATGCCAAGAGAGAAAATAAGGTTAAAGCACAAAATTAGAAAACACTGGTAAGTCCCTAATTGTTATCCGGCCACTGACCCATCCCCACTGTCCTGTAAGAGTAGGTTTCTTAAGAGAACACAGGAAAAGGAGCAGAGAACCAGGTGGGCAGAGGTGAGACCCCTTCTAAGTTTAGTTTGAACAACACTGAGAACTTGAGAACCGCCTGTCTGAACAAAGTGCTGAAAGAAAGGCATCCTGAGGCAGGGCGGCAGCTGAGATCCATTTCCCCTGGAGCGTGGCTACACCGCCTTTAACTCAATGCAATTCTGTCTCAACAGCCGCTTTCTTGAACAGATAAGTCTGCATTTCAGCTCTGAGCTTGCTTTTTAAATTTTTTTAAGAAGTGTTGGAAATATTGCAACTTACAACTTCTCTGATTTTTAGCATGCACAGACATAGATAATTCAAATAGCCACAGTGCCAGAAGCTTCACTTGCCTGCTTGCTTTTCTTTGGGGGACAGTGCTGAGGATGTGACCCAGGGCCTCACGCACGCTAGCCAAGCTATCATCAAGCTACACCCCTGTCCTCATCGACTTTACTAAACCCAACTTAAACCAGCCCAGATTAAACGTCTAAGTCATACTATTCCAGCATGAGTAAACAGAGTTCCTCTATTTATAACTGTGAGTGTGTGTATGTGTGTGTGCGCGCGCGTGCGTGCATATGCACATGAGTGTGAACAGTAGATATTTCCAGACTGATGATTTTTTTTTTTTGAAAATTGGTCAAAAGAACTGTGACCTGAATTGAGAGAGAACCAGATTCCAAAAAGGCAGTTTTCCTGAGCATGCACAGACAAAGGAAATAGTTTCCTTACCGAAAGGAATCACTTGAAAGCTTTTAGGCCAGACCCTGCTCTGGGCTCAGATTTCTTTTCTTTGAGTCCTTTGATGAGCAACTCATATGGAGATTCAAGCATCTTGTGCCTGGTTTGAATTTAAGCTGTTGCTGACTTTAGTGGAAAACTTTCATAAACTCAGCTCAGGCTGGCTTGCTCTCCCCCCACCACTGCTGACCAACTTTTGATACATCTTTGGATATTCATCTTGAGTCATTCATTCTCGTGTGATCATTATGATCAATGTGATGGAAAACACCCATGCCCCCCCCGCCCCCCCGCACACACACATACACCCAGAGAGACAGAATTCATTCTGTTCCCCTCTTCTGTACCTCTGAGCTCTGTCATTCTCTGTCTGGAACAGGGAAGGGTGAGACAGAGCTGGAGGACAGAACTTGATATAGAAAGGAGAAATGAAACAGAGGTGAAGCTTTCTGACAGCTGCTAGAGATGGCATGTCTTTGTGTCAGTGTCATTACTGGGACATCACCATGTGGACACCCTCCAGCATCCCATGTGCCAAGGGCCATTCTTCAGGAATGAACTGGGTGGAGAGCATAGCTTTGAAGAAAAGCTTTATCCTCCAAAAGGACTCTGCCTGCTGGTCACTAGAGAATAGTGTCCTAAATGGATGTCCCTCCTCTTTGGTGAGGCTGGATTTGCCCAGAACATTTTGTTCAGGAACCTGTGCTGACTTCAGAATTATGTAGTGAAAAACAAGAGCCTTGGAATGGATCCAGTCTGCTTTGGGAGCCCAACTCTGCCACTTCCGTGGGTAACTTTGAGCACGAAGCTTTAATCTTCCTGGTCCTAGTTATCTGCAAATTTGAGATATTATCCTCAACGTATGGATATTGTAAGGATCAAGGGAGATTACATTTCCCAAGTTCCCTGTCTTTTCTGCATTCTACCTCCCTGACCCTATGCTTTTGTTGATAACTTTGCAAATTCTCCTGCTGCTATGTAACTCAAACAATTATGTGTAGTCCAAGAGTAGAAGGATCCAAGAGTATCCCTAGGGTCCGTGGGGCCTGAGGAAAATCACACTGCATGTCCCACTCCCAACATGTTTACAAAGATGCAGTCAGATTTAAGGGAATTTTGAGGGCAGTTTCGAGTTGAGGATGAAAATATCCCCCAAATGAGAAGGCTAAGGAAGGTGTGTGGTGGCAGGAAAGGGGGACATCCCATTCGGACTCAGGTGGGCCGCGTGGGGAGCTGAGAGACTCTCCACCCAGCAGCATGGGTCCTCAGGGGTCTCTGAATTACTCCCAGTGCTTGCTCACTGCAGCAGTACCAGGGACCCAGTGCAGTCCATCCTGATTATCCAAAAGCTCCAGGAGAGGCTGACTGGAACTTTAGCACAGATAGGAATTCCTAAATCTCAAGAGGCTCATTTGCCACTGGTTCCTTTGAAAACCTTGATCAGATGCAAGCCAAGTGGAGTGCATTCATTTTTATAATGGTGTACATCTGATGGATAGCCATCCACATAGCCATCTCAATTAAAAATATATACTGCTATTTTTAAAAAATGGGATGACACTTTCATGGCTGAGGCTTCATCTGGAACATAGGCTGTTGGTGTGAAATGGTTTATTAATTTTCCTAAGGCCTCTCTGATAGAGGACAACAACCTAAGTGGTGCAAAACAAGCCAAATATATTCTCTCATCGTTCTGGAGGCCAGATACATGGAAACAGTTTCACTAGGTTGCTGTGGAGGTGTCAAGAGGGCTGGTTCCTCCCCAGGGCTCTGTTGCTTGCCTAAATAGCTTCTTCCAAAGGCTGTGCTTCTTGGCTTGTGGCTGTATCACTCTGATCTCTGTTCTTGTGATTACATTTCCCTACTCTTCTGTAGTCAAATCTCCCTCTGCTCCCTCTTATAAGGACACCTGTGATGACAAGTATGGCCAACTCAGATTCTGAGGATAATTGCCTTATTTCAAGATCCTTGATTTAATCACAGCTGCCAAATCCTTTTTACCGTGTAAGGTAGTATTCGTAGGTTCCACACGATAGGATATGGATCCCTTTAGGGAATTTTTATTTAGCTACTACAAGTGGAAATCTTCCTTAGTTAACAATGACCAGCAGTTCCCATGTTCAAAAGTGTGTCTGGACCTCTAGGATAGAACACAACAATTCTTTGGCACCCTAATATTTCTCCCATATTACATCTGTAACCCAGGTGCATGGCTAGTCTATCACAGGAACATCGTTTCCTGCTGCTGCCATTGTGTCTGCCATCTCAGGAAAGGAGCTGAGAAGTGGATTCTAAAGATAGTGACAGTCAAGACCTCACCGGCCTTTATGCAGAATCACTGTATACAAACACCGCGGTTGTTTGCCATTGTTGATGATGATGTGCTGAGTCTGGCAAGAAACCCTAGGCTTTTGCAGACACATAGAAACCTAAATTCATACCCCCTTAAGGGACAGGCAGTGGCATTTAAGCTGGGAACAGTTGTCCAGTTGAAAAAACAGGAGGCTGAAAGGGAACCGCTATTTAAAAGTCACTCTGATATGACCTGTTCCCCAAACAATTCAGCTCAGGGTGGCAGCCATTGTTGCTAGGTGGCGTAACATTTATTACTATAGTGTCCTGGGATCCTCGGATTAGTAACAGACACATTTATTCCTCAGAGCTTCAGCAAAGTTGATAATGTCCTCTGACCCTAAGCTTGCTGAACTTCAACCACCAAGACACTAGTTGACATTAAGACTTGGCAGCACCTAACACTGCCTGTCACCTCCCCAGATAAACTCTCTTGTGACTGGTTTCTCCCGTCACCAGTCACTGTGGCTATTTTGTCCTATCTCTATTGCAAACCAGCTCTTGGGCCCCTGACACTGCCTGGTGGCTGCATTTGGTCTTATGCTCCAAGCTTCAATCACAGACCTCGGGACCTCACAGTGTGATGGGATAGGAAATAACCAGAGGACCTGGACAGAGGAAGACTGTCAGAGAAACTGCAGATCAGCAAAAGAACGAAAGCCCCTTGACCCTGAGCACATCTGCCACGTATTTAATTCCACCTTCTTGCCAAGCCCCGAAAACCCAGGCTGGAGAGTCTTGGGAGCCAAACCAGGTTATGAAGTCCAGGAGCACGCAGAGGTGAGAAGTCTGGCGCGCAGCCGGCGCCTGGGCTCCCCTCCTGGGCAGGAGCCAGGCATGGGAGGGGAGGTGGCCCTGTGGATGCTGCATCTTGAGGACAGTTGCCGATGCAACTGGAAGAGGAGGAGGAGTGTCGGGGTGACCCCCACCAGTTGCACTGCATTGATTTTATTTGCTTGTTACTTTGCCCACTGGCTCCTGACCAGAGGAAGCAAATGGGTTTTTGCTTGTCTTTGGGGTTCTGAGCTTTAGACTGTTAAAGAGACCCTACAATTTGGGGGGAAGTGAACCCAGGAGTTCCCAAGCCGATTCTTCTTCCCACCTTCCAAGGTCAATTGAAAATTGGCCAGGGACAGGACTTTTTTGTTTGGGAAATGCCAGAGAAGCCTTCATGACAGCGCTGTACCCGCTTCTCCAGTCTTCCTGTCACTGTCGCTATCCCCACCCCACCCCTAAAATACTTTCTGCATACTTGGAAGCAGACCTAGACCACTACTTGGTTGTAGAGTCATTGAGCTGGTTGTCTGTACTTGACTGTGAGTAATCAGTATGCACCTTTACTTGAGAAGCCAAGCATCCTGGCAGGCTGATAGGCTCCTAGTGAAGTAAGTGAACATGTTGTATAAAATTCAAAGGAGAATCACTGACATATGACATACAAGCTTCTAGCTCCAAGAAGACTGAGGATCTACTTTCAGTTGTTTTGCACCCACTCCGGCCGCTTCTCGGCTTTCTCATTTAGTTCAAATGTCACTGTCTCTTGGAAGCTTTCCCGGATGTTCGAATACGAATGAGTTTACTCTTTCCCGACTCTTCCTTAGCATCTCTCCTACTATTTATTACGAGAAATTCCAAGACAACTGATAAGTATATCTTTCCCACTAGATCAATAAAGGTTTGCAGGTAGAAATTCTGCCCTCTCAGTCCCAGCCCAGTACGTGTTAGTGATTCAGTAACTGTCCAATGTGGAGATGGCAGTCCTCTATTATACATTACATTATCTTGTTGACTTGGACCTTCAAGGTACAGTGCATTTGGTTTGTGGCGGCTGCATCAGAGCAGAAAATCTATGATTACAAAGTTTATTTTTTTTCTTTAAGAAAAGTGACCCCAATTGATTTTTTTAAAAAAATGTTTTGTTTCTGTTGTATACAGTTGTCCCTTGGTATCTTCCAGGATGGTTCCACAACCTCTGTCAGGATACCAAAATCTAAAGATGCTCAAGTACCTTATATAAAATGCAGTGTTTGTGTATAACCTATGCACATCCTCATATACTTTAAATCATCTCTAGATTATTTATAACATCCCATACAATGTAAAGTTATATAAATAGTTGTTACATTGACTTGTTTATGGAATAATGACGAGAGAAGTCTGTACATGTTCTACAGATGCAATTTTACTCTTGTTCCATGGTTAGTTGAATATGTAATTGGGGAACCTGCTGATATGCGGGACTGACTTATATTCTTTTAGAGAAGTGAAACCAGGGATGAGCACAAGTCAGCTGCAAATCTACCCAGCACAGGAAAGTTGGCCATCCTGAAGATTCCAATAAGGATTCTGGCCAATGCCAGTGCTCTTTACTGAGTGGGCACTGATTTGATTGCCAATTCAATCAAATCTTCCTTAGAAATAATGAAGATAACAGGAAATAATGCTTCAAAATTTTCTATGAGCTCAGCCACATTTTTTTATGCCCTCATTATTTAGGCGGGAACATGTGATTTGTTCTGGTCAATGGACTATAATTGGAAGTGACATGCACCATGCATGGGCTAAGCCATAGAAAAGTAGGCATGAATTCCCCAAGCACTCACTGCCCTGCTACGGTGATCATGGAAGACTTGTAAGATGGCAGAGCAGGAAAATGAAATCAGCCTGGATCACTGAGTCACTGCATGGAGCATACCTATCTTAGAAAATTGCCCCTAACTACAGCAGAGTTTGTGTGAGTAGAAAAGCAAAGTTTGTGGTCATGAGCCACTGAGCTTGGGGCTGACAGAATCTATTCTGACAAGGGCAGGCAAGTTGTTCTAAAACACTTTCCTGTATACTTTGGAAGCAGACCTGGACCACTACTTGGTTGTAGAGTCATTGAGCTGGTTGTCTGTACTTGACTGTGAGTAATCAGTATGCACCTTTACTTGAGAAGCCAAGCATCCTGGCAGGCTGATAGGCATGTTGTGAGCATGTTGTATAAAATTGTATAAAATTCAAAGGACAATCACTGACATATGGGGCTATAAACATCTGTGCACCTTCCCTACAAAATATTCTTGAATTATGGTCTCACAAATCAGTTATCAGACGACATGGATAAACATTATGAGGCAGGGGTTGGGGAGTCATATATTCAACACTTTGCGATGTCTTGTCATAGACCTTTAAAAGGCCCCGCATTCTTACACCATTATTTGACATCTCACACATGCTCTTTGATTACTTCTTATTAAATGCTTAATAGTTACATGTTCTTATTCAGTATAGGGATGTTTTCTTGGCCAGTGTCCTGAATGTGCCCATTCCATAAGTATTTTGGTCAGTATCCATACACAGTACTTAGTGATTCAAATGCCAGCCCTCTGAAGAGAGCGAGTGTTCAATACTTATTCTTTGAATGAACAAATCATGTCACCCCTGTCTTACCCCACCTTGGGGCTTGCAAACTCAGAATTCACCAGCCTGAGCTAAAGAAAGTAATTACCCTTTAAGTAAATACGTACCTCGTTGTCTATGTTGGGCTTTATCTGAAATATTCTAGAATTTCTTCTCTTCAGAAATAAGTAATTATTATATAGACCTAGAAGGGAAAATGAGTTTAATTTGCAAACAACCTTAAACGACACTGTCCTCTCTCTTTTTTCTCTTTAGTCTCCATGAGGCATTTTCTATTAAAAATTTCAGCTCAGCTTCATATCACCTTTGCCCTCTTCTCCGCTCTGACTTTAAATTCAGGAGATAGTTTCCCTGGGGAGTATAGATCCTAGCTCCATGTGATCTGGCCTAAAGGGTAGTATGACAGAGCCAAACAAAGGCGATGCTAACCTTGCTTTTCCTCCATTCACTTGCATTTCTCCCTGCTGAATGCCAGGGCCTTGCAGTGAGCAGGGCTCCTGAGTCTCAGTAATACCTGTGAGTTTGTGACTCAAACATGGGCAAGACTGATCCTGAACTGGAAGGAGGATATGAAAACCCTTGAAAGGGACTGGTGAAAAAAAACGTCTTTTAAAAAATGGCTTCTATTGTTTTTATCTTTTTTCATGACAGAATTGATATTGAATCATTATAGAAAGAGTGAAAAACTAACTACAATCTAACTCCACAAATTCTAAATTCTACTATTAACATGTTGGTTTGAAACCTCTCTCCCTCTCCCTGACCCTCCCCACCCCATGCCTGTGTGGTCAAGTATGATATCTAAAATTATAAATATTTAATATTATCTTAATAACAAAATGATCTTTAGAAATTAGAATTTTCTCTCTGGTACAAGTAAATATAATAAATGCAGTACAATCAGGAAAATGTCTTAATAATATTGCTCCAAGTTGACAGCATGATGCTAGAGTTATGGTTGACAAGAGACAAATAGAATAAGAGATGGCTATATTCTGATTCTTAAAGGTTAGGGGTAGAGTTATTTTAAAAAATGGAAGAAGGAGCTTTTGGGCTATTTTAAGGAGATCTAACATTCATCTGGACTTCTACGTGGAGCTGAAATGTAATGCTTCTCACTATTTCCCCAAGTCTCCATAGCCTTCAGAGAAGTTTCTAGAAGACATCAAGGAAAGACATCTAACAGGGTGATATGCCATGATGATACTAAAGAGAAGGGCAAGGTCATCCACTCAGGAACCTGTTTCAGCAGCAGTGTGAGCTGACAGCCAGAAGCAATGAGAGCAGTGGGTTGCCATGCCTATTCCCAAATGCTGGACCTCTCCCTGGGAAGAGCAGGAGAAAGGGAGAGATGTGAAATGGGGCTAGAGTGAATTTAATTTGCATTTGAAAGGGTAAAATGCTTTAGCCTTCACCTAGGTTACATGTATATAGTTTTAAAAAATGGCCTTCATGCTACTTCTGTTACATCACACTCAACAGATTTTTACATAACCAATATTTCAAGGCCATGACAATATCCATCCACAAACATTATTAGGTTAATGGTGGCTGTGACAGAGATTAGCTAGCTGATTATGATCGATGTTACTAGCATTCATCAATATCTGGTTCTCTCTCCTCTTGAGAGTTTGAGAATTCCCTCCACATCACACATGACTAATTATGAGCAGAAGTGATAAGTGCTTTTCTAGGTTGAAGGAGTGAGAAGACCATGCTTGGGTGTCTAGTTTCTTCTTCCCCATTTTAGCAATCCGGAAAGAGGCCCTCTGTTGTGATGATGGTGCCAAAAGATGAGTGGATATGAACTGCTGAGTCATCACATGGGGGACAGCTGCCTGCTGTGTCATTCAACCTTCAGTGAGAAAGTAACACATGTTCATTGGCTGAGTGGCTGAGATGTTTAGTATTTTTATTGCAGCATACATTGATAAACTTACCCTGACTAATATATTGGTCACCAAATCCCTTGTCTTCTGAGTCCTCAGCTAGATTACATTTTCCAGACTTCCTTGTAACACAAGTTAGATCTGACTTTGTGACTGAATTTTAGCCAATGGACTATGAACAGAGGCTATGCATGCCACTTTCTGGTTGAAATGAGGAAGAAATAGACATGCCTTCCCTCTCCTTTTTTCTCTTTCTTCTGACAACCATGTAGCCTAGGAGGTGGAGGAATCACAAGTTTAAAAGTCTTTGGGCTCTTGAAATACTGCTTAGAGGAAAGTTGCTTACCGCTTGCATCAGACTTTATATAAGTAAGAGTAAATTTCTATCATGTTTGAGCCATTACACATTTAGTGTTGTTTATAACAGCGGCCAGCATTACTTTAACTTTTAAGGAAATTGGCACTTTGAAGCAGTATGCTTCCATAACCAAAACTTAGAATGTATGTCATTAGGCTTAGTGATGAAATGGCAGGTGGCAAGGAAACCAGCAGTCTCCAAGGCTGAGGACCTCGTTACACATTGGCAAAACACTTAGTAAAATTGTTTCCTGCAATAACTCGTAAGGTTGACCATGTCCATACTGAGCATACTGCGACGATTAACCCAGGGAATTGTTGGAAAGGATCAGTATGAGTACGTGATGGATACTATTACCTGATTTGAGCAAGGTTTTATAAGAAAAAAGATAGATGGGGGCAATTGCTAGCTTGTTTTCAAGCAGAGATGAAAGAGATTGGAAAGAGTTCATTTTGGGTTTAATGTGAGTGAGAATTCAACTTTTATCATATGGATATATTTATTTTTTACAACAGCTACCATGACATTCAATAATATGGCTGCACAGTATTTGATTGTATGACTACATACCAATCTGCTTAAACACATCCCTATTGATGAACAGTTGGGATGATTTGCCATTGCTAAATGCACTACTGTGAATATCTTGATACCACAACTTTGTCCACTGTTTATTCTTTTAGAATGTAGTGTTATAATTAAAAATGCAGAATTTAAAAATATAGACAATTTAAATTTGATGGATTTTTACTCAAAATTGCTCTTAACCAAATTTAGATCATTTTTAAATGCCACCAATACAGAATCAACATTCAGAGGCATTGCCACAATTTTTATCTTTAAAACAGATGAACCGAAAATATGATGTTAATTTGTTTCCTTTTTGTTTTTAGTGAGATCTAATATAATTTCATATGTTTATGGCCACTTGCATGTAGTCACTTGTGTATCAGACATGTCTCTTGAGATATGTGTATAAATAGCACCTCCTTTCACTCCCCGAAGTACCTTGGCTTAGACAATAAATTATATGATCACCGTAGATGTGTCCTCTTAGTGTGACGATATGTTGCTATTTTTCACCCAGATTGTTTTTTGTTTGATTAAATTTTTATGCTGTAAATTTTGTCCATTTCTCCTTTATGATTTCCAGTGTTAGTATCATGTTTCAAAAAATTTCTCCCATTCCAAAGTTTTGGAAACAGCTACCTAAGTTTTCTTGTATGCGTTTTATGATTCTGTTATTCATTTGGGAGTTCAGTGCTCCTTACTTACCTTCTGCAGGTCTCCCCTCATATGCCACCTTTCCCATTTAAACTGCATCTCACACCTTCCTATTGGGGAACCACTAACTCTTTATTTTCCTCCATAGCATTTGTCACCCACTAAGCTATTACATATTTCACTTATTTAATTCTATTATTGCCTCCTTCTTCCCTCACTAGAATGTCTGTTCCATGAGGGTGGAATTTTTGTCTGTTTCCTTAACTTTCATATCTCTAACAGCTGGAATAGGGCTTGACAGGTACTAAGTACTCGATGAAATAGTTGTTGAATGAATTAAATTAAATCTCCAATCCATCTGAAATGTATTCTGTTGTAAGATGTAAAGAAAGTGCTCAGCTTACTTGAATCCATATCTCCCTGATTGAATTAAAATATTTTCCATACATCTACTCTAGATTTCAATACTATACATTCTATTATGTTTTTCACTCTAGTTCTTCACCAGCATTATATCTTCAAAAACATATATAGCATTAACCCACTTCAAAGAGTATTGCAGGAGAAATTCTTTAATAATCTTCTGTGTCTTCCCTCTTCCTCCCCATGCCTTAGAATCCTTTAGCAGCTGATAGGGGAAAATAGTTTGGGAGATAGACCTACTTCTTAAGCTACTTTCTTCCAGAACAGACACAAATTATTTCTACTGTAGTCTTTACCAATGTTCTACAGAAATTAAAGAGAAAAAAAATCAGAGGAATAAGAACTGTTAAGAAAAAGATAAAGCAGATATTATTTGTAAGTGTTAGGATATAATCTATAGACTTGTGTTAGCCAGCTTGTCATCACTGTGTCAAAATACCTGACGAAACAATTTAGAGAGGGAAGAGTTTATTTGGGGGTTCATGATTTCAAAGGTTCAGCCCACAGTCAGCTGACTCCATTGCTGTGGGCACCAGATGAGACAGAAGAAAACTGTTCAACTCATGGCAGCCAGGAAGTAGAAAGAGAAAGAGAGATATATAATCCACAAGGGCACACCCCCAATGACCTACTTCCTCCAGCCATGCCCACCCACCTGCAGTTATCAACTACTATTCCATTTAAATTATCAATCCATCAAATGGATTAATCCACTTCTGAGGTTACAGCTCTCATGATCTAATCATTTCACCTCTGAACTTTCAGGGGACACCTCATATCCAAACTGTAATGAGACTTCACAACAGATTGGCTCTTTTGAGATCAATTTGTAAGAATTAGTATCATTTTAAAATACAACAGAAAATATAACAAAACTTATCTTTAATAATAGCAATCAAAACCAAATCCACAAAGCTATAATGAATGTAAAAACAGCAGCAGATGTATAATAATTTTATGGCAACAATTCAAAACTCATAAAGAATATAACAAAATATCTAAATAATTAGTCATTATGTGCTCTTGGATGAAAGTACTAAATATAAATATAAAGTACTAAATATAAATATAAAAATGCCAATTCTTCCCCCAACTTTACCTATATGTGTATGTGTGTGTATATATTACAAATATATTATGTAATATATAAACTCAATGCAATCTCAAACTCCAACTACATCTGTTTAGGAATTCAATAAAAGGATTCTAAAAGCACATAGAAGAGCAAAGTTAAAGAAATTTGAAAAAGAACTGCAAAGTGAGAGAACTCTTCTAGGCAGCCATAGTACTACAGATGAATAAAACAATAAACATCTCAGAAACAAATGCATTATGTATACAAGAATTTAATGTGTGATAAGACAAAAGGAAAATATAGACTGTTAGTAGAAGTGGTATGGAAAACTGGATCACTATAGGAATAAAAATAAGTCAATCTTGCCTATCCAAGACCATAAACAATTAATACATTTGTTCTTTTTCTATTTCATGACTTTCTGCTCTTTGTTATTTTCTTCCTCATACTTACTTTGGGATTAATTTCCTCTTCTTTTCCTAGATTCAGATGAAAGCCTGGATCAGTAATTTCAAATCTTCCATCTTTTCTAGTGTGAAAATTTTGAGCTCTAATTTATTTTCCTCTAAGCCCTGCTTTAGCCACATTGTCCAATGACATACTCCATCCCTGTCCTGTGAAAAATACTTTCTCAACTTCCTTGTGATTTCTTCTTTGACTATGACTATCTTAGAAAAGTATTAATTTCCAAATATTCAGATAGTTGATAGGGTTTTTTATTTAAAAAAAAAACAACTTTTTTTCTAGTTAATTCCATTCTAGTTAAATAAGAAAACCTCTATCATTTCAATTCTTCTCTCATTTATTAAAATTTATCTGTTTCCGAGAGAGAGAGAGAGAGAGAGAGAGAGAATTTTTAAAAATATTTATTTATTTATTTTTAGTTTTCGGTGGACACAACATCTTTATTTTATTTTATGTGGTGCTGAGGATCGAACCCAGCACCCTGCGCATACCAGGCAAGCACGCTACCACTTGAGCCACATCCCCAGTCCCACCATGTATATTTGTAAAGAATGTGTGTTCTACTCTTGTTGGCTGTTATGTTCTCTGTCAATTGGGCCAAGTTGGTTGATGACATTGATTGGGTCTTTTTAATCCTTACTGTTTTCTGACTATTTCTTCAACCAATAACTGAGAGAAAGTGTTGAAATCTCGTTTCACCTTTTATTTCTATCAGTCTTTATTTTATGTAGCTTAAGGCTCAATTATTAGGTGGATATACATTTAAGACTTTTATGTATTCTTCCTGAACTCAAATTTTATCATTATGGAATATCCCCGTTTATCACTGATCTTCCTTGTCCTGAAGTTTTCTTTGTCTGATAGTAATCTAGCCATGCCAGCTTTCTCCTGGTTAACGTTTCATTGAATGTCACTTCCTATCTCTTCACTTTTATATTATTTATGATTTTAAACTTAATATTTGTTTCTTAGACAACATCTAGTTTGGCCTTACTTTTTATTTAAATGACATTTAATGCCTTTTCATTGGAATGGTTAGTCCATGTACATTTAATGTCTTTAGCTCTCTGTGTGGCCAATCTGTTCATTGTTCCCATTTTTTGTTAGTTTTCAAACTTCTTTGGACGGATGGATGGATTGTTTTTAAGAATCATCTTATCTCTAATCATTTTATCTATTATTAACTTGCTAGCTCTGTATCTTTTTTCTTTTTCTTCTTCTCTTTTAATATTTGTTCTAGGCTTTACAACACATATCTTTAACTCATATTCTACTTTCAGGTAATTTCTACTTCCTACATACTTCACTTCCCCCTTCCCATCCTTAATGCTATTGTTTTCATAGAATTTACTTTTTTGCACACTATAAACCCTGTACTACACTGATACTATTTTTCACCTGAAAAGTCGATATTTTTTTTAAGAAAAAGTAGTTTGTGTTGTGTGTTTGCGTGTGTTTGTGTGTTTGCTGCTTTGAAGTTTTGTCTATACCTATTATATTCAGATTATTTTTCTATTACATATATATATTCTATCACAATTTTAACATTCAATTTTTTTGTAGTAACAATGATCATAGTTATTTAAACTTAGATTAATGTTTAAAACAGGTTTTCCAATCCATGGATTTCAAAGGAGACCATGAATTGACTTCATAGATTTCTGAATAAGCTAAAATAGCATGTCCATGTTTAGGAATCTGCACTATGGGTGCTTTTATCCTGAGAAGTTCCATTCTTTCCTCAGAATCTCCTAAATGTTAGGAAGAAATGAAGTAAGTGATTATAGTTACTAATAGGTCTTTATAGCCACAGCTTATTTTTTGTTGCTGTTCAGCTTTTCCATTACTTGCAAAAGAATGTTTCTATCAATTGTTCTTTGATTATATACATCCTTCCCAAATTCTTGTCCTTTTGAGTATGCCTCTCCTTTGCTTTTACAAGGCTAACAAGTAACTGTTGATGGAATACTTGACCACAAGTTTTCCTTCTTAAGGAAAATGCTGCTAATGGGATTTCTGGACTAGTTTGATGATTTCCATTGTTGGTTACATATTTCCTCTGTCTAAACGTTTGTAATAATAGATGGTATTTACCAAGCACTACTTTTGTACCAGGCAGCAGGCTAAGTATTTTTGCAAGGCTTTTTGTATTATAGTCTTGGGATATTATTTTAAGTGTGATACTACCTGCTTTATATCAGCGTAATGCAATTTGAACCCACATCATCTGATTGTAGTCTTAGGCAGTGCCAGACTGATTTGAAGGGTTGTTGTTTTTTTCTTTTAGTTCTTTAAGTTCTGTACCTTTGTTCAGAGAGACTCTAGGGTTTGACGTATTATTTTATTCGTTTTTCTTATAATAGCATTTGCCATCTCCACTTGCCCTTTGTGTGTCTTCGTTTATAATTTCTGACTTCTTCCAGCTCCCAGACTATATGCTAAATCTTCATTGTTTGGTTTTCATTGTAATCATTTTCATTCCTCTGTCCTCTTCATTCTGAGTGATTCTTTCTTTCAAGATGATTCTCTACAGGTTACATTTTCAGACTTGTGTTTTGATTCTTCTACTGTAGTTTTAAGTTCTATAGCAACATTATTTTATTCTTCTTTTTTATTTACCTGTGGCAGTTCCCTTTCCATTTTGTTAGCTTCTTGAACTTCTGGTTTAATAGGCTCATTTATCCTTTCTTTTCTTTAGGAGTGTGATGTGCAGTAGAGGTGTATATTTTTCAGAATGTGTTCTGGTGTAAAATTTACTCCAAATTAAGCTTTTTATCTCTCTCTCTCTCTCTCTCTCTCTCTCTCTCTCTCTCGTTAGATTCATTTTCTCCCCTTTTATTGAATAACTTTTTTTTAGGTCTTGAGCCTCTGTTTTTTTTTTCTTTATTCTTGCCTTAAAGAGGACAGGATCTTGAAGTTCTGAAATGACCATCAATATAGAGAAAACCAAGTCTCCTAAACTCTGATCCCATAGGATCTACTATGTTGTAGATTAAAATGTCACTTAATTCCCTCATTTTCCCAAAGAAGTCACAGCGAGAGATAGGATCGTGGATAACTCTGCTCATTGAATTTGATACACTTAAAGAGAAACATCTTCATGGGGCTCTTGGGGGGAGAAACAAGGAAGAGGGCCCCTGGGTTTCCGTTTGTTTTTTTACTACATCATGATGCAGCCTTTTAGGTAGAAACATTGGCTATTTCCTGTCCCCCATACTAGGTTGATTGAAGCATAATTGATATACAAAAAAAAAAAAAAGAAAAGAAAGAAAGAAAACCCTGTACATATTTAGTGTACACAATTTGGTGAGTTTGGATTGCTGTATACTTTTATGTGACCACGACCATAATCAAAATAATAAACATGTCCACCATCTCCAAAAGTTTCTCTGGGTCTTTCTGTTGTCATTTCCCTTCAAACAAATTTTAAAAAGCACAATATCTTATTGTTAACTATAGGAACTACGCTGTAAGTGCCTCCAGAACTCATGCATCTTGTGAAACTGTAACTTCTACCCATCAATCCATAATTCTCCAAATACCCCTTCCCATATCTCTTGGTAACTACCATTCCATTATCTATTTTCATCCTTTACTGTATTTTGGATGCCTCACATAAGAGGAATTATGCATATTTGCTCTGTGATTGACATACTTCATTTAGTGTAACACTTTCTAGGTCTCTGTGTGCCTTTACAAATGGTGGACATTTGAGTTGTTTCCATATCTTGGCTGTTGTTAGTAACTCTGCGATGAACTTGGGAGTACCGCTATCTCCTTGAGAGTATGTTTTCAGTTCTTTTGGATATATACCCCAAAGTAGGGTTGCTGGGAACTTTGGCTATTCTGATACCATATAGCACTTCAGCATTTTATTTGGATGGATAGATATTTTCTTAACTCAATAATTATTGTCTGTTACTGCTGACCTGGGGCTGAATGCTATTTCCTAGGAGATTGTCTCTTTTGTCTGTATTAACCTTGACTCCAGATCAAGCTCTCAACCTTGAGAAAGCAGGGTGGAACTTGGGAACTCTGAAACATTCCACCAGAGAGAAAAAAACTCTTGGTAATGTGGTCCCATGGTTTCTGTGGCTCACACACATTTTCCTTCCCATCTCTTCAAGGGAACATTATCATGAATCGACAAAACTGTCTCTCCCCACTTCCCCTAATTCTCTGCCATTTTCACAAAGCAGAGGAATTATACAGCCACTCCTATTTTTTGTTTGATGTGGGATTTTTCTTTTAAATAGTAGCTGTTTGCAGGTATTCCTCAAGTCTTAGCAAATACTTATATTTTAGAGGCAAAGGGGTGGATTGAGAGGTTTTAATCAAAAAGACTGGAGATGAATTAGAACAGTGAGATCAGAATAGACAAATAAGGAAAATATTTTAGGAAAATGCGGTTATGAAATATATTAAATGAAACCAAGACAACAAATAGATTAACTGAAAGGAGTAGACAGGACTCATATAACAGAAGTCACTGATAGATATGAAACAGGGGACATGTCCAGGGGAGGGATGAAACCATAGAATGCAACTAATGCATTAAAAAAAAATGTGAAAAGCATGTGGCAGGAGATATGGTCACTGATCTAACTTGGATCTCCAATTCTCTTTCCCACAAAATAAGAACTGGGCTAGACAATTCCTAAAGTGCTATTTGCTGCCAAGTTAACACAAGGGTCCATTCTCCTTGATGGAAACTACTCAGGAACTTCCCCGTCAAATCTGTAGAAAGAACACCACCTCTAAAATGCTGAAACAAGCAGATGGACTACAATCAAGTGTTTACATCTCACTTCCAATGTACAGGGAATATGGAAAGAGGAACATGTTTCAATTTCCAACAAGGAAACAATAGGCCAAGGTTAGACTATGGGACATTTTTGGACAACAAGTTAATGACATTTAATTTTTTTTTTTTTTTAAATGAAGAACTGGGAGTGTAACTTGCTCCAACCCATTTATGTCTAGCCCACCTCTGAATTCCCAGCAGCCATCATGCATTTGTTGGCAGAGTCTCCCATGGTCACCTGAGCCTTTTTGCTTCTCTGTATCAAGCTTTCTTCTGGAACCACAGGAGCTACTCAGCCTATGAGCAGGGTTGCCCAGAAGCAACCAGCAAGGAGTGAGGGTCAGCACAGAAAGATCCCACATTCCCCAACTTTGTTGGGACAACCCTGAGATGCATGTCCCACAGTTTCCCAGAGTATCTATAGCAGCATTAAACCCCACTTTTCCACAGTGACAAACTGCTCATTAATGCATCTACTCTTGTCTTTCACCCTGACCCCCATCTCACTTTTCCAACCCTCTTCTTTTTGTTCCCTAGAACTGCTTCCAAACAAAATACCTACACCTAAGCCCTTACCATAAGGTCTGCTTTTGGGGAAACCCAAACAAAGACAATTTGAAAGTAAAAGAGACTTTAGAAGACAAAACTCCCAAATATATCATGTGGACATTGATTGGATCCAGGTTTAAACAAACCAACTGGAAAATGATCTATTTGAGATAATCCAAGAAATGCAAATACAGACTCAACATTAGACAATAGCATGGGATTATTGTTAATTTTTGGTAGTAATGATAATCATAGGATGTTTATAAGAAAATGACTTTATTTGGAGATGAATGAGGGTGAAATGACATGTAAGAGTTCTTTTTAAAAAGTACTTTAAAAAGAAAGGAAAAGAAAACAGAATAAATAAGGCAAGTGTGGTGAGATGTTAATAATTGTTGGCTCTGGAAGATAAGTGTGGGGAATTTTCACTATGCTAAAATATTTTACTCCCTATTTTGTGGATTTTCAAAATCTTTCACAATAAAAAGTTCTGTCCTTCTTTCAGAAGAGAAAGATTTAAATTCCAAGAAAATACTAACTCATAGGAGGCGACAACCCTCAAGGGCAGTTTACTTTCAGAGACTGAAGTTCAGAAAAGATTTTCATACAACTCCTTCACACAGACAAAACAAACGGAAGACCCTCCTACTCTCTTTGCCAAATGACATCCACTAATTCCTCAACTTCTGTCTTGCCTGCTGGCGGCCTTGCCAAATGCCACATTTCTCTCTCTCCGAAGTCTCAGAAACCAAACCAACTGCCCTGAAATCAGCATATTGCATTGTAAAAGCCTGCCTCTGAGCAGTCATATGAACAGGACTCAAGAGCACCAGAGCAGAGTGGGAAATATCCTGGCCAAGAATAGTTCCAAGGGCAGAGTGCAGGCACGCCACGCAGCTCACGTAAAGAAAATTCCATACATTTTCCATGCACTGATTCCAAGATACCCCCAGAAATAGACCAAGGCATTGTGGAATCCATTCTTGAGACAGGAAGGGACCTCCTAAAAAAGAAATGGCTCTTGGTCTCCTGCAAGGTAAAATGTGCGCCTCAGATCTGCAAACGAAGGAGTATCACAAACATATGGTCAATGACTCATCCCAAATGGAAAAACAGAGTTTGTTATATTTTATGGAGATTTTACATGTCAAAGGTACATCTGTTGCTATTTATGCTGACATGTATGTAGAGATTGGCAAACTGAGTTCTCTGTAGGGAAGAGCGAAATCCAAACCAAACCACAGAACTTTCTAACTTTGAGGCTGGCTCCTGGGATGGAAAAACAGCTTCCTGATCCCTTGAAACACTGCCCAGCCGAGCAGGGTGACTTTGAGAGGCCCACATCACAGGCCGGCACAGTTGGATAAGACAACAAAAAGTCCTGCCTAGCACAGGGTCCCCAGAGAGAACCACGCAGAGACAGGAAGTTGAGAGGTGTGTGAGAGCTTGGGGAGCGGTCTCCTGATTACTGGACGTCTTCTCTGGGTGACTGCTCCAGGTAAATCCTGACATGAACACACCACCCAGGGTCAGACAAAAGCCTGCTCCCCTTAGTTCTGTTCATAATGTTCTCTAAGGGAATGTCCATGTGTTCTGGTAGATTATCCAGCCCCCTGCTCCACCCTGCCCCCCACACACAGTTTGGTGGCTAAGTTTGAAGACTTTTCTATGACCATGTACAATACACAATCTTGTATATTATACCATTGGCCTTTTTCATTTGGTGGCTTGATTGTTTAGCTTATAAATAGTGCCAAGTAGCTTTTGTGACCTACCCTCTTCCTTCTTCCTTCTCCTCCATCCTTTCTGCCTCCCTCCATCCCTTCTTCCTTGTTTGCTCACCATCCAAAGCAGAGGACCAACAGGCAAGTACACGACTATACCACAAGGCCGAAAGAGAGAGATGTTCTGAGAATGTTGTGGGATGAATGGTCTCCCCCTGCCTCAATTCACATGCAGAAGCCTCAACCTCCATTAGATCAGAACCTGCCTGTCTTGGAAGATAGGATGGCTCAGAGGTAAGTTAAAATGAGATTACTGGGGTGGGTCCAAATCCAATATACCTTTCTTTACAATAAGAGGAATTTGGACAAAGAAAGGCACAGAGAGAAGACTGTGGGAAGACACAGGGAGAAGGTGGCCATCTACTAGCCAGAGAATAAGGCCTCAGGAGAAACCAACCCTGCCAACACCTTGATCTTTGACTTTTGGCCTCCAGAGCTGTGAGGAAATACCTTTCTGCTATTTAAACCACATGTCATGTGGTACTTTGTTACAGCAGCCCTAGAAAACTAACAGAGTCAGCTAGCTAAAGTTGTGTGAGAATCCAGAGGTGCTTTCAAAATCCAACTGGAAGAGGCAGGATATGAACTAAGGCTTAAGGGATGGGTGGGATTGCTCATGGAGTAACAATAAGGCTGACAAACAGAAGCTGGGCTTCTTACACACACCTGGCCAAGGTCTCATACCCTGTGCTAGTGAGTTCCAATGTTCCATGGAGATCTTTTCTCTCTGTTTGCTCAGGGTGCCTCCACAGCAATACACACTGTTCAACAGTCAACACTGCTTTTGACTTATGTCAAACTTGCTTGAAAATGACAGTGCTTATTAACCCCTTGTGCCCCTGTGCATGATTACCATGGGACACTGGCTGAGGCGCAATGGTAGGCCATGCACGAAAACTCACATAACTTGTTTTACCGTCTTGAAAGGAACAAGTAAGTACAAAAAGTAGAAAATTAATAGACTATAAGACAGTAGAAGTGAGACCACTTCAGGCAACTCACTATTTGTTTCTAATCGTCCTTGGTAAAATGGCTGTGGTTGAGCATTATAATGCCATGTACTAAGTTAAACTTGAGTTACTTTAATATTGTCTAAAGTATTCTCATCTAAACCCACTTTTTTTTTTAAGGTCTGCATTCTGGGAGTCCAAGAGCATATTTTATTGCAGTCATGGAAAGTGTATTTAACATTCTTCTAAATGTATTAACTCCCTCTTTGGCAGAGGAAGAAGTTGCTACTCTGCCTGTATTCAAGGGAGGTCTGGCCTCTTCTCAGGGAATCTCTGGGAAAGGAGCTGAGAAGGTTCAACAATGGCAGGAGGCAGCTTTGGTCTTGGTGTCTCCTTTTGTTTTAAGCACTCAGCTTCAGAGAGATCACACAGGTCATTCAGCCAGGGTCATAAAAGA
Organism: Marmota marmota marmota; assembly: GCF_001458135.2. Taxonomy (NCBI): domain Eukaryota; kingdom Metazoa; phylum Chordata; class Mammalia; order Rodentia; family Sciuridae; genus Marmota; species Marmota marmota. Next base: position 39,580,695 of record NW_025999990.1, on the reverse strand, counting down.
TAATCTAAGTGTGGAAGAAGAGCCCTTCTGGGGTGTTAGTGGGGAAAAAAAGGTCTAAGATGGGGAAAAAAAGGTCTAAGCAGCGCTAGATGAATATTGGTAGAGATATGCATGTTTTTACTACAAGGTCAAGGATGACCCATTCTCTTTTAAGGACCTCAAAACTTTGCAGGGTTATCTCAGTGTCTTATTCACATCTGCAAAATTCCTTTGCCACACAAAGCAACATACTCACAGGTTCTTGAGTTTTGGGTATGTTCCTTGTGTGTGTATATGTGGGGGCCATGATTATGTACTAGGGCAGCTCCTGCCCAAGAAGTTGTGGTCATCCTGACTTCTAGGTACCCACATTCTTAACGAAAAGGGGCACGAGTTATTCCAAGGAAATTTTTGTCTGAAAGAATCTAATAGTATTGGAAAGAAAAAGAATTCCAGTTTGAAGAAGGCAAGTGATCTCATTTCTAGAGATGTGCGTATGTGTGTGCGTGTGCATGTGCCCTGGAATAAAGCAAGGTGGGCAATGCCTGTCATCCAGGAATTAAAGGCTTTGGAGTCAAAGCTGAGTTTGGGTTTGTCTGGATGGTGAAGAGACCAATGCAGCCTCTCCCCCGAACTACACACACATACACACACACACACACTTATGAATATGCAAATTCACATGTACTGTGAATATGCTGTTTTATATGGCAGAAGGAACTTTCCATGTACAATTTTTAAAAATTGAGAGATTTGCTTATGTTAAACTGCTGGCTTTTAAGATGGAAGACGAGACCATGAGCGAAGAAGAACCATAGCCTCTAGAATAAATTCTCCCTTAGAGCTTTCAAACAATAAAAAAAAAACAATTCTGCCACCCCACTTTTCTTTGGGGTTTGTTGTTGATATATATATATATATATAT